>NC_136263.1:77145825-77749325 GCF_964187855.1 Myxine glutinosa
CGTCTATCTGTCTTATCCATTTATGACTAGTGTTACATATTTATGTGAATGTATGTGAATTACTATTCAGGTCTTTGCTTATCAATGTGGACTCGATTAAAGGTTGTTGTGATTAAAGGGTCAGGAGCCCTTCTGGGAAAAAGGAGACCGGAAACGGAAGAAGAAAAGACACGAGGTCCTGGAGAAGCGACGATTCTTTTTCTTCCTCGCCGAGCTCGGACGCGAGCGGTATCGATTGAGCAACGTAACAGAATCGGCGTTTAAAAGCCCGTCTGGCGAGAGGAGTTACCGGGACGTGTAACTACCCTTTGACACGTCAAGTCGCCGTGGGTTCGTGCACGGAACCAAGCAGCTGGCACAGTTCGCCTCACCATCTACAAGGCCGCGTACGGGTCGCACCTTGGGCCGCGCGCGCTGGGCAAGCCGCGTGTTGCTTTGCCTGCTTTGCTGTACCCGCTTTGCTTGGCCAGGAGGTGCGCGCTGCAGCCGTTGTTCCCGGTACGGGATGGGCCTGGTGAAAGCACGTCAGGAAGGGTCCGTTCAACCACCCACGTGCGGAGATCGAACTACCGGAGTACAGAGACATTGAGAGAGACATTGACCAGGGAGGGAGTCGGGAGTGGGGCTCACGTGAGGAATGTATAAGATGGCCATCTTAGAGTTATTATAGATGAGTTTACATCTTTGTACTATTGATTGCTGATTGTGGATGGTTGTTGATTGCTCGGGGAATATATCATTGATTATTCCGGATCCTTGGTGTGGGGTTTCTTATTGATTGGAATTCAGATTTATGCGTTACGAAAGAGCATAAATAATAGATCTTTCTGGCGGAGTTCCTCTCACGGTCCGGGGGTCACTGAGACCAGGTAGTCACCGGGAGGACCACGTAACAGAATTGGGGGCTCGTCCAAATTACGATTTGCGGATTCGCAATTGGGTCTACGTCCGGGATCTAAAATTGTATAAAATAATAAAATAATATTTTTATTAATTAAAATTTATTAATTAAGTATTAATTGGTAATTTTTTGGGGAAATTGGGGGTAAAGTCTTGGGTGAAGGTTAACAGGTGTTAACGATAGGCACCATGGCGTTTGTGGCACAGAACTTTGCGGTAACACCGAGTGAGGCACAGTTCCGAGCGTTACTAAAGTCGGACCTCTTGAAATTGGCCAAACATTTTAACTTGGAGGTCCGAACTAATTTGAGGAAGGCATTTTGCCATTGTTAAAGAGTACCGCAACTGGTGATAGTGTTCGGTTACAAGGGATCGGTGGCTGTGTTAGTGCCCCACTTCATGTCATCCATTTGGAATCCGATTTGGTGTCAGGACCGGTCACCGTCGGTTTACAAGCCACGCTTCCTGTAGAGGGAGTATCTGTGATTATCGGAAATGATTTGGCCGGGGGGCAAATTTATGGTAACCCGAGGGTTGGTAAAGAGCACAGCAGGGAAAATAACACCCCACCAGCTCGGGATGGCGACAAAAGTTCCAAGTTATTTGTAGGGGGACTGAACTTCAACACAGAGGAAGAAGTTCTGACCTCTGTCTTCAACAGATATGGGCCGCTGGTGGAAGTGCGGGTGGTAAAAGACAGGGAAACGCAACGGTCAAGAGGGTTCGGCTTTGTCACGTTTGCAAGCACAAGAGACGCCAGAGAGGCAGAGAAGAAGTGGAATGGTAAGGATTTGGAGGGTCGGACCATAACAGTAGGGAAGGCATTTCGTAGGCGTCGAGAGGTCTACAGAAGAGGACCACTTGGCAGGAGTTTTGGGGTTGGCAGCAGCCGATATTACTATGGAGGCTCCCAGAGTTACGGCACCTCCCGAAAGAATGAATGTCAGAGCACTGGCCGAGAAGGAGACCGCCAGTCAGGTAACGGCTGGGACAAGGGGTCCCACTGTAACTGTTAGGAGTCTGGAGAAGTTGAAGCACTATATACGGGGGAGCCGCCGAGCCGAGGCTCCTACATGGACTAACCGTGAACGCCACGTTCTTAAAGGCGTCCAGGTAGTGAACTTTCCTGCATGGACTAACCGTGAACTCCACGTTCTTAAAGGCGTCCATGTAATGAACTTTCCTCCCCGGACTAACCGTGAACTCCACATTCCTTAAGGCGTCCATGTAGAAATACTCCGCTGGGCCTCCCAAAAAAGTGCTATAGAGAGGTTTAAATTTGGGGGCTTTGGGTCACCACCTCTTAACCGTCATTCAAGAGAAACGAGAAGTGGTTGACGCTTGGTCCAGAGGGAATTAATCTAGGGGATTGTGTGAAATTTTGTTGCTTTATTTTTAAGTGATGACTGTGCCCGGGGGGAACTGATGAGTTGGGGGGGGGGGGGTGAGTTATCTGGTTTGTTTATCCAAGTTGGCCGGCAAAGAAAGTTTTCGCTGGGTTCAAACTTTCTTTCTTGAAGGGGGGGAGTGTTACATATTTATGTGAATGTATGTGAATTACTATTCAGGTCTTTGCTTATCAATGTGGACTCGATTAAAGGTTGTTGTGATTAAAGGGTCAGGAGCCCTTCTGGGAAAAAGGAGACCGGAAACGGAAGAAGAAAAGACACGAGGTCCTGGAGAAGCGACGATTCATTTTCTTCCTCGCCGAGCTCGGACGCGAGCGGTATCGATTGAGCAACGTAACAGAATCGGCGTTTAAAAGCCCGTCTGGCGAGAGGAGTTACCGGGACGTGTAACTACCTTTTGACACGTCAAGTCGCCGTGGGTTCGTGCACGGAACCAAGCAGCTGGCACAGTTCGCCTCACCGTCTACAAGGCCACGTACGGGTCGCACCTTGGGCCGCGCGCACTGGGCAAGCCGCGTGTTGCTTTGCCTGCTTTGCTGTACCCGCTTTGCTTGGCCAGGAGGTGCGCGCTGCAGCCGTTGTTCCCGGTACGGGACGGGCCCGGTGAAAGCACGTCAGGAAGGGTCCGTTCAACCGCCCACGTGCGGAGATCGAACTACCGGAGTACGGAGACATTGAGAGAGACATTGACCAGGGAGGGAGTCGGGAGTGGGGCTCACGTGAGGAATGTATAAGATGGCCATCTTAGAGTTATTATAGATGAGTTTACATCTTTGTACTATTGATTGCTGATTGTGGATGGTTGTTGATTGCTCGGGGAATATATCATTGATTATTCCGGATCCTTGGTGTGGGGTTTCTTATTGATTGGAATTCAGATTTATGCGTTACGAAAGAGCATAAATAATAGATCTTTCTGGCGGACTTCCTCTCACGGTCCGGGGGTCACCGAGACCAGGTAGTCACCGGGAGGACCACGTAACACTAGCCGAAACCCGTGGAACATCCACGGAAGGGAGGATGTGGTGTATGGATAGAGTGTACCATTATGGATGGCATAGGGGAGCGCTCATGGGATCTTCTTCTGTTAAGCTCCAATTTTTTCTCTTTAAGTTAAGTCCAATCACTCCTCTCTGCTCGAAGTGCTCAGGCCATGCCTTCCCGCTCTCATACTTTTATTTCCGTTCGGTGTAGAAAGAGATTGACATATCATTCATCTGTTTTCAGCTCGTTATCTTTAAGCTTCCTTACGTCTCGCCACCTGCTACACCTCTCTGAGTTATGAGGATTTATGCAACGCACCCCGAATATCGCAACGTCACTCCATTTAACTTTATTAAAATGACGATAAAGACGTTTCCTTATATATCCTAATTTCAAATGTTCAAGGGAATAAAAAGACCATTTGGTTCACACCACCCATCACACCACTCGACTGTCCAATCAGCGGACGGCTCGCATCGCCTTCGCCCAGCAGACGCCAATACGATGGTGTCGTAAGATGGCGTCGTATCGGCCGATAATCGGATGCTTTTGGGTCCCAAAGTCGGCGAATTCAGATTTTTCGAGTATGGCTGTACGTGATAAACAAAGAGCGCGGTTCGTAAATGGAAAATGCATTAGTGCCGTGGGCATCGGGTCACTGGGTGCGGCGTAAAAGGGATAACAAAGTCGAGTCCTTAAGGTATTATTATATAGATCGTAAGCTTATGATCAATAACAACAACTTTAATACTGCAGAACACAAATTGTAACACAGAACTGCACTTTAGCAAGTACTTTGGCTCTGAATTTGGCAAATTGTACAGAATGTTGTCCCAATCATGTCTGTGCAGGGAGGAGTAAGGTAATTTATAGCTCATCTGGAATTTGGATTTCAGATAAGTTATTGTCATTGTGCATCGTCGGTCCATTCGTCTGTCCGTCAGTCCGTCTCCTATTTCGAATTCTGGATCGATCCGGCTAAAATTTGGCAGCAGGGTTCCGCACCTGACTGGTGATGGGGATTGCAAAGCTCATTCTGGTCACGTGATGTAAAGTAGGTCAAAATGGTGGAATTAGTAAATTACTTCACAAATCTTCTTCTCCAGACCCACCAGTCAGAATGCTACCAAATTTGGGTAACAACATTAGGCCAGGTCCTGATGCTAAATTGTGGAGGCCATGCTGATCATGTGACCGGAAGTGTGTCAAAATGGCGGTTGTGTAAATTCCTTTTTTTAAATCTTCTTCTTCAGAGCCACCAGTCAGAATGCTACCAAATTTGGGTTACAACATTAGGCCAGGTTAGGGATGTTAAAGTGTGGAGACCATGCCGATCACTTGACCGGAAGTGTGTTAAAATGGCTGACTTAGTCAATATTTGGGAAAATCGCATAAATTCATTCAAAAAACTTCTTCTCCAGACCCACCAGTCAGAATGCGACCACATTTGGGTTACATTAGGCTAGGGACCAGATAAGCTACAGGTCCAGTGGTCCTATTTTTTTTACTCTGTCTGCCTGTCTGACAGTCAAACAAAATTGAAAATCATTCCAAACAGGAAACTCACTGTTTTTAAGGATGTCATGAAGGACACAAACAGGCACATCTTACTATAATTCACCAAATGTCCGTCCGTCCGTTCGAAGGTACCGCAAAAACCGCTCAACCGGTCGCAACGATATTTTGGGTGGGTATTCCTGGGACCCCTGGGAGTAAACTGGCTGTATTGTTTTTCCAATTTTCCAGTTTTTCCAAACACGATGGAATAATATTTACCGATATGAACAGTGATGTGGCTTTTGTTGAAATTCAACAAATAGTTTATTCGACGTACCAGGAGAGAGTAAATCGACTCCTGACGAACTCTTTCGATATAAACGTGCGGCTCCAAAGTAACACGGCAGCGTGTGCAAAGCGACTGAGAAACAGGTGTAGCGGCCGCTTCCGTGTTACAGATTCGGCGCGCACTCTTCACACATAAACGTGCGACTGAGAAAGACGTGTAGCGGCCGCTTCCATTTTGCAGAATTCAATCTTTTTTCAAAATTGGCGCCATGTACTATTTAGATTTTGATGATTTGCGTGTGATGTGATTCAACAGATGTTTATATGAATCGTTTAAAATAAAAAAAAAGCCTTCAATTTCTGATATTTTGTCTTTTCATTTGGGCTTCCCAATTGAAGCCCCACCCATTGGGCGGATACCGTTGCTAGTATAACTAATGTAACATGTTAGATGTGGTGATGTAATAGGCACTGGGTACAACGGCAGTAAATCCAGAATTAGTTTGTACACCTTCAAACCTCTTTGAACCTATATTTAAATTGAATTATATACTTGAACAATGTAGAACACAAATCACATTCTATACTCCGACAGTCCGACATATATACTCCGACACATTGCATTCACAATTGCATCCACATTGCATTCACACATCCACATCCATTGCATCCACATTGCATACACATCCACATTCCATCCACATCCACATTGCATTGTATACTCCGACACATTGCATCCAGGAACCTCCAGTTTTGCAGAACCTGGACATGATCTCTAGGGTGGTGTATAAGGATGGTTCGATAGCGCTAAACTTCCAGATTTTTTTTCGCTATCTATAAAATCATTATTTTATTAAAATCGAAGTATGTACCTGAACACTGTGTGATGTATCGTGTTCTATGAACTCTCTAGTCGCTACAGTTATTGTACCGTTGCTATGAATAATATGGCATAGTTGGTGCGGAGAAAAAGAAAGAAGCTGGTGAAGATGTTTTTCCAGGGCTGTCCAAATCTCACACCCACATAGCAAGGTTTATACAAATGATCCTCAGGAGTCAGCTTTGTGGTCATAGCTCACCGTATCATTTTAATCACACCATCAATGGATGCGTCATCAAAAGTCATACCATCATTTGTTATTGTCTTCAATTTGCTACCATCAAACATCACCACATGGAGGTTAACCACAGTGAGCTGTTGAATAACTTTGGTTTTCTCCTGCCTCATTGGAAAAACCACTTAGGGTAAGCCTCGTTAAGCTTATCAATGATGGTTTGCAATGACTGCAGGTGGTAGCAGTTTGCAAAGACAGCATCTGCATAGTATAGAGCACATCCAGGAAAGAGATCCTGCAGGTGTACCTTGTTAGCTCACCTCAAATGTAGTTCTGGGGAGCTTATGGGATATCGTGTCGTCAGTCCTTAATCACTTGCAACTTCTTCTCCGAAACTGCTGATGGGATTGTGACCAAACCTGGCGAAAGTGATATTGGCATGTTGCAACTCGTTTGGTCACGGGATTTTAAAAAGAAATCGGGGTCTAAGGGGGTCTACCGCTGGTCAAAGTGGGCCCAGGTTTGACCCCCCAAAATAGGTATATTTACTTTCTTTGAAACTACACACAAGATGTCGATGAAACTTCACCACAACCTTCATCGCCAGTGATGTGCCAAAGTTTGTTCACGGCATTAGAAAATTCGGGGTCTACGGAGGTCGAAGGGAGGTCGTGGGGGAGGGTTTCCCCCCAAAATAAGGATTATTTTGTTTGTTTAAAGTCTTATGATTACGTTGGTATGTTTCTACATGCTGCCATGTCTCCTAGCAACCATTGAAATTGGTTTAAAATACCTTTAGTCGGTGTAGTATACTGCTTTATTCTACCAGGTGAGTCCCAGGGGTATTCCCCATATTTTTATTTTGTCTTCTGAGCCTGTCCAAGTTCCATCCATGCAATATCATCGATCCTCACATATACAGTGCATTCCGAAAGTATTCAGACCCCTTCACTTTTTTCACATTTTGTTATGTTGCAGCCTTATGCTGAAATCGTTTAAATTCATTTTTCCCCTCATCAATCCACACTCAATACCCCATAATAACAAAGAGAAAACAGGATTTTAGAAAGTTTTATTAAAAATAAAAAACTGAAATATCACATTTACATAAGTATTCAGACCCTTAACTCAGTACTTAGTTGAAGCACCTTTGGCAGTGATTACAGCCTCATGTCTTCTTGGGTATGATGCAACAAGCTTTGCACACCTGGATTTGGGGATTTTCTGTCATTCTTCTCTGCAGATCCTCCCAAGCTCCGTCAGGTTGGATGGGGACCGTTGGTGGACTGCCATTTTCAGGTCTCTCCAGAGATGTTCGATTGGGTTCAAGTCAGGGCTCTGGCTGGGCCACTCAATGACCTTCACAGAGTTGTCCCTAAGCCACTCCTGCGTTGTCTTGGCTGTGTGCTTTGGGTCATTGTCCTGTTGGAAGGTGAACCTTGGGCCCAGTCTGAAGTCCTGAGTGCTCTGTTTCAGGTTTTCATTAAGGATATCTCAGTACTTTGCTCCGTTCATTGTTCCCTCAACCCTGATCAGTCCCCCATTCCCTGCTGCTGAAAAACACCCCCCACAGCATGATGCTGCCACCACCATGCTTCACCGTTGGGATGGTATTGGGCAGGTGATGAGCGGTGCCTGGTTTCTTCCAGACATGACGCTTGGAATTGAGGCCAAACAGTTCAAATGCTGCCTTCATCAGACCACATGATCTTGTTTCTCACAATCTGAGAGTCCTTTCGGTGCCTTTTGCAAACTCCAAGCGGGCTTTCATGTGTCTTTCACGGAGGAGAAGCTTCCGTCTGGCCACTCTACCATAAAGCCCAGATCGGTGGAGTGTTGCAGTGATGGTTGTCCTTCTGGAAGTTTCTCCCATCTCCACACAGGATCTCTGGAGCTCAGCCAGAGTGACCATCGAGTTCTTGGTCACCTCTCTTACCAAGGCCCTTCTCCCCCGATTGCTCAGTTTGGCCGGGCGGCCAGCTCTAGGAAGAGTCCTGGTTGTTCCAAACTTCTTCCATTTAAGAATTATGGAGGCCACTGTGCTCTTGGGAACCTTCAATGCAGCAGAATTTTTTGTAGGCTTCCACAGATCTGTGCCTCGACACAATCCTGTCTCTGAGCTCTGCAGGCAGTCCCTTCGACCTCATGGCTTGGTTTTTGCTCGGATATGCATTGTCAGCTGTGAGACCTTATATAGACAGGTGTGTGCCTGTCCAAATCATGTCCAATCAATCGCATTTACCACAGGTGGCTCCAATCAAGCTGTAGAAACATCTCAAAGATGATCAAGATTAATGGGAGGTGCCTGAGCTAAATTTCAAGTGTCATAGCAAAGGGTATGAATACTTATGTCAATGTGATATTTCAGTTTTTTCTTTTTAATAAATTTGCAAAACTTTCTAAAATCCTGTTTTCTCTTTGTCATTATGGGGTATTGAGTGTAGATTGATGAGGGAAAACATGAATTTAAACGATTTCAGCATAAGGCTGCAACATAACAAAATGTGAAAAAAGGGAAGTGGTCTGAATACTTTCTGAATGCACTGTACTGCTTAGCATCATTATAGCCACCATTACTTACTTGATTTATATGGCAGAAAAATATTGTAACGGATGCAACCTTTTCTAAAACCCCATGATATTTAAAACTTTGTGGAGGTTTCACCATTAATTCAAACACATTACGCTGTGTAACTTAATAGAAGCTCCTGATCAGATTTACCATCCTCTCTGGGATACCTACTGGCCTCAATAACTGCTATGTCTACATAGATCCCTGTCTGCAGAGACAAATGCTTTGTCAACATTGATAAACACTAGGAGTAGCTCCTGTCTCTGTTCATGATACCCCTCCTTAGCTGACACAGAACAAACTAGAACAGTTCTCGGTCGAGCGCATAACTCCGCCAGGCCGAACAGTTTACGTTTTATATCCACTGATAGGTCAGATCTGAACCAAAAGCGAATCAGTTTGTTGGTGTCACATACCCAACTCATCCACCAAGTTTTTTCGTCATCCGTTCACATCTTTTTGAAATGTCATGCGATGCATCGTTTTTGGCCCTATTTCTCAGTAATAAAGAATTGCTTCGAAAATTAAAATAAGTTATCGAATCCAGATATTTTCCAAAATCTAATCAATTCATCCTTGTCACAAATCCAACCTGTCTACCAAGTTTCGTCCGCATCGATCCTACTCACAGTCAAATAAACAGGGATGAAAACATAACCTCCATAAACCTTCGGGAGCACAGATAATGACCTTTTTTGAAAACAAGATCGAGGCTTGTTTAAGAATTAGCACACAAAACACAAAAAACATAAACAGACACATGAAACAATAAAGGGAGGGGGAGACAAGATGGGGAGAGAGAAGGAAGCAAACAAGCACAACAGTTGTGAACAGGGACATCGGGAGATCTGTGGAAGGGAGAGGGCTGTGTGGGGAGGGGAGAGGGGGGGAGGGGGTACACGGTATAAAACAAATTGACACTACTATGAATTTCAGGAATGAAGTCGGAGATTGAAAGAGGTGGATTTGGGGTGTATTAACGGGGGTAGAAAAGGTTTTGGATGGGGGGAAGATAATAGATGGTGGTGAACAGCTATTTTAAAGACCTGGAGGGAGGAGTGGGAATGAAGACAGTGGGGGAGTTTGTTCCAGAGGTTTGTTCCAGAAAAGGGGAATGAAAGAGTGAAGGTGAGCAGAGAGCCTAGATTTTGGTAGTTTCACAGGAAGATGGTTGTTCGCAGTCCTTGTGCATCCTGCAGGAATGTTTTAGGTACACAGCACAGACAGAGCTCGGGGAGCAAGGCTGGGGAGGAGTCGGCAGAAAACAGAAAGACCACCAACCTGCGTGCAGTGAGAGAGTGAAAAGCCCTCAGACTCAGCTTTATCGTGGGAGATTCCAATAATCCTGAAAGCTTTGATTTCTACAGCATGAAGCCGAGCTCGGTGTGAGGCAGGAGCACCAGCCCAGAGGAGAGAGCAGTATTCCATCCAGCTGCAGATGAAAGCCTTGTATGTCGTGAGGAGCTCAGATGTGCCAAGGAAGGACTATGCACGATGGAGGATGCCCAGTCGGCGACTGGCTTTGGAGGCCAGCTTGGAAATGTGGTTTTCCCAGGAAAGATCGTGGTTGATAGTGAAACCCAAAAGCTTGAGTGACAGAACTTCCTCAAGAGGATTGTTGAGAAAGTAGATGGGATGGTTTTCCAGATGGTCTTTTCGGAGAGACATAGTGAGAGTGTGAGATTTGTCAGGATTGAAAGACATGTTCCACTTGTTTGACCAGTTTGTGATTTTGTCCATGTCTGCAGAGAGGAGGCTACAGACTGCCAATCTGAGGGATGAGGAATGGAGCGGCAGAGAGTGGAATCATCAGCAAAGAGATAGAGAGGATTTTCCAGAGAGTCAGAAAGATCATTGATGAATACCAAAAAAAGCACAGGGCCCAGAACACTGCTTTGGGGAACTCCAGCCTGAACAGGAAGAGGAGATTAGAGAATTCCATTCAGGGCCACACGCGACTGCGGCCGGAGAGGAAGTCTGCAAGCCATGCGTGGAGATTTCCATGGATACCATACGAGGAGAGTTTGGTGAGCAGAGCGTGGTGCCAGACCGTATTGAAGGCACGTGATATGTCAAGGGAGACAGCTCGAATTTCCTGTCTAGCGTTGAGAATCTCCATCCATTGTTGAGACAGCAGAAGCAGCACGTCCTTCATAGAATGACCTGGTCTGAATACAAATTGATGATCAGAGATCAATCCATTGGAGAAGAGGAAGGATTTAATATCAGAAGTGATGATGGAAATCCATGACCTTGCTGATGATTGGGAGTAGGCTGATTGGTCTGTAGTTGCAAGGATCTGTTTTTGTACCCTTTTATGTGAAGCGGTAATGTTGGCTGATTTCCAAGCAGATGGTAGATGACTTTGGGCAAAAGAGAGGGTGAAGAGAACAGAGAGAGGTTAAGATAGAGCGGCAGAGCAGGATTTTAGGACCCATGGGCTGACGCCGCCTGGTCCAGTTGCAGACTCAGAGTCGAGGTTTGACAGAAACTTCACCTTGTCAGGAGAGAAGGACACAGAGGCCAGGAGCAGCTGCATACGACTTCGTAAGGTGGGTACAGAGAGAGATGGTTTGGGACACAAGATTTTGAGGCAAACACAGAGTTGAGGCACTCAACTTCTTCACGTGCGGAGTCAGCTGTGTAGCAGTTTGAGGTAAGAGATGGGATTGAAGGGGAACAAACACCAGAGACAGATTTGACCAGACACCACAAGGATTTGGAGGAGGGAGACAAGTTTGAGAGTTCAGTCTTGAGAGTGGAGAGATATTGTTTCCTGGCTCTCATGGGGGTAGACACACACTTGTTCCGGTCTTTGTGAAAGGAAATGAGATTGCCTTCTGTTGGATTTGTCTTCCGTTGGATTTGCCTTCCGTTGGATTTGCCTTCCGTTGGATTTGCCTTCCGTTGGATTTGCCTTCCGTTGGATTTGATTTCCAGGAGTCAAAGGCAAGTTGTTTCAGGGCAACTGCCTCACTACAGGATTCTGTGTACCATGGATGGGAGGAAGGGTATGACAACTAAAGGCGAGATGGGATAAATCTGTGCATGAGAGAGAGCAATTTTCTTTGGAAGAATTTCCAGGATGAGTTGATGTCAGAGGCAGTAGAGATGGGAGACCAGTCCAGATGATTGATGGTTGCTTGAAGTCCATGCCAGTCGGTCTGAGTGAAATGCCAAACTCGTCGATGCTGAGGAGGCTCTGAGAATGGCCAGAGAGATGTCCATTTTAACAAGCACATGATTAGAAGAACCGATTGGAGCAGAAGAAGAGCAGCAGACATTTTCAGGGAAGTTTGTCATAACCAAGTCTAGAAAAGATGATGTACCGTTCACTGAGATCCGGGTCGGAAAATTGACAGATTGTGTCAGTCGCAATGAGTTGGGTTAACAGTTGAAGTCACCACATATGAGGAAGAGAGAGTTGGGATGAGTGGATAGAAGTTGCTCCATATTGTGAGACAGCGAGATGTGAATGGAGTCATCACTGTTTGGTGGATGGTACAGAACACATATTAACAAAAGGTGGGAGCGGAGGGGAAGGAGATTTGAGGGGGAACGGGGAGATGTGAGGGGGGAAGGGTGATGGGGAAGATTTGAGGGGGAGGGATGAGGGGGGAAATTTGAGGGGGAGTTGTGAAGGGGGAGATTTGTGGGGGAGGGGTGAGGGGAGAAATTTGAGGGGGAGAGTTGAAGGGGAGGAGTGAGGGGGAAAATTTGAGGGGAGGTGTGAGGGGGGAGATGTGAAGGGGAGGGGTGAGTTGGGGTTTTGAAGGAGAGGGGTGGGTTGGGAGTTTTGAAGGGGAAGGGTGGGTTGGGAGTTTTGAAGGGGAGGGGTGGGTTGGGAGTTTTGAAGAGGAGGGGTGGGTTGGGAGTTTTGAAGAGGAGGGGTGGGTTGGGAGTTTTGAAGGGGAAGGGTGGGTTGGGAGTTTTGAAGGGGAGGGGTAGGTTGGGAGTTTTGAAGGAAAGGGGTGAGGGGGGAGATTTGAAGGGAGAGATTTGAAAGATTTGAATGATTAAAGGAAATCGAACATTTATTACAGACTGGGTTTCTTGAGATATTCAAATCAGATTTTTTTTTTTTTTTTTGTATACTGAATCGAGGCTCGTGAAAGAGCTAACATTTACTTCACAAACAAATCAGCCAGACAAACAAAATATATAAAAAGAGGGAGCGGAAGACAAGATGGGGAGAGAAGGGGAAGCACACAAACACAACATTTGAGAGCAGGGAGATGTGTGGAAGGGAGAGGGCTTGGGGGGAGGAGGCGTGGGAAGGGGGGGAGGGGGGGGGGAGGGAGAAGTATAAAACACAAGGACACCAAGGACTTCCAGGACAGAAGTTGGTATTTCAAAAAAGTGGATTTGGGGTGAAATTAGCGGGGGTAGAAAAGATCAAGGTTTTGGATGGGGGAAGATAAGAGATGGTGGTGAACAGCTGTTTTAAAGACCTGGAGGGTGGAGTGGGATTGAAGAGAGTGAGGGAGTTTGTTCCAGAGGCGGGAGAAAAGAGGAATGAAGGAGTGAAGGTGACCAGAGAGTCTTGATTTTAGCAGTTTAACCATAAGAGGGTTGCAGGCAGATCTTGTGCGACCTTTAGGAATATTTGCGGGACAGAGCCCAGAGAGAGCTGGGGGGGAAAGGCCAGAGAGGAGTCGGTAGAAGACGGAAAGACCACCAACCTGCCTGCGGTGAGTGAGTGAAAGGCCCTTGGAGTTAGCTTCATCGCGGGAGATTCCAATGATTCTGAATGCTTTGGTTTCAACAGCGTGAAGACGAGCTAGGTGTGAGGCAGGAGCACCAGCCCAGAGGGGAGAGCAGGGGAGAGCAGATATCCGTTTGAGAACGTTTGAGGAGGGGTGGAATGAGTGAGTTTAGAGCATGACGAAAGGAAGAACTCAACTGTACGAGATTGAAAAAAAATTTGTGATGGAAAGATTTAATGAGCAAATTTATTGCAGCCTTTTGAACAGAAATCTACTGTTATAAATTACTGTTATAAACCTACCTGGTATAAAGTCAGGATGGATTATTTTTTATATCATTTGTTTTAAATGGTTCAATGGCTCATAGGAACATTGCCAGATACATTCAGAAGATTTTTCCACGATAGTTTATACAGGTGAACCTATAATCCCTCTCAAACAATGCAATGATGCTTCCATCTTTGAAGTCCTGATGCACCTCCTTGGCCAGCCAAATACTCAGGTTAGATTGAGCAACCACTGGGTGGAGAAGCCAGGATGAGCTGCGTCAGACTGGTAGTGCAACGAATGGTTGAGCACGAGGTAGAGGCGTGAGAGTGAGCAAGCTGGGAGGTCCCTAGAGTGGGGAGGGGGGTCCATACTGATGTACACTTCTTTCTCTTGCTATCCCTCCATAATAATTTCTAAATTAGTCTAGCTAGACTCACAAAAAACATCACAATTATAAAGAGCTGTCGGTGACGAGCCTCTTGACCCTTCTGGGCGAGCCTTACATACACACGTAACATTTTCCTTCACATTTTCCTCTAAGGCATACATCACCCACATTGTCCTACTTGTATTTACACCTTTCTGCTTTCCTTAACCCTCCATATTCCTCATTTGTTTCCCGTTTCTGGATTGGCACACATCCGTTGATATGTGCTAAGGTAAGCCAAAGGCCGAACCAACACCTTGCTCTTCCTCTCTATCTTCTTCTCTTATCTACGTTTCCTCGGTATGATTCTGCTGGCACCATGTCCCCTGTGTAGATAATTAAGATAAGATTGTAGAAGGGGAATAAGTGCGAAGGGTTAGAATCTGATCTTTTGTGCCTTTTTCTTGATTGTTTGCTGTGCTGTATACATGTGCCTTTTCATCATTGATTATCGTGCTATTAAATACGTGTGCTTTATTTGATAAATGGTTTGTTTCCATCCTGCCCACTTTGTTTCATTCTCTATTGGCTCGATTTAGTGTGTAATATTAGACAGATGGGAAGTTCTGCTCCACCGATTGGCTCTGTAACTTAGCAGGTGCGTACTTGACGATTCCGCTCGGCTGTACATAATAAATAAATAAGTACGCATTGAGGGTGTGGAAATGTAACTCATTGATTGTAACTCAGTATAACTCAATGGTTGGAAGCAGGTACTAGCAGGTGGTTGTAAGAATGTCAGGAATGTATCTCGCTCTGTCGAAGCTGGGAGTCCTTTTGTCCACCTTTATTACGACCCCGGGCTAACACACATTCCCAAGCCCGCACTATTTGTTTTTGGACATCGGGATGCAAAGAGGGTGAAGAACCTCCCCAGCAGGGAGGCGGTTGTGGATGACCAAGGAGCTTCAGCGCACGGAGGATTAACATTCAGCGCACGGAGGATTAACTCCAATTTGCCCATATAACCAAGAGCAAACTTTGAGTCAGGAGGACTTGCCACGAGAACATCTGCCCGACGGACGAACGAGTATGCAATGGGAAAGCAGCGCCAGGAGAGCACCGGCCAACGAGGAAGAACCAACGACTTGAATTACTAAATTCGTTATGGTATTGTAGTTCCTTATTATATTGAAACAAGTGAACTAGTAGTTAATAAAGTCTTGATCTTTTGTAAACCTGTTTCCGGTCATTGGAGTCGCAGTCTCCCCTACTACTTCCCCGACAATCATGGAGGCACCGCTTGGATTTTCGAGTGTTTCGAGTGGACCTCGCCAAGGTAAGCATCTTGGGGATGGTCCATTATGAAATATGAAAGAGAAAAAAAGAACCAATTACTAGGGGATGTGTGTGGGACTTGTGATTGTCCATAGGTAATCCAAGGATGGAACGTTTTAAATGATTCTATTATTCGTGAGCTTGCGAGGATATGTACATTATACGCTGAGTATTAAAAGCCTTACTCTGGTCTGCGGGCAAATCGGCTCATGAAGTGCACCATGAGTAGATTTGTTTGCCGGTTCGGTAAGGTTCGGTAAGGTCCGTATACGTGTACAATTGTGTACACCCGTTTTAAATAAAGAAATAAATAATTTTTTTTCAGTTTTCCCGCCATTTCTAAAAACTCGTTCGATCGACTAATAAATTCATGACAGACAATCCCACCTCATGCCGGTCCAGAATTATTGTGAAAGATGGCGATTGAATGAAAATTGCATACCAATTGGACGAAACTTGGTGGACCGGTTGTGTGTGTGACAAGGGCGAATCGATTCGATTTTGGTGAAGATCTGAATATGGCTTCGGATACGAGAATTATTTAATTTCTCAGTGATTCTTCACCACTGAGAAATCGGGCCAAAAGCGATATATAGCATGATATTTAAAAAGGTTGAATGAATATGACTAAACTTGATGGACGAGGTGGTTAGGTGACAAAAAAACACGCCGATTCCATTTTTGGTTCAGGTCCGAATCCAGATCCGGCCTATCAGTGGGATACAAAACATAAACTGTTCACCAAGGCGGAGATATAATAATAATAATAATTCTGTATTATTTAGTTAACCAGTTTGTGTGAAACCTCAACCGATATATAAAAATTTATCCTGATTATGAGAGATAATTACAGGAAATGGAATTATTTAAAGTGATTCTTCACCATCAAGAGATCGGGTGAAAAGCGATATATAAAAATTGATCTGCTTGATGTTAGTTTAAGGGCTGTTCCAAATTTATCCTGATTATGAGAGATAATTACAGGAAATGGAAAGATGGTGTAAATGGTGGGATAAATGTAAATGGTGGGATAAATGTTTGATAATGGTCCTGGTAATTTTAGTCTGGTAAGGTAAGGTAAGGTTAGTCCTGGTAAGGTATATTGCTGGGGACCCGAGGATGTGCCTTTTCAAGGTTTGAAATTAATCGGACAAGGGGGTCCCAAGGTATGGTCACCGTACTCGCAAGCCGTTCGTTTTGGCTTTGCGAATGGACCGAACCATTGCATGTAAATAGGAGGGTGGTTCTGTGGTCGTTCGTTTTGGCTTTGCGAATGGACCAAACCATTCCATGCAAATAGGAGGGTGGTTTTGTGGTCGTAACTGCCACGTGGTTTCAAAGTTTTTGTTGTTGCTTGCACGTGTGTTTTTTTGCAAGCACGTACGGGCGGGCACGTACGTGCGGGCACGCCCTAGTATATATAAATAGAGGTAATATTGAGTTACGGAATTAATTACTTTCAAGAATACACAAGGACAACCAAGAGGTTGAATGATATGATTGGATATTCTTCACACTCAGGAAGAGGTTGAATGATATGATTGGATATTCTTCACACTCAGGAAGAAGTTGAATGATATGATTGGATATTCTTCACACTCAGGAAGAAGTTGAATGATATGATTGGATATTCTTCACACTCAGGAAGAGGTTGAATGATATGATTGGATATTCTTCACACTCAGGAAGAAGTTGAATGATATGATTGGATATTCTTCACACTCAGGAAGAAGTTGAATGATATGATTGGATATTCTTCACACTCAGGAAGAGGTTGAATGATATGATTGGATATTCTTCACACTCAGGAAGAAGTTGAATGATATGATTGGATATTCTTCACACTCAGGAAGAAGTTGAATGATATGATTGGATATTCTTCACACTCAGGAAGAGGTTGAATGATATGATTGGATATTCTTCACACTTATGGAAGAAGTTGAATGATATGATTGGATATTCTTCACACTCAGGAAGAAGTTGAATGATATGATTGGATATTCTTCACACTTATGGAAGAAGTTGAATGATATGATTGGATATTCTTCACACTCAGGAAGAGGTTGAATGATATGATTGGATATTCTTCACACTTATGGAAGAAGTTGAATGATATGATTGGATATTCTTCACACTCAGGAAGAAGTTGAATGATATGATTGGATATTCTTCACACTTATGGAAGAAGTTGAATGATATGATTGGATATTCTTCACACTTATGGAAGAAGTTGAATGATATGATTGGATATTCTTCACACTTAGGAAGAGGTTGAATGATATGATTGGATATTCTTCACACTCAGGAAGAAGTTGAATGATATGATTGGATATTCTTCACACTCAGGAAGAGGTTGAATGATATGATTGGATATTCTTCACACTCAGGAAGAAGTTGAATGATATGATTGGATATTCTTCACACTCAGGAAGAGGTTGAATGATATGATTGGATATTCTTCACACTCAGGAAGAAGTTGAATGATATGATTGGATATTCTTCACACTCAGGAAGAAGTTGAATGATATGATTGGATATTCTTATGAGCCAATTGATTAAGGAAAATATTTTGTGATGGCCATATTCGTGGCAACTCAGTTAGTGCCACTGCACCTTTAAAATGCATCCCTGCGTTCATTTTTCGATCGATTGAGTTGAAATTTTGAACAATCGGATCTGGACTGTCGTTGTTAACGACTCGAGCACGCACTCGTCCAACCAGGATGGAGCGGTATGGTCCCCGGATCATCACTGCCCGCAGTTTTAATTAGTTTTACTTTTTCTTGGTCATATAATTTTGAAGACATGCATGTCATGATATTAGGAAATGTTTGTTCTGTTGATCGGAATAAATGTTGTTTATTTGTGTGGGTGTGTATTTTTTTGTGTATTTTGGATATATTTTCACGGCTAATTCCAGTTAACATCCTGCAAAATTTGCTCGTTTTCTGGCCAAGTCGAAATTGCGTTGAGTTCCTATGGCAGGCGCCATTAAAAGCGCTGTGTAATAGTTGAGCTCCCTTTATTTCGTTTTGGTCATGCGGATGAGCAAACAAAGTGACAAATGCTGCGGCTGGAGCAGTAGAAGCGATGTTTTTTAATGGAAACGATGTAATGAGGAATTAAAAGTGGGAGGGGGCAACACCACGCATACCTCTTTTAAGGTATGTATAAACCCTGGAATAAACGTGGGAGGGGGCAACACCACGCATACCTCTTTTAAGGTGTGTATAAACCCTGGAATATTTCAGCAATCAATACAATGCTGAAACTATGTAAGTTAATTTAATGAGTAATTTAATGAGTAATTTAATGAGTAATTTAATGAGTAATTTAATGAGTAATTTAATGAGTAATTTAATGAGTAATTTAATGAGTAATTCAATGAGTAATTCAATGAGTAATTTAATGAGTAATTTAATGAGTAATTTAATGAGTAATTCAATGAGTAATTTAATGAGTAATTTAATGAGTAATTTAATGAGTAATTTAATGAGTAATTTAATGAGTAATTTAATGAGTAATTTAATGAGTAATTTAATGAGTAATTTAATGAGTAATTCAATGAGTAATTCAATGAGTAATTTAATGAGTAATTTAATGAGTAATTTAATGAGTAATTCAATGAGTAATTTAATGAGTAATTTAATGAGTAATTTAATGAGTAATTTAATGAGTAATTTAATGAGTAATTTAATGAGTAATTTAATGAGTAATTTAATGAGGAATTTAATGAGGAATTAAAAGTGGGAGGGGGCAACACCACGCATACCTCTTTTAAGGTGTGTATAAACCCTGGAATAAACGTGGGAGGGGGCAACACCACGCATACCTCTTTTAAGGTGTGTATAAACCCTGGAATATTTCAGCAATCAAAACGATGCTGAAATGATGTAATTTACTGTGTAAGAGGGTCGACCTTGGGTTTGTTTGGGTTTGTTGTTTATTTTTGTGGGTGTGTATTTTTGTGTATTTTGGATATATTTTCACGACTAATTCCAGTTAACATCCTGCAAAATTTGCTCGTTTTCTGGCCGAGTCGAAATTGCGTTGAGTTTCTATGGCATGCGCCATTAAAAGCGCTGTGTAATGGTTGAGCTCCTTTTATTTCGTTTGGTCATGCGGATGAGCAGACAAAATGACGAATGCTGCGGCTGGAGCAGTGGAAGCGATTTTTGAATTGTTCAATGATTATTCGATACTGTTATGACTTATTGTCAATAGGTATACTAAGTGGCCATGAGGTAGCCTGTTGCTATGTACAGTTTTATTCTATTGTTGATTATACCACATAACTGTGGTGATAAAGGAAATGTTCGTTTTAAATAGATGATTATGATATGACCATGACTATAAAATCATGATGATTATTATGAATGATATCATAGGGTTCAAATGCAGAATGATTGCATGAACTTGGGAAAGAACTTTCAAGCCCTATGGGATAAATTGGGTGTTACAAGCGATGGAGCTTCAAAATTTAGCATGATTGAAGGAATTTTACAGTCTTATTTCAGGAGTTTTACGAAATTTAAATTGCCAAGAGATTTTGGGTACTATTAAAAGGAAAATGATGAGATATTTTTCCCAAAGAACTTTAATATCTGCCATCCATTTTGGCTGTCTCACGAATGAAGGATGAGTTGCCTTTAGTGGTTGCAAAGAAAATTTGTGGAGACCAGGCAAAATGGGAAAATATGTCAGATATGACCCTAGGACAGGACGGTGATTCATCAATTGACATGAGGTACGAATCTGAGGTGACGACCGATGAAATTCGATCTCAGTCAATGGATGGACCCGTCCTGACATCATTGGGGAAAGGGCTTATGCAAGGAGACATCCAAAATGATTAATTTGATTTATTGATGAATATTGATGAATTAATTGAAATTGAATAATTGATTGAATTGTTAATTGATTGAATCTAATTGATTGAATTTAATTGCATAAATTGAACTGAATAAATTGAATTGAATATATTGATTGTTTGATTGATGAAAATGCGGTCTCAAGAAAGAAGCTTTGATATATTTGCGAGATATTATCAATGTGGAGACAACCTGGGAAAATTGAGCAAGGTGGTGAGTTTATATACAGATATATATGTGCGGTTACCATTGTGTGATTTCCCCGTCAAACAGAGCGGACACCTGAGGATTCACCCATTTCATACTGACCCTCCGGCTCATCTGCAAATACTGATCTGTGAGATTGGATTGTGCAAAAGCCACAGCTGAGGGAGATTCTCTGGAAATCACCGTGTGAACAGGTGGAGAGATCCTTCCTGGAGGTACGAGTGAAGCTTTAGAGGAACCTGGAACAAGCTACAACACATCCAACGCTACTTTGATAAAAGGCAGAATGGGAAATGAAATCCTGCAAGAATACACAAGGACAACCAGAAATTCCACAAAAAGGTACTTGTACACATCATATGTACGACCGTTATGGTGCCGAAGCTATAAGGCAGGTCGAGAATTGGTATTTGTGGACAAAGGGACATGATGAGGAGTTTCCAAGAGATGGTACATTCGAGCGAAGTCGATTGGAAAGATTGGAACAAAGATTGAAAGCCAGGAAGAGACAGAATCTAACGGTAGACTGGCTTGCATTCCATCTTTGGGATGGTGAATCCAGACAACGGGAACAGCAAGAACGGATAACGGATCTAGAACTTAAAATAAAAAGGATACAGGATACAGTGGAGGAGACAAATGCACAACTGCCCTCGAAATTAGGAACGAAAGTGACAGTTGTCCCATCAGATTTCCAGTTGTCTCCCCAAAAAGGACGGTACAGAGAATTTTTTCGTGTTTCAGGAGATAACGAGAGATTGCAGTGGCAACTCAGGGATGTAGAGATGCAGCCCAGCAATACAAGTGCACAGGTGCACAGATCAGACAACGACAGAAACCGGTGTTTCAAATGTGGACGGATGGGACATTGGAAAAGAGGATGTCCGTATACCAAAAGGAAGACAAGTTAATAGGGTAAACCAAGATCAAGGGTACCAGTGCTGACCGATACCTCAGACAATGATTAGGCCTTCATTGCAACAAATCCCAAATGACGATTGGCCTCAACAAATTAGATTACTGGACAAACATGAATAACTGTCGATGATTCTTGTGTCTGAAAAGTTTTCAGAGCAAGAATGATTCATTTTTCTTTTTGCTTGTTAACAAATTAATAATTAATTGATCAAATGCCAAAATTGGATCTTCTATTTTGGGCACAGCAATTTTAAATTTACAAAGTTTGGAACAATTGCGTTGCAATTTTTAGCAAACCAAGTAACAAGAGTCACATGATGATCAGGTGGGAATTTCGGACTATTGTTCCGCACGATTGATAGGTCAATGGTCGACTGACATGCAAATGGGTGTGTAGTCAAAATTTGGATAGATTATTGTGAAGGCAGAAAGGGTAATTTCAATTTGACATCATAAGGATTTTCTAAGAATGGACTTTTGGTTTATTTGTCTATAAGCATTTTGAATTTGATTGACAAATTTTATGAAATTGAAATAAAATTGACACCCATCTGATCTGTAAATAATGGTTCCAACGCAAACAAATATGCATAATGCATGTGTGTGTGTGTTTTTGTGTATCAATCTTACAAGATTGTTGACACCGACAGTGTGCCTGTCTGGAAATGGATAGTTATATGTGGATGGGATTGGGATATGTGGATGGGATTGAATATCCAGAGAATCCGTAAAATAAAATAGAAATATAATTTGATTATGAACATTATCTCTTTTGTCAAGGGAAATGGAATAAAAAAAAAATTTGATGTGCTGGGTTATGAGCAGCCATTAATTAATAGTAAAATTGTGAGTAATTTTAGGATTCCATTTTTGATAGAATGTATATGAGAATAACATCTATTTATGGATATGAGCTTCATAAAAGGAAATGAGGAAGTACAAAATCATCCAAATTTGGGAGAGGTCTTACACTGACTTCCCAGAATACTCTGCTCATGGATTTTATATATATAAACTTGAATTTTATCAGCATATAAATTGTGCTGTATGTATGGATGTGTTTTAGGCATAGATGATATGGGAAAAGAGTAAAGAAAATTTTGCTGGTTTGAACTATTGTGGGTTTTTCAGTTCTGGAGTTTAAACAAAGTCACTGGTTAACAGATGAGAAAGGATAGTAAATAAATTATTCTCTGCTGGGCAAATTAAGTACGATATTACTAAGACTTATGAGAGCTATTGTTCCGCCATACAGCAGTGGAAAATTATTGGAAAAAATTAGATCCAACATAATGAATCTATAAAAGAATGTGATAGGGATAATATCCTCAATTTGTACTAATTATTTGATTGTGGGTAAAGGAATTAAGTCATCGTAGTGGATTGTTAACAGCAGCCTGAAAATGTCCTGAGAGTGTGCATCCATGTAATCAGAAATCCCAGATTTGTTTTTACAAACAACATTTTGGTAGAGGTCTTGTGTGGAACACTTCCTTGGTAGATAAAAAACGGTACTGCATGCTGGCAGCCACTTTTGCGGCCAGTTAGGCCAAACAAATTGAGAGGAAATTGTAGTTAAATACGTAAGTTACACATGGCTATTTGTAAAAAAGGAAATTTGTTGAGATGGGAAACATTTTTTCGAAGGTTTATTAAGGTGTTATAATATGACATGTGGCAAGGCAAACTATTGGATGGGAAAATTAGATCTGGCTATAGAATAAATTTGTTGACCCCTTGAAGTTAATCCTTCGAATCATTGTTTCACTGGCATTTTTGTTCAAATTGGAAATAGTTTGGTAGAGCTTTGGTTAAAACCTTTGGTTGCGGTATCTTGGAACGAATTGATAAACCATAGGAGATTGATAAGAATAGAAACAAATATGGACCCAAAATAGAAAGTTGGATTCATGCCTCTCATTGCAAGCAAGCACATGGGGCTAAGGTGGACGATCCCACAGAAAATGAGGCTGCACCTAGCAGCCCAGCAGAACATTCAGTGGTAGAAAAATGATAGTCGTGATTTACAGTCATTTGAATTACATTTTAACACCCCTTGCATTGATAAACATTACATTTTCAACATGTGATATTCCTACTTGGAATAGTGACATTTATTTGCCTACATGACATACAATTACCTGCTGATATTAATACAGCATGAGTGAAAAAATGTATCACAACTACACTCATGATCAGGGGATTGAGTTCAACCCCGGGAGATAGGGGGATCAGGGTAAGACAAATAATCTGATTATGTTACATATTAAGGGATTTTCTTTATTTACCTTTTAGGAAGCTTGTTAGTTTGGTATATAATGTTAAATGTCATCGACATATAACTATGTCATAGATATGAATATATACAAGGAGTAGCAGACTTGTTTGTTGGTTTAGTAGTTATATTGGCAATTGTTTTAGTGGTGGCTTGCTTGAAAGCCTTAGTGACGGTGTGTTTGAATAAGGTAACCAACAACACGA
Source organism: Myxine glutinosa (assembly GCF_964187855.1). Taxonomy (NCBI): domain Eukaryota; kingdom Metazoa; phylum Chordata; class Myxini; order Myxiniformes; family Myxinidae; genus Myxine; species Myxine glutinosa. Next base: position 77,169,689 of record NC_136263.1, read on the forward strand.
TGATAACACATGAAGTGACAAATGAGGAAAGAAATGTGGAACCAGAAAAGGAAGACTTTTATGGCGACATAAACAGTAGAATTAAGATAATGGCATAACGACAATGTTATGAGTTGTGTCAATTACAATATCAATGAACTCATATCACCACGAGTGACACACTGTTAGAAAAAAAAAAAAAAAAAAAAAAAAAAAAAAAAAAAAAAAAAAAAAAAAAAAAAAAAAAAAAAAAGAGGGAAAAGAAAAAGTGGAGAGGAATTATGGTAATAATACATTATGCTTAATTTGTTGGTTTGGGAAAATTGTTGTTGGGAATTAGGTATTCCCGTTTGTGATTGTAATCATATACAATGCTATTCTTAGTTTAGTAATAAAATACATACCTGATTGAATATTATTTGTGTGACGCATATAAATGAATATAACTTTTTGTGTTAAGGAAAAACAACAAATTGTTGAATGTGAAACTGTCGGAAGATATACATGATTATGCTGATTTCATGGTAAGATGTACCCTATCTGATTCAGTGTGTGCGGAAAGCAGATTCAGATATGACTGAGCATAAGGATAAGACGAGATCACATTTTGGAGGGATTGCTAACGGAATTGGGAAGAAGAAAGAAAGAAAATTTGTGGCTAAAAAATGAAGTTAATCGTGGCATACACCCTCTTTCTCAAAGAATGATGAAGACATTCTCCCGTGTAACTTGGAGATGAATGCTTACCTTCACCAAGGAAATTTATGTGACCATTTGCCTGGATCACACTGCAACATATGAAAGAAAGGCGATCACTTACTCTTGTTCGAAGACTTCGAACATTCACCACATCAGAAGTTGCAGGACAACGACATTTTACCTGCAACCTCTGTGAAATGCGGGGACATATGTTATTACTTCACCAACGTCCGGGGAACCAGCATGGAGCTGCAAAAAACGGCTGTGCCCTTGTCACAACAGCTGTGCACGATTCTGCTGGTTGCTCCTGGTAAGGACCATGAATGACCTGAACACCATGGTCCCAACATCAGTGTGGATGCATCCGGCATCCCTGTTCCACATCTTGCTGGCCAATCAACGTCACACCAATACTTGCTGCCCACTCACAATGAGGGAAGAGGCAAGTCGACTACAACTGGGTGAAGGCCTTGTTCAAGGAATCATTATGGTTCACAGCAAAAAAGTGGCAAGAATGCTACATGGAGAGAAGGGTCAGTCTATGACTCCGCAATGTTACCACAACAGCGAAATCCTACACAAAGTAGTGCAGGAGCTATGAAGACATTAGGAGAAAATGTTTCATACCTGGATTCAAACACAAGTGATCAGCCCTTCCTTTCAAACAAAGTCAACATTTGTGTGGAGGCAAACGTTTTTGCCAGATGGTGCAGATGCTTTACAAAACTTGAAAATGAAGTGAAATTGTTGTATCTTGGTGATGGTGAAGTGTTGTTTTGAAAATATATTTGTGATGCAAATGCAATAGATTGAACAATATGGAAGGAGTCAATGACCAACGAAATGTTTTGTGATTCTTGCAGGATGACGGTGTATGCCCAAGGGAATGTAATTACCAAAGTTGTGGTTTTAGTACTTGTATTGATGTTTACTTGTAGTGATTGATTATTTACTTGTACTTGTATTGATATTTACTTATACTTGTATTGATATTTACTTATACTTGTATTGATATTTACTTGTAGTGATTGATTATTTACTTATACTTGTATTGATGTTTACTTGTAGTGATTGATATTTACTTATACTTGTATTGATATTTACTTATACTTGTATTGATATTTACTTGTAGTGATTGATTATTTACTTATACTTGTATTGATGTTTACTTGTAGTGATTGATTGTTTACTTTTATTGATGTTTAGATTAATGGTTAATATAAACAAAAACAAAAAGATGAGGGAATTGTGGAAATGTAACTCATTGATTGTAACTCAGTATAACTCAATGGTTGGAAGCAGGTACTAGCAGGTGGTTGTAAGAATGTCAGGAATGTATCTCGCTCTGTCGAAGCTGGGAGTCCTTTTGTCCACCTTTATTACGACCCCGGGCTAACACACATTCCCAAGCCCGCACTATTTGTTTTTGGACATCGGGATGCAAAGAGGGTGAAGAACCTCCCCAGCAGGGAGGCGGTTGTGGATGACCAAGGAGCTTCAGCGCACGGAGGATTAACATTCAGCGCACGGAGGATTAACTCCAATTTGCCCATATAACCAAGAGCAAACTTTGAGTCAGGAGGACTTGCCACGAGAACATCTGCCCGACGGACGAACGAGTATGCAATGGGAAAGCAGCGCCAGGAGAGCACCGGCCAACGAGGAAGAACCAACGACTTGAATTACTAAATTCGTTATGGTATTGTAGTTCCTTATTATATTGAAACAAGTGAACTAGTAGTTAATAAAGTCTTGATCTTTTGTAAACCTGTTTCCGGTCATTGGAGTCGCAGTCTCCCCTACTACTTCCCCGACAAGGGTATGTGCCACAATTGGCATCGCCAATCCACCGGAAAGATGATGCGTTTGTAAAAGAGTGAGGACACCGATTGTTCGATAGACTGCGGGCATATCCATGGCTCGGCGGCCTACAGTTCAGGAAGAGTCCGAAAAGTCCCCCTTGTGGCAGACCCCGAAGCCCAGTTCCGCAACAATATGTTCAAATAAATGTCTCAGTATGTCATCCTTCTCAGTCAATCTCTCTCCGGTAATGTAAATTTGGAATGCATTGTTCGTCCATAGGAATAACATGACGAGCCCATCTCAGCTGTATCCTATGGAGAGGAGCTTCCATGCTGCAGACCCTAGCTTGGCACAGTTCCTCATTGTTTGTGACTTTGTCTTGTCGTTGGATCTTCATGATGGATCTGAGATGATGTTGGTGAAATTTCTCCAGAGCCTTCATATAGTTTTGGTAGCAGACCCGTGTCCCTGCTCAATACATTAGGGTAGTCAGGACGATGGCCTTGTCGACTTTGATTTTATTTGTCCAGTTTAATGTGGTGCTGTTTCCATACTCTGTCATGGAGATTTCCATATGCGGAGCTGGCTTTCTTGATGCGAACATGAATCTCTTCATCTATCATGGCATTGTTGCAAAGCACACTTCCAAGATCAGTGATCTTATCGACAACAATGCACAGCCATGCCATAAACTTTAATATTTGGTGTTTCTAACAGTTTTCCAGGTGCTGGTTGGTACATGACCTCAGTCTTTGAAACGATGCTCTGTACACCATGATTTCTAGAGGCTTCTGAAAACTTTTTGGCTTCCTCATTTACTTATGCAAACCTCATTTGTATGTGCAGTCAATGCACAGTCATCTCCGGCAAAGGGTGTTTTCTCTGCAAGAGCAAGGTTCATGGAAGAGTAGGGTTCAACTGACGGGTTAAGCAAGGCAACAATTGAGCACAACCAGCAAAGGAATGAATGAATAGAACAAAGAAGAGAGAGGATGGAAGGAAATAATGAAACCAGAAAGTAAGTGGATTGGGTTCGGTAGGAGTGAACCTTGAGTTAATGGGGATAATAAAGATCACGGGTCAGGATGGGGGATGAAATGGGGTGGCGATGCACTGCTTGCTGGAACCCTTGGACTTCATCTTCTCTGTGCTTCCCACGGCATGCTTTACGCCACTGACTGAAGCCACTGGCTGTACTCCTACTCTTTCAATGGATGCTTCAAAATAAAGAACACCTTTAGAATTAATCAATAGAAAATCAGAGTTGGGTGCCAACAGCCACCACAGATATTGTCATAACTCCCCGAGGTGTCACCAAATAATCTCTAACCAGCACACAAATATGCACGTGACCATTTAGATTTTAGAAAGCACTGTAGCATGCACGAAAACGATGTACGACATCCCCGAGTGTACGGGGAATCAATTTAACTTTCGGGACAAAATCTGAGTGATTTCTGAAGGCAGAAGGGAGGTTGCTCGATGTTTATTGACCTTTCCCAAGGATAAACGATGTTTAATAACATCGGGTAAATTATGTCAATTCATCAATTTTGCCAGAACCTCGGTGATTACACCGGAAAAAGCCCCAAGCATGAGTAATATGGATGTACAAGCACGAAAGGAACAAAACATTTCAATCCGAACATAAACAATTGGTTCAAAACCCGTCCCTCTCTGTACCCAACTTACTCAGTCAAACCCAGCTGCTCCTGGACTCTGTGTCCATCTCTCCTGAAAAGGTTGGGAAGTTTCTGTCAATCCTCGACTCTGATTCTGCAATTGGACCAGACAGCATCAGCCCACGGGTCCTTAAATCCTGCTCTGCCGCTCTATCTCACCCTCTCTTTTGCTCAAGGTCATCTGCCATCTGCTTGGAAATCAGCAAACATTACCGCTTTACACAAAAAAGGTGCAAAAACATATCATTGCAACTATAGACCAATCAGCCTGCTCCAAATTATCAGCAAAGTCATGGAATCCATCATTGCTTCAGTTGCCGACTGGGCATCCTCCGTCGAGCAAAGTCCTTCCATGGCACACCTGAGCTCCTCACCACATACAAGGCTTTCATCCGCAGCTCAATGGAATACTGCTCTCCCCTCTGGGCTGGTGCTCCTGCCTCACACCAAGCTCAGCTTCACGCTGTTGAAACCAAAGCGTTCAGAATCATTGGAATCTCCCGCGATGAAGCTAACTCCGAGGGCCTTTCACTCACTCACCGCAGGCAGGTTGGTGGTCTTTCTGTCTTCTAACGACTCCTCTCCGGCCTTGCTCCCCCAGCTCTATCTGTGCTCTGTCCCCAAAATTTTCCTACAGGTCGCACAAGATCTGCCAGCCACCCTCTTATGGTTAAACTGCCAAAATCAAGACTCTTTTCTCACCTTCACTCTTTCATCCCTCTTTACGCTGGAACAAACTCCCTCACTCTCTTCAATCCCACTCCTCCCAGGTCTTTAAAACAGCTGTTCACCACCATCTCTTATCCCACTCCCTTTATTGTATGTTTTGTGTGTCCGTTTGTTATTTTTGTGATGTTAGCTCCTACACGAGCCTCGATCTTGTATCCCCAAAAAAAAGAAAAGAGAAAAAGAAAGAAGAGACTTGTTAGACAAAGGGCATCGCATTTATATGTATCAAACATTTATATGTATCAAGCCTGGTGTTGGCTTAGCGGTTAGGGTGCCAGCTTGGGATCCCAGGATCCTGGGTTCAAATCCCGGTCGATTGCTGAATTAACACCAGATAGGCCATGGGCTACCTAGACCCCTGGTGCACCCCCCCCCCCCCCAACCAACCTACCACCCAAGGTTTTTTTAAAGCCTTGGGGTGTCCTGAACACGAAATTGAATGTTAACAGTGAAAATATAGGGACGAACTTTCCTGCGTCAAACACCATGGTGACTATCCGTTAACACCTGTTAACCTTCACACAAAATTTTTCCAATTTTTGAAAAATTTGGTAATGTTGGAAAAATTTCCAAATTTGGGAATTCTGGGAATGTTAAGGAATTCTTTACCGGACGAAATTTAGGGAATTTAATCCACAGTACAAGATTTATGGAATTTAATTAGCAAAGCCGAGCCCCCAATACAACATATGGAATTTAAGGCCGCCAACGCGATTCATGGAATTCATGTTTTCTCCAACACTCTTTACGATTATTCGCCATACAGTTTTTGTTTTCAGTTATATCTCCTGTTGTACATGTGAAAATATAGTTAAGTTCTACCCAGGCAATTCTGAAAGGACTTCGTCACAGGTTAGTTAAGTTTTTACTAATACATGTCGTGTGACATGGCTATGAAAATTCACAACAATTGTAGTTAAGTTTCAATTTCCAGTGTACCATTCAACCAAGTGAATATATACGTCTCCTGATTCTCTTACCTTGGTTTTACACATAAATACTAAATATTACACATATATTTGATTGTCTTCTGTTTCTAAATATGACTTTAAACGTGTCTTTTCAGGTCCAGTGTGAATGCACCAAATGACGCAGCCTGATCATGTCTGATCCTACTGACCCCTCCTCGCCGATGGAGACTGGTCCACCTCCCCAGAAAAAAGACACGACACGATAGTGGTTCTACAAGTAATGAAGAAACACAGACACAGAAACATATACCCGAATGCATTGTCCATGTTCCAGGATTAAAGTATGGACCACTTCAGCTTCTTTCGAGCACCAGTACCGCCGAGAACAAATTGTCGAAGTTGCAGGACATCAGACAAAGACGGCTTTCCCAACCAGTGGATTCTACACACAGGATGAAAGGATCATGTGATCTAATACCCAGTACCCTGTCAGACCATCATGGTTATCACCGACAATGTTACCAACGCTTCACTATGAATCTGGATCGCCTGCAACCATCTGAACCATCTGACCCACTTGAAACAGGTACTGCCCCCAGAACAAGTCGTTCGTCCGAAGGTGATCGCGTCCTCTTCAACCCCGACTGTTTATTTTGTAAGTCTGAAGGGAGGAAGAAGATCAAATCAAGTGGATCGTGGACATCAGAAGGTTTGTCAATGTTTAAATTTGACGGAGGGAAAAATGTTGTCGCGGCAGCTGAGGAGCGAAGTGATGAGAGCTTGCTACGTCGGATCAGAGTGCATGACCTGTTCGCATGCGAGGCCAAATATCACAAGTCCTGTCGGGCCAAATATGTACAGAAGCCGCAAAAGTGGAGAAGCACTGACGATGAACAGCGGAAGAGGCAAGCCGACATGGAGAAGGCACACGCAGTTGTGTGAAGGTTAACAGGTGTTAACGGATAGTCACCATGGTGTTTGACGCAGGAAAGTTCGTCCCTTCCAAGGTCAGCAAATTGAGTAACAGGTCACTGGTAATTCCCTGTGTGTAGCAAGAGGCGACTAACAGGGTTGGCGGGCGGCAGGAAGGGCATCCAGCCATAAAACATTGCTTTGCAGCGTCTACCGCTGGGTTTTCACAATCGCCTTGCACCTATCAAGGACGCGGAGCGATCACCATGCCGGGCTCGTCCAGGACGCCCGGGCAGGCCCGCGCTCAACTTGCCAGGCCTCGGTCGGGACGCCCGGGCATGCCCGGGCATGCCCGGGCAGGCTCGCCCTCAACTTGCCAGGCCGCAGCCAGGACGCGGGGCCACGCCCCCTCTCGCCGGGCCTGGGCAAACGCTCCGGGATAATAGGTATATATATTGCTGCCCGATAAACGGGTTTTCCAGAGTGCCTGAGTGTTTGGTTTGATTAAAGCAACTCGGATGAATTCCAGCTTTTTGTCGCGTCCATTCTTCCGATCGACGTGGGAGCCCCAGCTCCTTCATTGGTGACCTATCGACATGGACACGGCAGTCGCCCTTAAACTGCCTACCTTCTGGGAGGCTCACGCGGCGGTTTGGTTCGCACAGGCGGAGTCCCTGTTCGCCCTGGGAGGCATCACGGCCGACGACACCCGCTTCCACCATGTGGTCGCAGCGCTCGGTTCGGCCACCGCGGCCCGCGCCCTGAGCCTCCTCGAGAGCCCGCCAGCCGCTGACAAATACGGCGCGATTAAGAAGCTTCTCCTCGATGCTTTCGCCCTCCCATCGGCGGAACGCGCACGGCGCCTGCTCGACCTGCCTGAGCTCGGCGACACGCGCCCTTCCGAGCGAATGGACTACATGCTTTCACTGCTCGGCGAGCACTCTCCGGCATTCCTGTTCCGGGAGCTGTTCCTCCGTCAGCTGCCTAACCCGGTACGCCTCGCCCTGGCAAGCACGGCGATCACAGATCCCCGGGCCCTTGCCAGAGAAGCCGACAAGATCTCCGCCGCAGGACAGCGCATCGCAGCGGCGACATGGGACCCACCGCCGCCCGACGCAACACCCATGGCGCCCGAGCACCCGGCACGGTCGACGACCGAACTGCCGACGCAATTGGCGGCCGCTACACCGAGCCGACCACCTCCAGCACGACGACCGGGGCCTCCACCTGACCAAGCATGGTGTTACTATCATGCCAGGTTCGGACAGAAGGCCCGGACATGCCGACCCCCGTGCACCTTCGGCAGGCCGGGAAACGGCCGGGCCGGCGTTCATTACCAGCCATGAGCGCCGGCCACACGGGCAACTTACTGTTCATCACGGATAAAGTGTCCGGACGGCGCTTCCTGTGCGACACCGGCGCCCAACTGAGCGTCATACCCGCCTCTGACCAGGACAGGCAATCCGCGGTTTGCGGCCCCTCCTTGGTTGCGGCCAACGAATCGACCATCCGCACCTTCGGCCCGCGCAACGTCACCCTCTGCTTCGGCGGCCAACGCTTTGCTTGGACGTTTGTAACCGCAAACGTGCCCATGGCTCTGCTAGGCGCCGACTTCCTCTGCGCACACGGACTGCTGGTGGACGTCCAACGGCGTCGTTTAATCAACGCCGAAACCTTCAGCTCCCTGGTATGCACATTGAGCAGCTCCGCGCCGACCGAGCTGGCATGCACCGTCCCGGCGGCGAACGAGTTTGCTCGCCTGCTCACGGAGTTCCCGGCCCTCACGCGGCCGACGTTTTCGGCCGTCGCAGTACGGCATGGGATCGAGCACCACATACCAACCACGGGCCCGCCGGTCTACGCCAGGGCCCGCCGCCTCGACCCAACCAAGCTCGCCGTGGCGAAGGCCGAATTCGACGCGTTGGAGCACCTCGGCATCGTGCGGCGCTCCGATAGCGCGTGGGCCTCGCCACTGCACATCGTGCCAAAGCCGGGGGGTGGATGGCGCCCGTGTGGCGACTACCGCCGTCTCAATGATGCTACCACCCCCGACAGGTACCCGATCCCGCATATCCAAGATTTATCCGCCCGTCTGGCGGGACGGGTCATATTTTCGAAAATTGATAACATACGGGGATATCACCAGGTACCTGTCAGGGCGGCCGACGTCCCTAAAACGGCAGTCATCACGCCGTTCGGCTTATTCGAATTCTTGCAGATGCCGTTTGGTCTCAAGAACGCGGCTCAGGCGTTCCAGCGCTTGATGGACGGCGTGCTGCGTGACCTGCCGTTCCTTTTCGTTTACCTGGACGACATCCTCGTCGCCAGCACGTCCCGGGCCGAGCACCTCCTCCACCTCCGAACACTGTTCTGGCGCCTCAGCGAGCACGGCCTCATCGTCAACCCGGCCAAATGCCACTTCGGCACGACGGCCGTTGATTTTTTGGGCCACCACATCACCAAGAACGGGGCCGTGCCGCTGCCAACCAAGGTCGAGGCCATCACCACGTTCCCGCGTCCCCGCACCATAAAGGCCCTGCAGGAATTCCTGGGAATGGTGAATTTTTATCACCGCTTCGTGCCCCGCGCTGCTCAACTCATGCGGCCCCTCTACGAAGCCCTCCGGGGCAAGCCGGCCAAGCACGACATCGCCTGGTCCGCAGCAATGGATGCGGCCTTCCAACGCTCAAAGCGGGCCCTCGCCGACGCAACACTGCTCGCTCACCCGGTGCTCAACGCTCCCATCGCCCTCACCACGGATGCCTCCGACTATGCGGTGGGCGCCGTACATGAGCAATGGGTGAACGGGGTTTGGCAGCCACTCGCTTTTTTCAGCCGGCAGCTCCGGCCGAACGAGCTCAAATACAGCACGTTTGACCGGGAGCTCCTCGGTCTACACCTGGCCGTCCGCCATTTCCGCCACCTCCTGGAGGGCCGACCTTTCACGGCGTTCGTCGAACACAAGCCGTTGGTTTACGCCATGGCCAAGGTCACGGAGCCGTGGTTGGCCCGCCAACAGCGCCACCTCTCCGCCGTGTCGGAGTTTACCACGGACATCCGGCACGTCGCCGGCAAAAACAACGCCGTGGCCGACTGTCTTTCCCGGGCCAGCGCGAACGCGGTCCACCTGGGCGTGGACTTTGCGCTTATGGCGGCGGACCAAACCACCGACACCACGGTGCAAGCCCTCCGGGCGGCGGACACGGGCCTCCGCCTGGCCGACATCCCCTTCGCGGACACTGTCCTGCTCTGCGACGTCTCCCAAGGCCAGCCTCGCCCCATCGTGCCCGTCACCTGGCAACGCCGCATCTTCGCCTCCCTCCACGGCCTTTCCCACCCGGGCCGGAAAGCTTCCCAGAAGCTGGTGTCGGCGCGATTCGTCTGGCACGGCCTTCGTCGGGAAGTCCGCGATTGGACCAGCACCTGCACGGCCTGCCAACGGGCCAAGGTCCACCGACACACCCAGGCCCCGCTGGCACCTTTCACCGTGCCCGAACGACGTTTCGACCACGTCAACGTGGATCTGTTGGGCCCCCTCCCCCCGTCACGGGGGTTCACACACCTGCTCACCATGGTGGACAGGACCACCAGGTGGCCGGAGGCCGTTCCCCTCGTCTCCACCACCACCGCCGACGTGGCGCAGGCTTTCATTGCCACCTGGGTCGCCCGCTTCGGCGCACCGGCGGACATCTCGTCAGACCGCGGACCACAGTTCACCTCCGAGCTGTGGGGCGCGGTCGCCCGCAACCTGGGGGTCAAGCTCCACCGTACTACGGCCTACCACCCCCAAGCAAACGGGTTGTGCGAGCGATTCCACCGCTCCATGAAGGCCGCGCTCATGGCCGGCCTTCAAGACGGCGGTTGGGCCGACCGACTGCCGTGGGTCCTTTTGGGCCTCCGCACGGCCCCCAAGGAGGACCTCCGGGCATCCACCGCCGAGCTTGTCTATGGCCAGGCGCTACGCGTCCCGGGCGAATTCGTGCCCGACGCTACCAGTCCCTGGTCCGCAGCTCACCAGCGCTCGGACCTCCAGGAGGCCGCCCGACGGTTTGCCCCCGTGCCAACATCCCACCACGGTGACCCCCAGTCCTACGTCCCCCCAGCACTTCGCACAGCGGAGTATGTTTTTGTGCATCACGACGCACATCGGGGGCCACTCCAGCCGCCGTACGACGGGCCCTTCCGGGTGCTGCGACGGGACGACAAGTCGTTCGTCATCGACATCGGCGGCAGGTCGGACCGGATTGCGGTGGACCGCCTCAAGCCGGCGCACGTGGACGTCGACCACCCACCACGGGTGGCCCTTCCGCCGCGGCGAGGCCGCCCCCCGTCCACGGTGCCCCCCACTCGACCGCCCACCACCACACCGGACCCCCTCCCACGACCCACCAGGGGTCGCTTCGGCTGGGTCATCAGGACCCCCCTCAAATTGACCCTGCCGGTGCAAGTCGATTCTGGGGGGACGTGTGTAGCGGCTACCGCTGGGTTTTCACAATCGCCTTGCACCTATCAAGGACGCGGAGCGATCACCATGCCGGGCTCGTCCAGGACGCCCGGGCAGGCCCGCGCTCAACTTGCCAGGCCTCGGTCGGGACGCCCGGGCATGCCCGGGCAGGCTCGCCCTCAACTTGCCAGGCCGCAGCCAGGACGCGGGGCCCCACCCCCTCTCGCCGGGCCTGGGCAAACGCTCCGGGATAATAGGTATATATATTGCTGCCCGATAAACGGGTTTTCCAGAGTGCCTGAGTGTTTGGTTTGATTAAAGCAACTCGGATGAATTCCAGCTTTTTGTCGCGTCCATTCTTCCGATCGACGTGGGAGCCCCAGCTCCTTCAGCTTCAAAAAAGGGACCAAGGTTCCCTACTCTGTGGGGAAAAAGGGCCTCTAAAGGTGGTTTTTTTTGAAACATGTGAGCGGATGATGCATGAAATGTATGTAATTGTGTTGATTAAACCTACACGAAGTTAAAACTTTTAACACTGACATAAACCTGAATCTGTTTCATAGAATATGTGTTTTAATTGCAAAATCTTTTATTGATTGGTCTTGCGCGTTATTCTGTTTTAACTGTCTGAATGTCTGTTTGTCCCTTTGTCTGAATGTCTCTTGGTCTGTCTGTATGTCAATCGCCTACATGTCACAATTTTAAACCGATAACTGGGTGGATGAGTTGGGTTTGAGTTGGTTCACGAAAAGGTGGTTCACGAAACTTTGAGTTGGTCATAAGGTGGAAGGCTATTTATTTTGAGGTCAAAGGTCATGTTGAGGTCAAATTTCTAAAATTGGCATTTTTCATTCGATGACTTGAAAGTGGAGCAGCATTTGCATATTGAGTCACTAAATTGGGAAACCAACTGTTTTTGGGGTCAAAAGATCAAAAGTCAACTCAAGGTCAAGCTTCTAAAACCATCAATTTTCATCTGAAAAATTGTCAATTTTCATCTGATTGACTTGAGAATTAAACAGCAATTAAATAGTGCCTCACTGAATTGGAAAACCAACTATTTTAAGGTCAAAAAGTCAAAGGTCAACACAAGGTCAAACTTCTAAAATCATAAATTTTTATCCGATTGACTTGAAAAGTAAACAGCAATTACATAGTGCATCACTGAATTGTGAAACCAACTATTTTTAAGGTCAAAGGTGAACTCAATGTCAAACTTCTGAAATCATCAATTTTCAACTGAAAAATCATCACTTTTCATCCCATTAACCTGAAAATTAGAGCAATTGCATAGTGCATCGATTAAATGGGGAAAAAAAATATTTTTGAGGTCAAAAGGTCAAAGGTCAACTCAAGGTCAAACTTCTAAAATCATCCATTCTCATCTGAAAAATAATCTATTTTCATCTGATTGACCAGAGCTATGATTAAGATTGTCAATTTTAATCTTAATGAAAAGGACAATTTGATCTCTCCATGGAAACTTATTTTGGTGGTGTGGGCATGTATTTTGCAAGTATCGTGCTCTGTACAACGTCTTTCTTATTTGTTTGTTTTGTTTCAGCATTCATACATTTCTGAACAGAGATGATTACCAGTAAAGCAAATTTCTTACCATTATTAATGGCTCTATGTGGATGAAAAAAATTACAGTCTGTGCATGCTTATTTTCTAAATGAGGAAGTAAGCATGCTTACAAAATAGTACTATTTGCAGAAAAATATTGGATCAACTTCAAATTTTCTTTCAAACATTTATAAACGAAAGAACCCTCAATACACAGGCTGTATTTTCCATTCATCACTAGGCAACGGCAATTTTGTACATGCAGCACGTACACAGTACGGGTATTAAATTCCTCATGGTCAAGGTATGGAGAAGTTACCAATCTTGCTGCATACTTCCATCGATGGAATGCGTTTATTTGGCCCTTAGAAGACTTAATGAAGCCCAACGATGGCAAAATACTGGGATTAACTACAGTCACGTGAAAAAGTAAGTACACCACATGTAAAGTTTTGACTTTTTCAACATATTTCAACATACAGCTATTTGATCTTCATTTCAACAATATTGATAGATAAAGGTGATATATTATAACAAATATCATGAAACATTTACATTTTGTAGTCCATTGTATAATTTAAATAAACATAAATGCAAATTTCGTATGTGGAAAAAGTAAGTACACCCCTGCATTTATCACTACTTCAAATACCAAAAATAAGAATCAGGTGCACCAGCTCAGGTGCAAATGATTAGAACATCGTTAGAGAGGATCTTGGAGGAACCTGTCTTATTTAAACCTCAGACATTTAGTTTGGTTTGCTCTTTGTTCTTGAAGTGTGCGGCGCACCATACATAGATCAAAAGAGCTCTCTGAGGCCTTCAGAAAGAAAGTTATAGATGCCTACGAGTCTGGGAAGGGATTTAAAAAGATCTCCAAACAATTTGAAATCAATCATTCTGTTGGAACCCATCTGTGGATCGGTCCCATCGGCCGATGGGTCTGACCCATCTGTGGATGCGTCCGTAATATTTCGTCTGTAATAACCGGTGAGCGTTTACTGCCGATAACTTTTGCAACAAGTTCATCACAAACTTGACGTTGTCGTATTGTATCCATGTTGAATGCAATGATGGGAATGATTGAAAACGTGACCCAGGCCATATTTATACCATGTCTATTCACACGCCAGACACAAGACGTTTTACATGAACACTGAGGGCCTCATAGAATCACATAATGCGTTATTGTGTTTATATAATTGACAATGCCCCGATTACGAAGCCACACCTTCATCTTTAGCTTTGGGGTGATTAAGGCATGCCAGGAATTGCTATATAAACAATGGAGAGCGACATTATCTTATTTAAATGGAGCGACATTATCTTATTTTTATCTTATCGACAAACGGTTATCGACAAACCACATGTCACGGACTGCTTTATAAACATTTATGACATCAATTGCTTATTTTTAGGTTCAAATAAACATACTCATCCACCATTGATGCATACACATTCCTTCAAGGTGAACAACACATCCGCAGATGGCGCAGACCCATCGGCCGATGGGTCTGCATTGTCATTTCTCGTGCATCCACAGATGGGTCAGACCCATCGGCCGATGGGACCGATCCACAGATGGGTTCCAACAATTCGACTGTCCGGAAGATCATCTACAAGTGGAGAAGATTCCAAACAACTGCCAACTTGTTCAGGCCAGGCCGCCCCAGCAAGTTCAGCCCGAGAGCAGACCGCAAGATGCTGAAAGAAGTCTCTAAGAACCCCAGAATGTCATCACGGGACCTACAGGTAGCTCTTGCCACTGTTGATGTCAAAGTGCACGAGTCTACCATTAGAAAGAGGCTGCACAAATTTGATCTACATGGGAGGTGTGCCAGGAGGAAACCATTGCTGTCCAGAAAGAACATCAGGGCAAGACTAAAGTTTGCCAATGAACACCTAGGCAAAGACCAGCAATTCTGGAACAATGTGCTCTGGACAGATGAGTCAAAGGTAGAGCTATTTGGCCACCGTACCTGAAGACATGTTTGGCGAAAACCAAAGACAGCATTTGAACACAAGAACCTGATACCAATTCTAAAGCATGGTGGTGGAAATGTTATGGTTTGGGGCAGCTTTGCTGCATCAGGGCCTGGGCAGCTCACCATCATATAATCCACTATGAATTCTTCATTGTACCAGAGGGTGCTTGGGGATAATGTGAGGCCATCTGTCGGAGAGTTGAAGCTCAACCGAAGGTGGACCTTGCAACATGACAATGACCCTAAACATACCAGTAAATCCACCTGGGAATGGCTGAAAAGAAAGAAATGGTGTGTTCTGGAATGGCCAAGTCAAAGCCCGGATCTAAATCCCGACAAGATCTTGTGGGGGGATTTGAAACGAGCTGTGCATGCAAGAAACCCCTCAAACATCGCACAGCTGAAAGTATTCTGCATGGAGGAGTCGGTAAAAATTTCTCCCAGTCGATGTCAGAGACTGGTAGACAGTTATAAGAAACACCTACTTGAGGTTGTTTCTGCCAAAGGGGGCAATACCTCCTATTAGAGCCAAGGGTGTACTTACTTTTTCCACATGCGAAATTTGCATTTATGTTTATTTAAATTATACAATGGACTACAAAATGTAAATGTTTCATGATATTTGTTATATTTTATCACCTTTATCTATCAATATTGTTGAAATGATGATCAAATAGTTGTATGTTGAAATATGTTGAAAAAGTCAAAACTTTACATGGGGTGTACTTACTTTTTCACGTGACTGTATGCTGGGATGTCCTACAGTGAAATTGTATGTCACCTTGGCTTCCATCAGACTGTTATCAGCATAAAAAAACCACTGATGTTAAAGACAGACCTTGTTTCGGACAACCCAGGGTGACCTCTAACATATAAAATGCAGCTCTGACCAAGCTTTGCAGATGAATTAATTTTGCAGTTTTGTGGCATGAATGAAATCTTTCTCAGAGATCACCGATGAAAACTATGAAGAACCAGCTTTGTGCTGCAACTTGCAATATCAGGAGACTGATAAGATGCCATCTTCTTACTCCGCAGAAGACAAAACAGCACACATGGCATGGTGGTGGACACCTCGACACTGAAATCTTGCCCTGGAAGAAGATCCATTGGTCTGATGAGAGCCAAGTTCTCCTGCACGTCATACAACTGTAAACTCTACCTTATCACTCCACAGGGTAAACTGACAGGTGAAAAGTACTGTGAGGAAATTTTGGTTCATGGTTTTTTTCCACAATTTTATAACCACCCACTTCTCACAAGACATGTAATAATGGATGACAATGTCAAACCTTACCGTTCTCGTGCAGTTATCGACTTCTAGTGAAACGATGCAATCACAACATTGCCCTGGCCAGCAAGGAGTCCTCATTTAAATCCAATAGATCATGTGTGGGACATTCTTGGGAATACATTTGAGAAAATGGACCCTCTTTTGTGCAGACACTGGCAGTGTCGAAGGCTGTTTTTCACCAGTCATGGCAACAATTCCTTTTGGATTCTCTCTGGTGACTTCGTCAGGAAATGAGAAAGATGTTTGCAGCAGTCATTTTCATTCTAATGGTGCTAACACACATTATTGACGTTTTTAAATATTCGTTCCATTGTGACATTATTGGTGGTCATTAGTGATAGGTCTTGAGCATTACATCACATGATATTGTCGTGTCGACCCTGTAGTGACGACCTCAGGGTGACGGATGACCAAAACGAGCTTTAACTCCGAGGCATATGAGCCGAATCGATGGCGATTTCTTTGTATGGTGTGCGTGGGAAATGGGGGTCCCGTGGCCTTACCTGAATGGACAGCCGCTACAGGGGTTTATTCAAACCCACTAACACAGAAACGAACAAGACAGGCATGACAAAGGAATGCAATAAATACTGGGTTTATTAAAATAATGCAAAGTAACAGTGAAGGTGAGGTAAGCTAAATTCCTAAATGAGGGTCCCTCCACACCAGACTTGTAAAACAGACAAGGAAAAATTAAGCGAAAATAAAATGTGGTGTGGTGCGTTGTCCTGGTGTCTCAGCCTGGCGTCCTTGACCGGTCTTTGAACCACCATGCGGGAACCGCACAAGATGGTGCGCAGTCGCGCCGGTAGCAGCCACCAACCCACGGAGCGGCTGCCAAACTCCTTCCTCCTCCGATCGTCACGATCCACCGGGCTCCCACCACTCGCTTCGCTAGCGCGCACCGCCCCAAGCATAGCCTCCTCTGTCAAGGGCACAGGGAAAGAGATATCAATGTGACCGCTCGCCAACACTGCCGGGACCAAGAGAGGAGAGATGAAGCAGGCAAGTGAGACCACGCACAAAGAAAGCGAGAATGTGCGCGACCGTCTCCCACGAAGCCAGGGCAGAAAGAAGAGAGGAGCGAGATAGAATGCAACTGTTCACTAACGCAACCAGGGCCAAGAGAGAGAGAGAGAGAGAGAGAGAGAGAGAGAGAGAGAGAGAGAGAGAGAATGGCGGTCCCTTCAGCTTTTCCTCTGAGCATTCCAATGACGTCATTCGTTGACCAATGGTGCAGCGTCATGGAACCAGCCCATCATTACCCAGCCAATCCTCATTCGGGGCGTTGGCCTCACGGCCATTCTTGACCACCCATAGAGAATCTTTGGGGGCAGGACTCCCTTGCTGATAGGCAAATGTTTGGGTTTTGCGAGCCCTGCCGGTGTTGTGGGTGAATAGAGCGTTCGTGGCATGGTTTTTAATTTGTAATAAAGACGGAGGGAAGACTACAGGAGGGCAAGCACACACTGGGGAAGTTATCCTTATGTACCCTATCTAAATAACTACTTCTCCCCTCATACGAAGACACATAAAGGCTCTTATCCTGACAGAAGGCCCGACTTAATTTACATCGAGATGTTTCTACTCGACAGCCAGTCCATGGTAAACCTACAGTTTTGACTCCATTATGGTATTTCATTTCCACCCCCAAAAACATAACAATATGTTGACAGCAGCACAATTCTAAAGTCAGTGTTTTGTGTGAAACAGTACCAATACATCTTCATTTTGTGGTTAGAAAATCAACAAAACCTCTGAATTTGTATCAATTCATTTGCCGAACTTGCATACTTTACCAATACATGGTTTCTGAACAATTTTCTCAGTTATTGCTATGAATCGCTGCAAGGTTCTCTGGGCTCCGAACAGTTTTCCCCACAAGTGCACACGAGAAAAGCGACCGCCCGCCACAATGCCAGCACTAGAGAGAGAGACTGATTCTTCTTCCTCCTCTCCACGATCTCACACGAGCCAGGAACAGCCAAGCCAGCGACAAAAAGAGACCGAGCGAGAGCCTGAGCGATTCTTCTTCTTTCTCCTCTCCACGATCGCACACGAGCCAGGAACAGCCAAGCCAGGAACAAAGGAGAAAAAGCAACTGCCCGGTCCGATAGTCAGAATGAGAGAAAGAGATTCTTCCTCCTCCATTCTCGAAGTCTCTCGATGACGTCACCCTGACCAATTATGCACTTCAGAGGCGGGGCCTCACGGCCCTCTTGACCGCCCACCAATTCTCTGCCTCCACTGGACGGGGCTACGTTGCCGATTACGATTCCTTCGAGGCAGGGTTTATTTGTCGATGGTAATGTTCAGATCCTGTCGGCGGTGATGGGGCAGGGTTCAGCCCGATCGGGGATGTTCGGGTTTCTGTTGAGAGACAAAATTTATGCCGGTTGTTGTGGTTTAATGTAGCGCTCGTTGTCATTGTTGTTGGTGGTTAACGAAGTGGGGTTTTTTATGGCCGGCTTGTTATAATTGTAAGAACATAGAGGAAGTTACTGGGGAGATTAATTTGTTACTGGGAGGAAATTTTACTGGAAGGGAAGTTACTGGGGGAGGTAAATACTGGGAAGTTACTGAGAGGCAATTACATACTGGAGAGATTAATCTTAAATCCTAGAGCTAATTAGCACGTCTTCACCCCCCCCCCCCAAAGCCCCCCGCGCCCATGTGAAGAACACATAAGCAACCTTAAACTCACAGTTTTTCTACTTACATACATCGAGATGGGCTTCCTACTCACACGTGGTCCATGCCACCCCACACAATCCTATTTGTACTAGGATATTTATCCTCTACTGCCACAAACGTAACATTATATTACGGGTATTCTTCATTTAACGGGGTAGTTGCGTTCCAAGTGACGTTAGCTGAAAATTGTAAAACGTAATTGTAAAACAACGTTAGCTGTAAAACGAAAATAATTTTCCCCTAAGAAAAAATGTAAAAGACGGAAGTTGTGTGTCAAGACGTTGGATTAATGTAGAAGACCGAGAGAAGAAAAGTCATGATCATTGTGAATTTTTTTTCTCAGCAACTGTTGGTCTGATGGGCATGACATTTTCACCATAGGAGCGCCTCCTCCTGTAGAATATTTTAATGATAATCATGACGTCATAGGTCATGTGGTACAGGCGCCATCTTGGAAAACTGAAAAATGTTGCACCTCGATATCTCCAAAACCGCTGCATGGAAAAAATTGAAACATGGCTCATTGTAAAGAACTCCATAAGGGGAATAGGTGTTGTTAATGATGACGTCATTGGTTCCATAATTATGACGTCATAATTCGACAGGGACAATGCTTAGTCTGATCAGTTTGAAATGTATTGAGCGTGATCTACACAACAATTATATTAGAGAACATAAATTTATGATGTCATCGCTCACGTGGTGTGGCAGCCATATTGGATCAAAGAAAAAAAATGTTCAAAAACAGAAGAGTTGGCTCGCAACAAGTTGACTGCGCAGGGTAAGTATTCTATGAATACCATCTAGTTGTTGTTGTTGTTGTTGTTGTTGTTGTTGTTTTACATGCTTCCTGTCCCGAATCCATTTACCCATTTTATTATGGGCCCACTTTATATTTGATTTTTCATGCCTGTGGTTGTGGGTTCCATCACTTATCCGTGAGCGAATAAATTACCAGCGAGCCTGTGTGAGTTACATTCTCGGGGCGCGTAACCAAATTGAGGATTATAACGTCCCCAAAGTCACCATTCAACGTTCTCAGTGTAAAGTCAAGCCTCCATGCTATCCTACGCAGGGTAAATTCAGGCATCACCAGGTTCGAAATCCTGTGTCTTCCCTCGCGCTTACTGGGCCTCCCGCACTCCCAGTAAAATTACGTCGATAAACTGATACATTGAATTAATGTGTTGATATAGCACAGGCCAAATTAACAAAATGGCGGACAAAGTTCCTTTATCCTTGTACATTTGGCATTTAGTATTTGTTTAAATATTTACGACATCAGAAGCATTTACAACAAGCATTCTGAGTATTGTGCTGCAATACATGTCCCCTACCAAAGTTCAAAGTACCATAACTTTGTCAAAAATGATCGAATATGCAAATTTATGCACGGTTGATGCTGGTTTTCAAACTTGATCCGAGGTATGCTGAGACACATGTGTGTCACGCCTCGCCTCGTTGAGAAGCCCGCAAGGTCGCTCCGTGGAGCGGCCTGCACGTGTTGGACTGTGTGAATTATATAATTTATTACCAACTCACGGTCTGGGGTACTGGCGATTCAAGAGATATCCATTTTTTAAAATATTTTCGTTTAATTAACGATATCTGCCTAACCACGTGCCCTATCGCAAATTCCAAAAGGACATTTTAGTAGACTGACATGGTGAACAGATTTGTGAAGTTTCCCCTCGATTGGATCAAAAATGAGGGAGGAGCTCGGTTTTAAAGGTTCATGCTTAAAAACGTCATAACTTTGAAACCATCAGTAATTTATTATGTTTTCCGGTTCACGATCAATGATCGATGTGTCCATATATGTGGCTCGGCTTGGCTCCGCCCCTCCCGAAAGCACGCGCTGTGTCGCGCTGTTGACGTTCGGGAGACGAGACTGAGGCCGCGCAGTGCGGCTTGAGGAGAACTCGAGAATAAACAAGAGATATCCATTTTAAAAAATATTTTCGTTTAATTAACGATATCTGCCAAACCACGTGCCCTATCGCAAATTCCAAAAGGACATTTTAGTGCTGAACAGATCTGTGAAGTTTCCCCTCGATTGGATCAAAAATGAGGGAGGAGCTCGGTTTTAAAGGTTCATGCTTAAAAACGTCATAACTCTGAAAACATGTGATGCATGACGTCATGCTCGCTGACTTTTTTCTTCGTCATGGGTATGCGATTCTGCCTGCAAAGTGTGGCCTCGATCTGCTCAGCCGTTGCAAGGAAAAAGGGGTTTTCGTGTTTTCACGAAAAACAATATGGCGAGCGAACCACGTGACCTGTGACGTCATAATTACCATTAAAATATTCTACAGACCGAGTCCCTCCTACGGTGAAAATGTTATCTCAATCAGTCCTATTATTGCAGAGAAATTGGTTTTTAAAGGAAATTCAAACTTAAAATGGCACTGAGTTAAGGATCATCAGAATTCCCAAAGTTCAAAGTGCCATAACTTTGTTAAAAATGATCGAAACGTCGTGAAGTTCGAACTTGACCTGTAACTTATCATGAGGAAACCTTGTGCCAGTTTGAAATCATTAGCTTTAAGCGTTTAGAAAAAAAGTCCGGAAAACTGTTCTTTGCGTGACGGGCTGACGGACTGACGGACGGAGGGACGGCATGCAAACCTATAGTCCCCTCCGGTGTACACCGGTAGGGGACTAACAAGCATTACGTCTAGGTCCCCCGTCGTTGAAGTGATGTGAGTTGACAAAGTGGAAGATGCAAGGCGGCCATCTTGGATTTTGACGTGGCGACCCAATTTTCAAAAGCGTTCTCCCTTATGCATAGATACACCCACACACCAGATTAGAAGTTAGTAGTTCGTTTATTTTTCAAGATATTTCGCTCACAAGGTTCAGACATATATATGGTGGCGGCCATCTTGGATTTTGACGTGGCGCCCCAATTTTCAATAGCGTTCTTCCTTATGCCTGGATACACCCACACACCAGATTAGAAGTTGGTACTTCGCTTATGTTTCAAGATATTCCGCTCACAAGGTTCAGACATACATGGCGGTGGGCATCTTGGATTTTGACGTGGCGACCCAATTTTCAACAGCGTTCTTCCTTATGTGTAGATACACCCACACACCAGATTAGACGTTAGTAGTTCATTTATTTTTCACGATATTTCGCTCAGAAGGTTCAGAAATATATATGGTGGCGGCCATCTTGGATTTTGACGTGGCGATCCAATTTTCAACAGCGTTCTTCCTTATGCCTCGGTACACCCACACACTAGATTAGAAGTTGGTACTTCGTTTATTTTTCAAGATATTCTGCTCACAAGGTTCAGACATACATGGCGTCAGACATACATGGCGGCGGCCATCTTGGATTTTGACGTGGCGACCCAATTTCCAATAGCGTTCTTCCTTATGCCTAGATACACCCACACACCAGATTAGAACTTGGTACTTCGCTTATTTTTCAAGATATTCCGCTCACACGGTTCAGACATACATGGCGGCGGCCATCTTGGATTTTGACGTGGGTTGCACCCACACACCAAATTAGAATTCGGTCCTTCGCTTATGCACCCACGCACACACGGACGCACGCACGCACGGACGCACGCATGCACGGACGCACGCACGCACGGACGCACACACGGACGGATGGGAAAACCATAGTCCCCCTTTCGCTCCGCGGTGCGACGGGGGACAAAAAGGATGTGTATTTCTCTTACCTGTTGTTGCAAGTGGTTCGGAAGGTAATTTAAGTTAATTGAGCATGGTACATATGGAATGACCGAGAAGACCAAAATGCATGTTTTTGACAAGGTCATTAGCACATCAACTTTCCTTTTATTAGGCAAGGAACATATGGCCATTTGCACAATAATGAATACCAGCAAATCTTCCTGAGTCCAATTATTTTTCAGCAGACATCACATTGACTTTTTTTTTTAAATCCAAGGCCGACAGACTTGCGCAGGGTTAGCGCACTTGCCTTTGAGCTGTTTTCTGGGGTCAATTTATTGACACAAGTACCAAACTGGCGATTCACAGGCAGGGCTTTGTATCAAAAAGTGTGCCATTCCTTGAATTGCGCATTAAGTGGAGGCCCATGTGCCAGTAAGGATTTACCGGTGGAACGTCGCAGATCCCAAATTGTCATATGATGATGGGTAGGTGAGTTATCACCACCACCCTGGAAAAATTCCAAATTCCCACCCTGACGAGCTCTTTAAGTTCCAATTCCAGAGTCAGACTCCACTACCCCACCCATCACCGACCATGGCTCAATGGTCCATGGGAAAGCTTGTAATATTATAATTGGGATAAACATGAGCAGCAAGAGTAAGGTAATATGAAATGCAGAGATGTTCATTAAAAATTTTCATACTCTGTTTTATTTTCCTTAATATATACAGTAAACAGGCCTAGCTACCAACTCTGTCACGCCTTTGTGCGTGCCTGCTGTCTGGCTGCTCCCTCAGAAAGCTCTAGCCCATGTCCACACGGATCAGAGATTGACAGCTCGGCTGACATTACTGCTCACCTTAGCAATGCTTGGAGAGGATGGTCGACCAGCACAGTAAAAATTGATTATTTTTTTTTCTCAACAGAAGTTCTGGCTCGTCCCATCACCAATCCACAAAAAAGGGATGCCGCACACCACACAGCAAGCGGATGTATCGGTCTTGAGCGCGAGTGCATTCTTCATGTCACCTGATGGTAAAAGCAAAACCGATTTTCTTTCCCATTAACAATTTTATCAAGGAAAAATGATCCACAAATAATTTCCAATAAAAATATCTAAATTACAGTAATTAGTCTTAGAAATTCAACTTAGATCAGCACAGACAGGGGAGGTAGCTCACGTCCACCACCAAACACCATCATGTTTTTCAATGCTTTAACAGTAGAGTATTTAATTGTGGTTGACCAGCAACTATCACAGATGTATTGAAATGGGTAATGTAGAGATATTGGGTTTTCATGACGTCTAACTTCCCTCCTAGTTGATTGGTGGCATTCTGCAGGGCATTTCTCCTTCATTGATTTCACCCACTATTTAATGATGCTGAGACCTGCCATTTCACTTTCTGGATTTTGGAAAATGTGAACATTACCTTGCCCTCTCTCTCATGGGTAACTGAGAATCAGATAACACACTTTTACGGCCTTCAAAAACAGCTTTGTTTTGTCCTGCTGTAAAACAAGTACATATTCATTTTCTGCCAGTTAGGAACAAAACATTTGAGGTCACATGAATAGCTCGACATCTGTGTTAGGCCATATAAATGCTGTTATCATCTTATGTTGTTTCTAAGTGAGAAAGGTAATTGTGTGCAGTGTTCTGCCGTTTCCATTTTCAGACGATATTATTTGATGATAATGAGGATATAAATTTTAGGACAATGTAAGGGAGACAGAATGTTGCCATTTAGCATTCCTGATTGGTAGGTTAACAATTTGATCAATAAAATGAAACAACGGTTGGTAATTTGAAAAATAAATCTTACCATTGATCTTCCAATGCTGCATTTCAAGTTACATGATTTGAACTACACTAATTTGTTAATGCCATTCCAGAAGTAGACGCATGAGCTGGTTTTCATGAATTCGTGAAATCCGCTGTAATGAATTGTGCGGTGACCAAATGATAATACTATGTTTTCCAATGTTCACACATTTCTCTGTACAATTAGGACTTACTTCACTGAGCAATTCCTAGGGAATATGAATACTGATCAAATAACGATGCATTGCCTAGCCAGAGCATATAGATTACAGTATATCTGGGAACGAACTGATATATATTGTATAGATCTTCATGTGGACTCACACACTCACTCGCTCACACAGACCGGCTGCAGTCCGTGAATAGGCTCTCCGTACCTTCACAAACAGGTGAGGCCAATTATGTGACAACAGCTCCAGTCATTTAATTTTCCTCATCTTGGGAAAACAACAAAGTTGTCCATCACTTCAAACTAGAAGAATAATGTATTAGTGGGACTTCACAGCAGGAGTACAGGAGGATACAGGAGGTCCATTTGCCTACGACTACTGTGATACTACTTCGTTAAAGGCCCAAATAATGCCTACCTTCTGGTGAGGCTGACCGGGCAACATTTTTGGCCCAAATCTTTCAGGATGTATTACTGAAGATGACAGGAATTTGGCCAGGACCTGTGATAACTCAGGACAGATCTACTCTTCAGGACAGACATCATGGGTCATTTAGTATACACAACCAGTACTGGAGAGTGGTCCTCCAGCTTAGCATCCTTCGCGGAGGTCTTCGCCATCGGCTAAGATGCAGAAACCACAAGGTGCCCCTTCCTTTTTTTACTTTGATTAACTCTCGCTCGACGAAGAGCAAAACTGATGAACTGGATGCCCTCCTCAGATGTGACTGGTACTATCAGACCTCGTATGTGATGTGTTTCACTGAGATATGGCTTGGTGAAGGGGGTGACATGTCCTTCGATGGATTTGAGATGATTAGGGCCGATAGAGACGTGTCATCGGGTAAGGCCAAAGGTGGCGGTTTGTGTGTGCTGGTGAATTTGAATCGGGCCAAAGACATTACGGTACGTGAACGGTACTGTTCCAAGGACCTGGAGATACTGACTGTATCTTTCCAACCCTACTACCTGCCACGTAATTTGGTCAGTGTACTCTTTTTATGGCGTACGCACTGGGGCCAGACTTTAAGTGCACATCGGAATGAATGACAGAAAGTTACAATAGAGCGACCAGGAAGTTAAATTTGAATATTCTTTGAATTTGAAGCGACCAGGAAGTTGAAAACCAGGAAGTTGAAAACCAGGAAGTTGAATCTTCTCAGAAAGTTGAAATCAGTTTTGGTGTTAGCTCACGCGTGATGTGGATGTTGACCAATTCTTTACTGATCAGTGTTTTGTCATTTAATTTGGTTTCCTAGTACAGTTATCTAAATGTGTGGAATAAGTCACGATTGAGAAAGGTCGTTACACTGGCATTTAAAGTGGGTGGGCCTTCAACCAGTCCGCAGTCTCTATACTTGCGAGTATTGGAAAGGAAGTCGAGGAATGTATGTACCGATGAAAGCCACTTCTTGAATGGACTTTTTGAAAAACTGCCATCAGAGAGATGCTTTTGTGTTAGGCGGATGAAGAAGAATATTTTCAAAAAGTCATTTGTACCATGTGCAATTCAAGTGCTAAATTCAAACTCCCAGCCATTTTGTTGTTTAGTCCATCTTCCATATTTTTTACCCTGTTTTCTTATTCCCTTTGATGTTTATGATGGTTAAACTTACGGTGTCACCAAAGAAGAATTTCCCTGGATATGGGACAATATAGATTATCATTGTTATCTTGCTTCACCTCTGTCTGTCTTTAGTCATTGTAAGGAAGCTTGTATGGCAGCCATTTATACTAGACAGATAGTTGTTGGCATTATGAAGGTCAGCTACAGATGTGTTTCAGATGAGAATCATAAGATGCAGGATTTTGAAATTGATCCAGGGTACTGGCATGCATTGCTTCATCTATCTATAATTCCAGTAATCTCTGTGTGTTTGTTTGTTTGTCTGTGACCGCTGTTTCTCGACAACCACGGGTCCGATATACTTTAAACTTGCCAGGTATATTGCTGGGGACCCGAGGATGTGCCTTTTCAAGGTTTCATATTAATCGGACAATTACTTACCGAGCTATGTCCAAAAAACGATTCAACCAATCAGAGAGCAGCGAGCTATCGCGTGTGCCGAACGTGGCGAACACACTCTGCCTCGGATGGCACATTTGAGAGCGTATTCATTTATTTCCCGTCGGCAAACTATGTTGGCGCTATGTTGGCGTTAAACGATGTTTTAAAACTAATTAAAACCCCGGGGGGATTGTCACTGTACTCGCAAGCCGTTCGCCGTTCGCTTTGGCGTTGCGAATGGACCAAAACATTTCATAGACCAAACCATTTCATGTAAAGCGTTCGCCGTTCGCTTTGGCGTTGCGAATGGACCAAAACATTTCATGAACCAAACCATTTCATGTAAATAGAGGGGGGGATATAATTTTAGATATAGATATAGTACGGGCATGCCCTAGTAATAATAAAAATGATAATGTTAATAATAATAGCATAGTCTGGCCTCTGACTATATTTTGTCAAGATTACCAATGAGGCTTCTATTTACTTTTGAAGCATGGTAGCCTTTTTTTAATCAGATGTTCATTTACTGGAACCGTGTACGGTAATCAGGCACTGAGCGTTTGCTGTCACCATGATAATTGAATGAATTTCATTTGGAACGTAACATTCGTCAGGTTGTATGTACAGAGCTAAGTGGATTGTGATGGTTTTGAAGGTATTTTCATGCAATACCACCACACATATTGTATCACACCACACCACTCACCCAATTCGCTATTCCCCCTTCACATATCTATGGACATGCAGGAGTTTATCAGTTACTGTTACATGGTCCCTAACCATCTCATCTCATCATATTAGACCATAGCATGACAACATTGGCTTAATGTCAATCCTGGAGTTTGGATTTGTTTGCTAATATCCTCAACCACAAATCCTTACACATGTATAAGTATTTATTTCAGTCTCTGCTGGCTAACCCTAACAGCTACACCTATTAGACTAGGCCAATTTTTCAGATATGGGTGTTGTTTTAGTGTATAAGGCATTTTTGAGGAAAGGTTGGTAAAATACTTTTTAACTCTTTTAAGGTACTAGCAACGGTACCCGCCCTATGTGCGGGGCTTCAATTGGGAAGCCCAAATAAAAAGGCAAAATATCAGAAATTTAAGGCTTTTTTATTTTAAAAGATTCATATAAACATCCGTTGAATCATATCACACGCAAATCATCAAAATCTAAACAGTACATGGCGCCCATTTTGAAAGAAGATTGAATTCTGCAAAACGGAAGCGGCCGCTACACGTCTTTCTCAGTCACACGTTTATGTGTGAAGAGTGCGCGCCGAATCTGTAACACGGAAGCGGCCGCTACACCTGTTTCTCAGTCGCTTTGCACACGCTGCCATGTTACTTCGGAGCCGCATGTTTATATATGAAGAGTACGTCAGGAGTCGATCTACTCTCTCCTGGTACGTAGAATAAACAGTATTTGTAGAATTTCAACAAAAGCCTACTCTTCAGCACAGACAATTATGTGACAATTGTTGGCATTATTAGACTCGCACATTATTAGATCACGCACACTGTTCATATCGGTAAATATTATTCCATCGTGATTGGAAAATTGGAAAACTTGGAAAAATTGGAAAAACAATATCGCCTATTTTACTCCCAGGGGTCCCAGGAATACTCACCCAAAATATCGTTGCGATCGGTTGAGTCGTTTTTGCGGTACCTTCGAACGGACGGACGGACATTTGGTGAATTATAGTAAGATGCTGAATCCAAATATGCTGTTTACCAGGCCGACATTTGATCAAGGAAAAAATCAAACGTCTTGAACAATCAACCAGTACTGAGAGTGCTCCATCCTCAAGTTTCAAAGGTTCAACCACTGCAGAAGCTCACAGTACCGCTACAAATGTACGCAGTCGAATGAAGGCTTTGAATTTTAACACAACTGGAAAGCATGCATGTTCTGTCAAGACTTTGATTCGAAAGTGAAACTTTCTTCAGTAGCAACATTGAAAATGAGCAAGGAGGAACTCGATTCTTCTAAATATGACCAGCAGCTTAGTGTCCATCTTGCTGGGGTACATAATCTAATAGCTGCTGAATGGAAGCATCACCCAAATTGTTACAAGCAGTTCTTGCGGACCACAACTAAAACTAAGGAAGAAGCACAGAACACTGACCTACCAATGATCTGGCTGACCAAGGAGTTGAAATATGCTGCCAGTCAAGGCCACGTACTAGAGCTTTCAGAAGGGTTGAATCGCTACTGTGAACTTGCTATTGAATCTGGAGTGAATGTTCCACAATATTTTGTCAGCCGTCGAATGACATTTACAGAACAGCTTTCCACACACATCAGAGATGTATATGACTTCATTGTACTACGTGACCAAGCTCCAGCTGATATAAAAAATGTCTTGGAACCGAACAAATTTTCCCATGTACCTACATATCTCCAAAATGACAAGTCAGAATGACGAGGACATAATCTCTCCAGGTTCAAATTTTAAGGCAAATGATGAGGAGTTATTGTCGATGGTTCACATAGCACTGAAATTATGATCTGATATACTTCGGCAACCACCTCATAAAGGTCTGTCTGTCTGCGAGGAAGATGCAATATCATGTGTACCAGAGAGCCTGTACATGTTCATACGTCTTCTTATTGGTGGACAAGAAGTTTTTGAACACATGTCCTCGTCAGGTACAGATGATGGTGATGAACTATTACCAGAAGAAGAGGACACTGAAACGCCCAACGAAAGTAATGACTGATTCTGAAGTACAGTCTCACGTTCTTAGTGTGTTGGCCTTGCCTTGCAACATATTGGCCTTGCCAGCACTTTACACCAGCAGAAATCATAAAGCAAGCTCGAAGCAACTGGTACAGTTATTTCATAAAGTGGGGCATACACTAAGTTATAGAGATGTCTTGCGGATAGACACTTCTTTAGCCGAAGTTACACTGAGAAGCATGGATGAAACAACAAACGGTGCCGTTATACCTCCAAACCGGAAGATTTGTACATTTTACAGCTGTCTGGCAGAGATGAACATCAGCATCCCTTCTCCTGGAAGAATATTGAACCAACAAGGAAGGCCAAACTGGATGTTCCTCAAGTTATGGAATCATTGGTTCCTGTTCATATTGTTCTGGGCAAAACAGAACCAGAATATGAGGAAATCATACCTGACTGGTTCTCTGCACCAATTGAGAATCTACTCTCTGCCATAAAGTCTTGTCCTGCTGCCATAAAGCAAAAGCGTTAGACATAGCTTTTGTACTTGAGGAACCAAAACGTCAAAATGAGGAACCAAAACCTACGTGGACAAGCTTCAATGAGAATTACAGTGAGAATGCCGCAGAGAAAACTACTGTAGGTTACATGCCAATTGTACAATCCCCACATGAAATCAGTACCATGAACACAGTTGTTAGACGCATCATTCATGTGGCAAATTCCCTACAACAGAAGCATGTTGTTTTAACAGTTGACCAAGCGATATTCCTTCTGCTTATGGAGCTGAAATGGAATGTTCAGGTTAGGTGGACTTCACACAACTGTTACGTGGTCCCCTCGGTGAATACCTGGTCTCGGTGACCCCCGGACCGTGAGAGGAACTCCGCCAGCAAGCTGTATTATATCTGCGCTTTCGCCACGCAATCCATATGAATTTCACCCAGGAGACAACTGATGTTCAAGGATATATTTCCAATGGTAATGATACCATACAATTTCAATGACACAACCACGGAGATTTTCCCCGAGCAATCAACAATACACAACCATCACCAATTCCCAATTCACAATCAATTCCCTATGATTAAGATGGCCATCTTATACATGTGTGTCCCGGTGAGTACTCACGACACCCTTTTGGTCTCGGTCCCGCACAATGTCTCTGGGCCCCTCCTGACCAAGATGATGGTCGCCGTCGCCGCACTCGGGCGGTTGAACGAACCCCGGGTGGACGTGTTTCCACCGGGCAGGTATCGTACCAGGCACCGAGGCTGCAGCCCCTCGTGGCCACGCGAAGCGGATACGGTAGAGCAAGCCAAACCCCACGCCGCTTGCAAGGCGCGTTAGGCCCCAACGTGCGACCCGCACGCGTCTGTTTGGACGGTGCCGCGAACGATGCCAGACGTGGGGTCGATGCACGGCCCCACGTCAACTTGACGTCTCCACCGGGCAGGTACACGTCCCGGTAATTCCTCTCGCCAGACAGGCTTCGGAACGCCGCTTTTCCACGCAGCGCAAGGTCGATCCCACCTTTTGTCGGAGCGGGGCGAGGAAGAATAAGACTCGTCCTTTTTTCCTCGTGTCTTTTTCTCTTCCGTTTCCGGTCACTTCCGTTTCCGGCCACTCCCTCAGAAGGGCTCCTGACCCTCCAACCACAACAACTACACAACAACTTAATATACTACACACGGATAAGCAAAGACCTGAATGGTAATTCACATACATTCACATAAATATGTAACACAACAATGAAGTTCCTCAAAGTTATTGGGCAACATATGCAAGACAGTGGCTTGTTGGAAGTTTGGACAGAAAGTGGATTCTTGGGCCCAAACTCTGCAGATGCATTCATGGCTGGAAAGCAATATTCCAAGGGACTTCGAGCACACAAGCTTACCATCCAGGCATTGTGGCAAATACTGCTACCACAGCTCTACTTATACATAGATTTGCATGATCATGATGTAAAGGACTATCTGCAGACCTTGGTAGACTCCTCAGATACACATGACCTCGACCAGCTTGTAAAGGTCTTGTCCAGTGACCGATTCTGTGACTTGATGACAGCCTTCAGCACCTCATAGTCGGGTACCTCTGGAACTTCTGAAAATAAAATGTAATAGACCACTTTCACATGGGTGGAGATCGGGGAAAGTGGTCGGTGGGGTGTACAACGAGTTGGGTCCCCATCCCACTCTGACGCCTTAAAACTGAAAACCGAACTTGGGAAACAATTTTCTCGTGTTTAGGAAAGCAAAATTGTGTTCGAAAACCGGCTTACCAACTTTTCCCCAAAAATGCCTACAGTAGTTATTTTCTGAGAAAAGTGGCCTTGTCTATTTTTTTTATTTTTTTTTATTTTTTTTTAAATACTGAATCGAGGCTCGTGACAGAGCTGACAACCGCGAGGGAAAGACAGCACAGGGGGACCGCGAGGGAAAGACACCACGGGGGGACCACGAGGGAAAGACAGCACAGAGGGACCACGAGGGAAAGACAGCACAGGGGGACCGTGAGGGAAAGACAGCACAGGGGGACCGCGAGGGAAAGACAGCACAGGGGGACCGCGAGGGAAAGACAGCACAGGGGGACCGCGAGGGAAAGACAGCACAGGGGGACCGCGAGGGAAAGACAGCACAGGGGGACCGTGAGGGAAAGACAGCACAGGGGGACCGCGAGGGAAAGACAGCACAGGGGGACCGTGAGGGAAAGACAGCACAGGGGGACCGTGAGGGAAAGACAGCACAGGGGGACTGCGAGGGAAAGACAGTACAGGAGGACCGCAAGGGAAAGACAGCACAGCGGGACCGTGAGGGAAAGACAGCACAGGGGGACCGCGAGGGAAAGACAGCACAGGGGGACCACGAGGGAAAGACAGCACAGGGGGACCACGAGGGAAAGACAGCACAGCACAGGGGGACCACGGCATGAACTATATTAGGCATGAACTAGGCAAAGCTCCAGACCCCGACATCTCCGTGGGGTTGTACTGCAGCCAATACCGGAAAGAGAATTAAACTCTCATTTTTGTAGATCAGTCCACCCTGGAGAGGGTCCCTCCAGCTGTTAGCTGATCATGCACAAGGGTGTACCAAAGCGCACAAAGGTCGCTCTCTGGGGTGGACTGGTCTATAAAATGGAGAGCTTAACTTGTTGAGAATTTTAAATTTATATAAAATTGAGAATTTATTTTATTGAGAATTTTTAATTTGAGAATTTAAGACCAGTTCACCGTGGAGAGGGACGCAGCAAGGGCCCATTCCAGGAGTGGACTTGTCTATAAAATTATTTAGGATTATAACAAATTAGACTGGTCTATAAATAAAAATTTTCACAGGACAAAAACTTGTTGTGGACAAAGAAATGGAAACACTGACAGAATATCGCTTAATAGGATGTTGGTCCACCACATACATCCAGAATGGCATGGGTACGACGCGGCATGGGAGTAACAAGGGTCTGAAGCGTTTCTGCAGGAATGTGGCACCATTCTTCCACAAGGAAGTCCTCCAATTCACATCAGTTTGATGGAGGTGGAAACCGCTGTCTTACGCACCTCTCCTGACAGCCTCACAAATGCTCCATGGGATTGATGTCTGGCGATTGGGAGGGCTATGGAAGGTGGGTAACTTCGTCCTCGCACTACATAAACCACCTGGTAGCAACAGATGCCCTGTGGATTTGAACATTGTCATCCCGAAAGACACTCCTCCCAACAGAGCATCTTGGGATGCAGATGATCGCTCAGGACAGTAACGCAGCGCGCTGCATCAACTCTCCCTTTTAATGGAGTGAGTGGACTCAGGCCCTGCCAGGAAAATGCACTCCACCATTATGGAACTGCCAGAACCTTGTACTGTTGGAACCAGGCATTCCGTGCTGTGGAGCTCCCTGGGCTGTCGCCACACAGGCATTTGGCAAGAACTTGGTGAAGGCTGTCATCAGACCATATCACATTTCTCCACTGCTCAATAGTCCATGGCTCCTTGCACCAAAGGACCCACAAACAGGCATCGCAGCGTGATATGAGCGGTTTTTTCCAGTTGCATCCCGGCTATGGTATCCCACCATGTGAAGTTCCTTTCTGACTGCTTTTGACGACACAGGATGCTCACAACCCAGTTGAACTCCACATATTGTTTGTCCGCCATTGCTCTACTGTTCGCCTCTCAGTTATGACTAATACCCATGCATCACACTTGTCGAGTATGCACTTCCACCCACTGTTGCACTTCGATGATTATGTCTTTCCTTATTTTTCCCAGGATGACATCCTCTTCCAGACAGTTCCTCGTTGCACGCTTGCTATTTCCGCTGCCTTTGCCACTGAAGTGCCTGCCAAAAGCGGCCCCAACAATTACACCATGTTCTGTCACTGACATCTTCTCTTGAGGCCATGTTGACTCTAAAAACCGGCCGGACTCAAGCCGCAGCCCATATGTATGTACATGATGTGAAGGCTGCTGGGAAGAGATTTGCATATTTCACGCACCGGTCACATAAATGTAGCAGCCCCATATTTCACATATATGTTATATGGCCCATGTACCCTGATGTTTCCATTTTTTTTGGCCACTATCTGTATGTACTATATTCTAATCCTCCAATTTTGAAGGAAACAGACAAAAGCAGACATCTCAGACAACATTGTGTGCACTTCATGCAAACTTGCTTTCTCAAAATACCTAACAAACCACCACGTGTTGTTTTTATCACTAATGGTCTGCTCCATCCTGGTTTTGTAGTTGGTGCGATCCGATATTATATTTGTGTGTGCAAGCAATTGAGTACGCTGTGGCGGACACAAAAGCCCACTGGCGTGGTGACATCATTCCACGCACCAAGTGGGCGGTGGCCACGCCCGAGGGGTAGGCGTGGCCTCATGATATACACCGGGCGGCCAGCCCGGAGGAGTTCAGTGTTACAGTGCAGTCTTACAATAAAGACGTTTATATGTTATCGCTTGTTCGCTTCCTCCTTGCTCACAAGCAGCGCGCGTAACGCCGCGTTTTACTGGTGACCCTCGACGTTGGATCTGCCGTAGCGATCCTTCCACACGCGACGCCATCGCCATGGCTGCCTTCGTCAAACTTCCGGAATTTTGGGAGGCTCAGGCCGAAGTCTGGTTCGTCCAGGCCGAAGCCCAATTTCAGCTTCGGCACCTCACCGGCGATGACACGCGCTACTGCCATGTCGCCTCCCTCGGGCCCGGCACGGCCGCTCGAGTTGTGTCCGTCCTTCGCCACCCACCGGACGGCCACAAGTACGAGGCACTCAAGCGGCTACTCCTAGCCACGTTCAGCCTCACGGACGACGCACGGGCCGACCGCCTCCTGGATCTCCCCGAGCTCGGTGAGATGCGCCCGTCGGTCCGAATGGACCATATGCTGTCACTGTTGGGCGACGAAGCCCCCGGTTCGCTATTCCGGGCGCTTTTCCATCGCAGGTTCGCCTCGCGTTGGCCGGGACCGGGTTAACGGAACCCCGAGCATTGGCGGCCGAGGCGGACAAGTACTTCGCCGCTTCGGACACGCGGGCGAGCGTTGGCGTGGCCGTCACGGCCTTCGACGCTGATGTTCCACAGCATCATCTTCTACAGCACGCTGAGGTTCAGCAGCATGCTGATACGCACCTCGTGAACGCCGCCACGCCCCGCCCACCGCCGCGGCGAAAACCGCCACCGCGGGGAAACCCGTCGACTCCACCGGCCTGGCGGAGCCAGCCGCGCTCCTCCAGCTCCACCACCTGGTGCTGGTTCCACGCCAAGTTCGGCCACGAAGCTCGGCGGTGTCATCCGCCGTGCTCCTTCAACGGGTCGGGAAACGCCCGGGCCGGCGCTCAATTGTGGCGATGAGCGCCGGCCGTTCGAGCAGCCTGCTGTTCATAACGGACACCTTCTCCGGGCGCCGTTACCTGTGTGACACGGGAGCACAGGTGAGTGTCATTCCCGCCGGCACGTCAGACAAGCACGCCGCGGGTGGGGGCCCCGCGCTGCTTGCCGCGAACGGGACGCCCATCCGTACGTACGGAAAACGCTGCCTCTCTCTGCGGTTTGGAGGGCAGGTTTTCCGATGGACGTTCGTCACCGCCGACGTGCCCATGGCACTGCTTGGCGCGGACTTCCTGTGCGCTAATGGGCTCCTGGTCGACGTCAAGCGCAGACGGCTTGTCCAGGCCGAGACGTTCAGCTCGCTCGCATGTGCGTTGCCCAGCTCAACGAGCGGCTTGCCAAGCGGCTTGCCGAACGATTCGGTTCCGGCCACGTTGGTCTGTACGCTTCCGGCAGCGGACGCATTCACCCGCCTCCTCGCCGGCTTCCCGGCCCTCACGCGGCCCACCTTCTCGGCGGGGGCCGTCAAGCACGGGGTGGCCCATCACATCCCCACCGTCGGGCCACCGGTCTACGCCCGGGCACGCCGCCTCGAGCCGACGAAGCTGGCGGTGGCAAAAGCGGAGTTCGCTACCCTGGAGCGACTCGGCATCGTTCGGCGCTCAGAGAGCGCTTGGGCGTCGCCGCTGCACATCGTGCCGAAGCCCGGCGGGGGATGGCGACCGTGCGGGGACTATCGCCGTCTCAATGACGCCACGACTCCCGACCGCTACCCCGTCCCCCACATTCAGGACTTTTCCGCCCGTTTGGCGGGCAGGTCCTTCTTCTCGAAGGTGGACCTCATACGCGGCTACCATCAGGTCCCCGTCAGGCCGGAGGACGTCCCGAAGACGGCGGTCATCACGCCATTCGGACTCTTCGAGTTCCTGCGCATGCCCTTCGGTCTGAAGAATGCGGCTCAGGCGTTCCAGCGACTGATGGACAGCGTCCTGCGCGACTTGGATTTTGTCTACGTCTACCTGGACGATATCCTCGTCGCCAGCGCGTCCCGCGAAGAGCACCTACGCCACCTCCGCACGCTCTTCGAACGCCTGGGCCAGCATGGCCTGATTGTGAACCCCGCAAAGTGCCGGTTCGGCGCCGCCACAATCGATTTTCTGGGGCACCGTGTCACCAGGCACGGAGCCGTCCCCCTGCCGGCCAAGGTGGAGGCGGTGAAGGGGTTTCCGCGCCCCCGCACGATCAGAGGGCTGCAGGAGTTCCTGGGCATGGTGAACTTTTACCATCGGTTCCTGCCCCGTATCGCCCAGCTCCTGCGCCCCCTGCACGAAGCTCTCCGAGGTAAGCCGGGCAAAGGCGACGTTACCTGGACCGAGCAGATGGACACGGCGTTCACAGGCGCGAAGCTCGCCTTGGCT
This sequence comes from Myxine glutinosa, assembly GCF_964187855.1. NCBI lineage: Eukaryota > Metazoa > Chordata > Myxini > Myxiniformes > Myxinidae > Myxine > Myxine glutinosa. The sequence continues at coordinate 77,205,988 of NC_136263.1, forward strand.
AACGCCACCATGCTCGCGCACCCGGCGCCCGATGCACCGATCGCCCTCACCACCGATGCCTCGGACTACGCGGTGGGCGCGGTGCACGAGCAATGGGTGCGTGGAGCTTGGCAACCGCTGGCGTTCTTTAGCCGGCAGCTTCACCCGCCCGAACGCCGTTACAGTACCTTCGACCGCGAGTTGCTCGGACTTCACTTGGCGGTCAGGCACTTCCGCCATCTGCTCGAGGGCCGGGCGTTCACTGCCTTCGTCGACCACAAGCCGCTGATCTTCGCGATGGGCAAGGTCACCGAGCCGTGGTCGGCCCGGCAGCAGCGTCACCTCTCGGCCGTGTCCGAGTACACGACGGACATCCAGCACGTCGCGGGGAAGGACAACCCGGTGGCGGATTGCCTTTCCCGGGCCGTCGCCCACGCAGTCCACCTCGGCATCGACTATGCCCGGATGGCAGCAGACCAGGCCGCTGACCCCGACGTCCAGGCCTTGCGGACCGCCGTCACGGGCCTCCGCGTCACCGAGGTGCCGTTCGACGGCGCGGGCGCGGCCCTCTTGTGCGACGTCTCCCTCGGGCGTCCTCGCCCCATTGTGCCCGCGGGCTGGCAGCGCCAGGTGTTTGACGCCATCCACGGCCTGTCCCACCCGGGCGCGAGGGCCTCCCAAAGGCTGATCGCCGACAAGTTCGTCTGGCATGGCCTCCGGAAGGCCGTCCGCGGCTGGGCCAGGACATGCCTCGCGTGCCAGCGCGCCAAGGTGCACCGGCACACCCAGGCCCCGTTGGCCCCGTTCACGGTGCCGGAACGCCGGTTTGACCACGTCCACGTGGACCTGGTGGGACCTCTGCCCCCCTCGCGGGGTTTCACCCACGTCCTCACCATGGTGGACCGCACCACCCGGTGGCCGGAGGCCGTGCCCTTGGCGTCGACAACGGCGGCCGATGTCGCGCAGGCTTTCATCGCCACCTGGGTCGCCCGGTTCGGCGCCCCCTCAGACATCTCATCCGACCGCGGCCCCCAGTTCACCTCGGAGCTCTGGGGGGCGGTTGCGCAGGGGCTCGGGGTCCGGCTGCACCGAACCACGGCCTACCACCCCCAGGCTAACGGCCTGTGTGAGCGATTTCACCGCTCATTGAAGGCCGCGCTCCGGGCCACCCTCCGCGACGGCGGCTGGGTCGACAGGCTCCCCTGGGTCCTGCTGGGCCTCCGGACGGCGCCCAAGGAGGACCTGCGCGCATCCGCGGCGGAGTTGGTCTTCGGGCAACCGCTGCGGGTGCCGGGCGAGTTCCTCCCCGACTCCACGGCACCATGGTCCGCGGCACAGCAGCGCTCCGCTCTGCAAGAGACCGCCCAGAGGTTCGCCCCGGTGCCAACGGCATGCCACGGGCACCCACCGACGCACGTCGCCCCGGAGGTTCGCACGGCGGAGTACGTCTTCGTCCGCCACGATGCCCATCGGACACCACTGCGGCCCCCGTACGACGGGCCTTTCCGCGTGCTGGAGACCGGGGCGAAGCACTTCACCCTGGACATCGGCGGTACTCCTGACCGCGTTTCGGTAGACCGCCTCAAGCCGGCCCACCTCGATGTGGACCATCCACCGCCAGTGGCCCGTCCCCCACGTCGGGGCCGCCCTCCTGCGGGCGGACCCCCGGCACCGCCCAGCCCCGCCGCCACGGCGCCCCCCGGTCCTGCACCCATCCCAGGGGCAGCCAGGGGCATCCCACCTGGTATCCCTGCACCCCGGACGCCGCCGATCGCCAGGGGGCGCTTCGGCCGGGTCATTCGTCTGCCCCGCAAACTGGCCCTCCAGGTGCGCGGGAATTCTGGGGGGGCGCGTGTGGCGGACACAAAAGCCCACTGGCGTGGTGACATCATTCCACGCACCAAGTGGGCGGTGGCCACGCCCGAGGGGTAGGCGTGGCCTCATGATATACACCGGGCGGCCAGCCCGGAGGAGTTCAGTGTTACAGTGCAGTCTTACAATAAAGACGTTTATATGTTACCGCTTGTCCGCTTCCTCCTTGCTCACAAGCAGCGCGCGTAATGCCGCGTTTTAACGCACTCATTGCACACACATACAGCGGATTATTGTACACCGCTCCTGTGCCGTTCCATCTCCAGGCACTGCATGACGTCATCGCCGGGCACTGAAAGGGAGTACTCAGGTTTCACTCCGTTTTCTTGTTTGTTTGTTTGTCCGGGCGATATCTCAGCCAACCTTTGAGGTAGGAAGCTGAAATTTCGGCACAATAGTGATCACGTGCTTTGGCAAAAACGCTATTTTTCTTTTTTGATTAATCAATTATTTGATTGAATACTTCATTATTATCGATTTATTAGGTACTTATTTATTTTCTTTCTCATCTGGGCAATATCTCAGGCACCTTTTGAGCTAGGAAGCTGATATTTGGACTCGACAATGACAAAGTGATTTGGCCGTAAAGGTAATGCAGCATCCTTCCAGCTGACTGGTCACATTTTTGATTTATTGATCAATCAATTAATCATTTAATTATTCAATTAACGACTTAATTAAATATATATTTTAAAGTTACAGATTCGGTTGGAACGGTGGTGGTTTAGGTATTTCATGAGCCAATTGATTAATACTTTAATTATTTTACGATTATTATTTATTTATTTTTGTTATTAATCACTTATTTATTTTCTTTCTCATCTGGGAAATATCTCAGGCACCTTTTGAGCTTGGAAGCTGATATTCGAACACGACAGTAACCAAGTGATGTGGCTATAAAGGACATTTTGGATTTATTGATTAATCAATTAATCAATTAATTATTTATTCATTTTCGATTAATCACTTATTTAATTAATTTAATCAAAAAGTTACAGCTTTGGATGAAACACTGGTGGTTGAGTAATTTTGTAATTTAAATTTACCATTTGGGTTTTGTCATCAAATTTTCACCAAAGCTTTATTATCATAATACAGAGAAGGTAAATGAATAATTTTGTCGAAAGGTCAAAGGTCAGCATCACATAAAATCATCAATTTTCATCCAATTAACCGGAAATTTAAATTTACCATTTGGGTTTTGTCATCAAATTTTCAACAAAGCTTCATTATAATATTATGGAGAAGACAAATTAATAATCGTCAAAAGGTCAAAAAGTCAAAGGTCAGCATCACATAAAGTCATCAATTTTCATCCAATTGACCTCAATTTTATGTTTACCATTTGAGTTTTGTCATCAAATTTTCAACAAAGCTTTATTATCAGAATACGGAGGAGGCAAATTAATAATTTGGCCAAAAAGTCAAAGGTCAGCATCACATAAAATCATCATTTTTCATCCGATCGACCTGAAATTTTATTAATTTACATATTGGGTCACTGAATTGGTTCACCAATCAATAGGTACAAGCTGATTATTTTTAGATCTAAAGCTCAAAGGTCAAGACTGCATAAAAATAATAATTTTCCATTTTGTGTATTTTTTAAACTGTTTTTGTTATTTTGAGCATAGGAAGAAGAAGAAGATTTCTGATACAAACGGACGCAGATGGGCTTTGCATTTCCAGATGCTTTCTGGTGTTTTTTGTTCATCCAACATTTTCTTAATCCAAAACATTCTCCTTTCAAACTATGGACACATCCAGTTCAATAGTCAAAGTAATTACATGGATGAAAAAAATAATTAATTTTAAACTAAATAGAAATGCACTTGTAAGCATTCACATAACAGAAGGTTAGCTGTTCACATATTATTTATGCATATTGTTATGTTCACATATTATAAGTGTACAAAAGCACACAATTTATAAACTTTACCCCATTACAAGTTGCTATTTTCGACAGCTGCAGCCCTTACGTCTCTTGTCTGCACAGGGTTAAATGCATATGCACATTGAATACGAAATACAATATTCAAGACACGTACCAAGGGAACCTTCTCTCAAACCTTCTTTTCCTTGCTATGGACTTTGAAGAAGTCTCTCTCTCTCATTCTATTTACAGTGAGGCTTGCAGGTTGGGAATTGCTTTCAGTAAAGGTTACAAATACGGTACTGCGAGGACATCCAAGAGCACGCATTTGCTTGGGGTACTATTTTGCCATTCCAAGGCTAGGCCGGTCTAAGCAGGTACTAGTGCATGACAAACTTCGAGAATGGCCAAAGTAAAACAAACGTGGCAGAAAATAAGAAAAACCAGAGAAAGAGCACGTAATCACCGGGGACATCACTGTGCTCAAGTAGATACTCATTCAATTTTGGGGTCCCACACGTGGACCCAAGGCCTCAATGGCCAATGGACTGCACCCGTAACATATCATAAAATACTGCAGAACAGCATTCGTGCTTGCTTATGTACATAAAGGTTCGCCCCACATTTAGACTCCTCTCACCTACACCTGCACACGATCATATTTTCTTTGTCCCTTGTTGCCAGAATGCAACCGTTCCTCCAATTTGAAATTCTCCACCCCCTCACCCAGCACCCTCCACCAGCAGCTGGGAAAACAAGAAGACCTTTTTGTCCAACAAGAAACCAAGATGGCGACAAATTCCAACGTCCTTTCTATGAAGCTCCAAAATGGCCAGCATGAAAGAAATGGACCGAAGACACTTATATGCATTTTTATACGGTAAAATCAATAATATGTACCCCCTGTTTAATACCTGCAATGCACATACTGTACATATAATCCTATATAGTGTTAGTGGTGATTCACATTTTGTTATTTATACAGCCTGTATTTAAAATGGATTAAATTGAGATTTTTGGTCACTGATCTACACATAATGCCCCATAATGTCAAGGTGGAACTTTAAAAAAAACTTTTACAAAATAATTAAAAATGAAATACAGAAATATCTAATTTACACAAGTATTCAACCCTGAGTCAATGCTTCATAGAAGAGCCTTTGGCAGTGATTACAGCTTCGAGTCTTCTTGTGTATGTCTGTATCAGCTTGGTTGATACAGACATACACAAGGAGACTCGAAGCTGTAACATCTGGATTTGGGGGAGTTTGTTCCATTTTTCCTTGCAGATTTGCTCCAGCTCTGTCTAATTGGATGGGAGGCGTCTGTGAACAGCAATCTTAAAATCCTTCCACAGACTCTCAATGGGATTCAAGTCTGGACTATGGCTGGGCCACTCAAGGACTTTCACATTCTTCTTCTGTAGCCATTCCAGTGTTGCTTTGGCTGTATTATTGGGGTCGTTGGCCTATTTGAACATAAATCTTCACCGCAGTGTCAGGTCTTTTGCACTCTGAAGCTCTAGGAAGAGACTGCTAGTTCCATATTCTTTCTATCTTCTAATGATGGAGCTCACTGTGCTTTTGGGAACTTTCAACACAAGAAATTGTTTTATACCCTTCCCCTGATCTTTGCCTCCCTTCAATTCTATCTCAGACTTCCATGGACAGTTCCTTGGACTTCATGGTAGGGTTTCTTCTCTGACATGCACTGTCAACTGTGGGACCATGTATAGAAAGGTGTGTTTATTTCAAAATCATGTCCAATCAATTGAATTGGCCACAGGTAGTCTCCAATGAAGTTGTAGAGACATCTCAAGGATGATCAAAGGAAATTGGATGCACCTGAGCTCAATTTGGAGTGTTATAGCAAAGGGGTTGAATACTTATTGACTCGAGACATTTCAGCTTTTCATTTTTTATTATTTTGTAAATATATATATATATATATATATATATATATATATATATAGATATATATATATATAGATATATATATTGTTGCGGTTTTTAGAACCCTCCACTTTGTAAATATCTGTAATATTCCCTTATAAATAATCCCCTGTAAATATTCCAATTTTTGTGTAAAAAGGTCAAAGGTCGCACCCTAGTTAGGTCATATTGCAACACGTAGGACACCATAGGCTTCTTCTTTAGTTATCTCATTAGTATGTGTTCTAGTTAAGGATCTGTTCCCAATAGTTGAATCTGCATTGTATTAATCAAATAACCTAGCCCCCTTCAATTACCCCCAATCTCTCTCTCTCTCCAAAGTGCCAGTGGCACCTACAGGCGGGACTTGTCCTTCCTAATGCTCTCACATAATCTTATTGCCGTCGTCGCTGCCTTAGCGCTCGCTCCAAACGCCATTGAACATGCGGTCGGCTCGAGGAAAGAAGGGGCGGAGCCACGGGAAGAGGTGTGGCCTCGCCCACGAGCCGTCGAGGGTGGGGCCAGTGAGCCCTCACTGACCAACCAGGGCTGAAGTGAGCTCGTTAATGGGCGTAGCCCTATGAAGGCGGCTTGATTTTCCAAGCGCATGATATAAACGCGAGCGCGAAGCCCTTTGACGGACTGCGCAGGGAGCCATCAATTGTGTACGAACTGCGTGAGGGAAGGCCATTGATTACGGAGATGCGCGAGGGGAGGCCATTGATGACGAACTGCGCCGGGGGATGCTGATTGTGAATGGACTGCACCGGGGGATGCCAATCGTAACGGACTGCGCCGGGGATGCTGATTGTGAACGAACTGCGCGGTAAGCGCTCGATTGATTGTCACGTTGTTGGAGCGACTTGCACGAGGGTACCCTCTGAGAGGAACATTGGGCGAGAGAGAGTTGGCACGAAGATTACGTACGCGGCATCCCAGTCCCCCACATAATTATAAGGTCCGGTCATGCGCCAACAACACCAGCTGCCTGCCATTCTTCGCGGTGGACCCGGAGCCTGGAACCATCTGCTTGGACCCTTCCCTTCCTTCCCACCACCACCACCCCATTCGTGTAAGTGTGTTTGTATTGTCCTGGGCGTGTGATAATATAAGACTGTATAAGGTTGCCCTATGTCCTTTTATTTCCTTCTTTTGTATATTCTTGCCTTTCGTTTCCTCTTTTAGTGTAGTCAATAAATCATATTTGTTCTTTCCTTACCTTTTGGTTTCCTCTCGTCCGATCGTCTTTGTCTTTTCCCCATTGAGTATCGGTGGCACGATATAGGAACCGCTCAGAATCAGGTTAGTCTTTCTGCTAACGGCTCGAGCTTCGGATTGCTAAACCGCTCGGCAAAATTCCATCTTGTCCGTGGCTCGGGCAGAAGTAGCGCCCTGCTTTGCGGCGAGGTTGACGAAGGTATCTGGGAACCCATTGACCAGTCACCCTGGTCAATCTCAACCCTGCAAAGGAGCGCGATATCTTCTAGGACTCGGACGGCCAGCTTAATAGACGAGGGGTTTAACCCACCCTCGGTAAGGGGAGCGCCGTAATCCGAGATCCGCAACAATATATATATATATATATATATAAATCCAGTTTGCCTTTATGGGGTATTATGTGTAGATCAGTGATAAAAAAAAAATCTCAATTTAATCCATTTTAAATTCAGGCTGTAACACAACAAAATGTGAAAAAGTCCAGGGGTGTGAATACTTTCTGAAGGCACTGTGTAAAGATTGGGGAGAGGTGTGCTGGGAGTTAAGGACCATCTCACTCCAACTTTTTCAACAAGGTCATCTTGCCCCACCCTTCTCTAAAAAAGAAAGACAAAGAAAGAGGAGAAGCATGCACTGGAGTGAAGAAATTTATTCCACTAATGATGAAAGCAAAAGATGAAATAATAGAAAATGGCAGAGAACCTATATTTAGGAACGGATGTACTGGGATGGTTAGCATATGTAAGACAAAAAGCCCACAGATGGATAAACACACAACAAAGAATGATGTTGAGAGTTCCTTTCTGTGGTTAACTTTTTGGTTGAAGTCAAATTGACCGTCCGTGCGGCATTGAACCAATGTGTGAGTAACAATATACTGAGCTGGTGGAAGGGCGGGAGTGAGACACAGTTCATTATTTCTCCAAAAACAACATAAAGTTTTTGATCTGGTCGATACTCGACTATAGCACATGAAACACACACTTAGTGTTTTCCAAGACCCCCATTGTGGCAGTAAAAACTGCATGCGGGGCACAGGCTCACACAGACCGCCATTCGCGGAACACCTGCCAGCTCAGCCCTGGCTTTGGATGGTTAAACAAGGATGTCGCCAACTCTCATTTGGCAAAAACGTTTGCATTCCAATATTTCCAAGCAGCTTCTCCGCAGAATCCCTGTTAGTGTTTTATTACCCCGTACGTGCGGGTAAACTTAATACAGAAGCAAAAAGTGTGGGGTTAAGCAATTGGTTCACATCTGTCTGTCTGTCTGTCTGTCCTTCTGTCTAAAACGTCAGTTTATGATCGAGGAAAAACTTCATTTCAACTCAATATTATATTTTGAACACGAATCTCAACATGAATCGGACCATGAAACCTATGTTCAGCATGAACCTGCAGTTTAGCAGTACTTTGACTCTGAATTTGGCAGATTGTATGGAATGTCGTTCCGATCAGGCATGCACAGACAGGAGTAATGTAATTTTTAAGTGATGAAGCTACTTCAATATTTGGCTAAGTCCGTCTGTCCGTCAAAAAATGAAGAAGAAGAACCTTTATAACCCACCGTGTTTAATTCTAGAGGGTTCTAAATGGTAATTTTAGTGGGTTCCAAAGCGTAATTCTAAGGGGGTTCTAAAGGGTAATTCTGAAGAGTAATTATTCTAAAGGGTAATACTAAAGGGTTCTATTGTGTAATTCTACAAGGTCATAAAGGGTGATTATAAGGGGTTCCAAGGGATATTTTTAAAGGGATTAGTTCGTTTCTAGGCTTTACCTATTTTATATTTTTAAAATGCCAAACTGAGCCGCTTTCTTCGGACACAGGTGCAATTTTTTTTTACTCTGTCTTTCTGTGTGGCAGTCAAAAGTTTTTTGTTTTTTAATCTTTCCAAATAGGAAGCATACTGTTTTTATGGATGTCATAAAGGACACAAACAACAGGCATGAATAACTAATGTAACATGTTAAATAAGAAGGCATAAAAGACGTTGCATCAATGGTGGTAAACTTCCGCAAAAAGTTTTTTTTCTTCTTTTTTTCTATGACCTCGAAAACTTTTATATTATTTCAATTGAATTGTATACTTGCACACTGTAGAACCCAAACTGCTTTCTTGGCACTTTAAAACACCTTCCGTTTAGCAATACTTGGACAAAATGTGCTATCTCATGCCCTGAGAGCAGAGTCATTGTGAGATTCAGCATTCAGCCAAAATGGCGGCGCCTAGCGCTGCTTGTTTCGTGCAAAATGCAAAGCAGGAAATGAAAAGACCCTTCCCATGTCCTTTTTTTCTCATGACTGGTGGGTAGGGTACGTATAAAACATGAACTTCAGAATTCAAATTTGCAGAACCCACCATTTTGTGATATTTAATGAAAAGGTAACTCATGAAAATGTTTCTGAGAATTTAATAATATTTAGAGGTTGCTCAAGCATGTCGTAACTTTAGACTTGTACGTATAGATGTCGTAGATATAAGGAGGTTGTACTTAGCTTTCTTGTTTATTCAACTTTTTTCAAACGTTGAATTTGAACTGTTTTGTAATTATGTTTCTGTTTGTTTTCAGGTTTGGAGATTCTGAGTTTGCACAAATGGCCACTGGAAGTCGTTCGAGTTGTTAGGGTTAGGGTTAGGGTTAGATATGGTCCCTGCTGACTGGGAGCAGGATGAATCATTCTGCAAGGCACAACAGCAGGTTTCATCACTCAATGTTATCAATGATAATGCAGAACGACGGGTGTCGCTTATTTAGTCCTTTACTACAAAAGCCAGGACCAAGGGTGAGGAGCAGGTCCAGTACCTCCTTCAGGTAGTTGAGGTGCACAGAAAGGCATTCCCAAAGGCCTCAAAAGCTCAGAAGTAATCTGTATTTTTGTGCACTGGACTGATTCCGCAAACATCAGTAAATGATGAAAAGGTTTTGCGCAAACAGTGTTGTATTTTTTCGTTGTGGCGAATAATGTTGAAATAGTGTAAAATTTTGGTGGCTTTGAGCAACCTCTAAAGCGCAATGAATTCAGTTTAAATTTTTGCAAGTTTTACTTTTTCTAATTACCACATAAAATAATGAGTCCTGTGTTGCCATCTTGTTTGTTTAAAATTTTCCCATATATTACAAAATCACCCAACTGGTGGGTAAGGTGTTCTATGGACTGACTTCCTCCAAAACAAACCTTTTCCCAGCTCTTTCAAAACAATGAATATGGTACTGAAATCTTGATTATGTTCCAACGCATTGTAGGATACATACAAAAAACAAGATAAAAGGATACAAAGTCTCCTTCAATAAACATGTGAAGTAAATTATATTAATGGAGAATTTATACTTCAGGCAATGAACAAAACATGAATCATATATCACACATAATGTCGAGCCCCTCCCTCTTGGCTCGTAACCGAGTAAAATATAAAGCAGGAACTGGGCAAAGGCCATAACCTTAAGGGAAATGGTGGAGGGGTTCGTAGATAACTAAATGAAATACGCTGCGCATGCAGAAAGCGTTGCACTTATCGGAGAACCAATGCCTTTTCAAAGACAGGTCCGCCAGCTGGCTGGACACTTGTTCCATTAGAGGTACCGAGCATCCTGTCCACCCCATTGCCCCCACAAACAATCCTCAGCTTTCAGTCGTCTCGATCAAGCATGGCTGTGTGCAGTTTCTCTTTCTCTCTCGCCAGGCCCTTTGCGGTATCCTTCTTCAACATGTTGATGTAGTTGAGAGCTGGTCTGACATGTTTCGGCCTTACATCTTTATAACAGGTGTCCAGAGTATAGATAGAGGGGTTTAAGTACCCATGATGCAGTGCATGTCAGCGCCATTTTGGTTGGCAAGCTAAACAAGCACGAAAATGCAAAGAAGGCCTAACAAGGCCAAATAATTAGCAGTAAGTCAGTCGGTAAGAAACCTTCCAATTGCAGCAAGTCAGAATAACGAAATAAAAGTGCGACATTGTAGATTGTAGAGCTACGGTACTGGTGCCGTCATTGCCAAGGAAGTGAATACATCCAACATGGTGGTGTGCACGGATTATGACATAACTCTCTGAAACCCTCTAAACATTGGAAATGGGTTAGATCATGTACGTACATGCATGCATGAATATACATATATTATATGCATATACTGTATATACATATACTGCATACACACATACATATACTGTATACACACATACATAGACTGTATACACACATACATAGACTGTATACACACATACATATACTGTATACACACATACATAGACTGTATACACACATACATAGACTGTATACACACATACATAGACTGTATACACACATACATAGACTGTATACACACATACATAGACTGTATACACACATACATAGACTGTATACACACATACATATACTGTATACACACATACATAGACTGTATACACACATACATAGACTGTATACACACATACATAGACTGTATACACACATACATAGACTGTATACACACATACATAGACTGTATACACACATACATAGACTGTATACACACATACATATACTGTATACACACATACATAGACTGTATACACACATACATATACTGTATACACACATACATATACTGTATACACATACATATACTGTATATACATATACTGTATGTATATGTATACATATACACATATACATATGTATAATGTATATATTCGTTCCTTTGTTGTGACAACATGCAAGCAGAGCTCAACCATTAGTCATAAGGGTGAGCGCGCAGAGGGAGGGCCCACACACCACAGTGAAACATCATGTCACGAAGCAATGAGCAGTCAGCACTCCTTCCGTGGTCATTAGCAAGGCGTGTGATCTCTGTGCAGTCTGGCAGCGTCGTTATTAATTTTCTTTGTGCCGCTCAATCTGCAACAGCTGAACCATGGGATGAAAAGACCATTGAAGATGTTTTAAAATGTTCAAGGGAATACAAAGGAGCATGCACAGGAGGAGGAGGTCATTTGCACCATTTCCACATCCGCATACAATTACTTGCAGCTCCTGCAACTGCTTAACTAACCCCGAGCACGATATAGTTAGCCATTTGGCACACAATGGCCTGACATTTTCGAAAGATCGACACTGAGCATCAAGGTCCACGTCCACCTCTGAAGTGTACTCCATAATGCAGTGATCTTGCTGATTTTCTGATACTTCAGAAAAAAAAATGTTGTCCAACACCATTGGGAACCAAATAATAAATAGAACAGTGTGTTCTGAACGTCTATCACAGGTTGTCCCACCTGAGCATACTTTCAGTCGCTCTACACGACGTCCCAAGGAGTAAGACTATGAGGTGTTCTTCTAGTTTTCCCTCCTCCCACCTCCCAAGAGGAATGACAACAGATTCCTCCTTTCTTTCTAACATCTATGCCCCCCCCCCCCCCCCCACCTCGAGTAGCCATTTTATAGGTTTTGTGGTGGGCGATATCTCAAAAAAAGACAATTTGTGGTACTTTAATATAGAAAATTAAACATTATTCGACTGTTGTCACAACACAAACTCCACAAAACAAAGGTCATGGGAGATTATTGTAAATTTGCTCACAATTTTGAAATCTACATTTTGAAGACAGTTGGAATATTAACGTGCGGTACATTGCTAAACAAGGCCACACTTAGCAGTAACATGTAATAATAGATGATTGTTACGAGGTACAGGTCAATGACAAAAAAATGGAAACATCAATGTGAAGTCACTTACTAGGGCATTGGACCACCAAGTGCGGCCAGTAGGGCCTACACAGGGTGTTTCAAAACGAGTGATACAACTTTAAACGTTTATTTGCAAAGAAACGGAAACCTCAGGAACGTGAACCAAACATTTCTGGAAAGCTTATGACATGTTATTTTCTACCACTGATTGCGATTGCCGAAAGTCACTGCTAAAGTTAGTGAAAGCCCAAAGTCTGAAATTGGCGTTTAAGCAAAATCCTTGTAATAGTAAGGGAAACATATGAAAATCTGTTAACTAAATTGTTACCAAAAAATTTCTTCACCAATATGTTTGTAAAGGTGTGTAATAACATGTGTTAAAATGTTGAAGGTCAACTCCCGTGGGAAACCCAGAAAAAAAGCTGTTGAATTCGGGTACCGAAAAATTATTTTCGAGAATTTTTTTTTTTTTAATCGGCCCTAAAGTAACTTATGAGGGGTCAAATAAGGGTTTTTCATGATTCTGAGTTGATTGTTAACATTTATATTTCACCACAGACACTCCTTTGTGGAAAAATAATTTCTAAATATATCTCATTTTCTACTTTGCAGGACATGGAGTCTAGCAATATGGATGAAGACGTTACTCCACCTGTGCTCAAGTGCTTCATCTGTGCACGCTCGGATACACCAGCTGAAAGGCTCATACAGGCAACTCCAAAGGGATACTCAACTTTATTGAAACAAGCAGAAACTGTCGAAAATGTTACTGTTGTGGAACGTATGAAGGAGGCTCAAAAGGAAGGAAAACTGAGGTACCACCAGAAGTGTAAAAATGATCTGTACAACAACTTAGTTGCAACCACCAAGAAGTCAGCTCAAGCATCAAAGGCAGAGAAAGAGTCATCAAAGTTGAAGAGAAGACGCACTACTTGTGAGTTCAGTTCATCAACTGGCTGCAGTTCTAGAAGATCACAGTCAGTTGACCTCCTGTATAAGGATGTATGCATTCTTTGCAACCAACCAGCCCAGCTCTACAAAAATAATCCAGCACAAGCTAGAAAGAAATACAGAGTGCCAGATAATTTGACTGCAGATACACTGAAGGCAAGCTTGCTGAAGACAGCACGGAGTCGCGGGGATGACTGGGGCACTGAAGTCACTGGACGCCTGGAAGGGATCAACGACTTGGTAGCAGAAGAAACACTGTACCATTTGCGATGCAAACTTATGTTTGCGAGAGGTGACAGTTTGTCCAAGACTGATGAGGAAGGAAAAAGGAAGAGAGGACAGAGGAGTATTGATGAGGAGCGAGAGGCAGTTTTTATTGAATTCTGCGAATGGTTAGACTCAGAATTAGAGCATGGGGTAATGAACATGGACCAAGTCCATGAAAAGCTGCAGGAGTTTGATCAGTCACCAGAGAAGAGCCTTTCTTATTCAAAGCATTGGCTGAAGATAAAACTTCTAGAGAAATACGAAGACACCTTGTATTTCACAACACAGGAAAGAAGGGCAGATGTACTCTGTCTCAAAGATGGCACCGACAATATTCTGCGAGGGCATCATGCTAATCTTGACCATGGAGATGAGAAGACTCAGATCATAAAGACGGCACTCAAGTTCATATCCAATGATATTGCCTTGATTGATTTAGGTCCAAAGTCATACCCCACCACACACAGTATGACTGACATCGATAGTCAGCTGACACTTGTTCCTGCAAGCCTTCAGATGTTCTTGAGACCGATTGTCAAGACAGACGAAAGAGTTGCCGTTTGGGGGCAGAATTTTATTAAGGCCTGTCGACCTCGGTCTGGAGTATTGCCACACCTAATGGGGCTTGCCATACAACTTGATCATAGATTTGGGTCAAAATGGATGCTCAACAAGTTCCACCGGCTGGGATACACTGAGTCTTACACGGAGACACAAAACTACAAATACTGCTTCCTTAATAGTAGGAGTGGAGATGATGTTCCAGATACTTCTGGCACTCTTGACACCATTGTGGAGGAAACCGATGAACAGATCAATGATGAGGTTGCGGTTGATGCTGCGCTTGAGGATCAATCAGTGATGACAGCCAAAGTGCCAGCCAGTGAAAGTGAATTGTCAAGTAATGATCAGGTGGTCTTTATGGAGGTTGGGGAAACAAACAATGCAGTCACTCAGTTTGTTGGAGACAATATAGATTTAAACATTGTCTCTATTCACGGAAACACTCCCTTTCACTCAATGGGTTGGATCGAAGTCACCTCTCCGGCACCACCTTTGCCAGATCCACAGACAACAGCAGCTTTCCCCCGGGTGAAGTTGAAGGCACTCGACAAAGCTAAGATCCTGAGAGGAACTGAAGTAAAGATTATTCCATTTACGAACAGGAAACAGATAGGAACGAACGCGATCATGTTTCTCCCCCTCGCTGAGCTTTCCTCCTCCCTGGCTCATGATCAGCCACTCCTCACTCCAGGTGACACACTCTGGGCAGCGGGGTGGGTGATCAAAGCCAACGATCCTGAGTTCCCACACTCCAACTGGAATGGCTGGATGAAGAGAATCCATGCTAATGATGCAAAGCAGAGCACACAGATCGAGTTCCTCCCAGTTATTGAAGGAGACCCTAATGACCTCAACACCATCTTCACCACTCTGAAAGAGTGCATACGGCGCGCTGGGTCGCTATAGTGACCTTTGATCTTCCGATTTGGCTGAAGGCTGTGAATATAATAAAGCAGGCAAATCTACCCGTCATTCCAAGGTTGGGTGGTTTTCACCTGCTGAAGTCTTATCTTGGATCAATGGGTAACATCATGGAAGATTCTGGACTACTAGATGTGATCCAGTTGATCTATCCTGGAAGTACGACAGCCAACCACATCATGGATGGAGGATGTTTTGACAAGGCAATCCGTGTTCACCTCCTCATCGATGCAGCCATCTATCAACACATCATGAAACTTGCCTTCACTGAGGAGGAGCGTGGTGACATGAAGACCTTCATGGAGAAGGTGGCTAATGGGAAGATGGGAGCCAGACACTCAGACCCAGTAGTGCCAGTGTTTGAGCAAAGGTTTGAAGAAACCTTCAAACGACTCGCAAAAGGAGGAAGAACACCTGCACTCTGGGTGGAGTACCACCACATGGTAGATGTGATCAAGGTCTTTATCAGAACCGAGCGACTTGCAGACCACAATGGGCATCTGTCCTGCATTGTTACCAAGATGCTTCACATCTTTGCCGCTGCAGCCCATCATCAGTATGCCAAGGGCGCACGGCTGATGCTAATGATGCACAGGTGGAGTAACGTCTTCATCCATATTGCTAGACTCCATGTCCTGCAAAGTAGAAAATGAGATATATTTAGAAATTATTTTTCCACAAAGGAGTGTCTGTGGTGAAATATAAATGTTAACAATCAACTCAGAATCATGAAAAACCCTTATTTGACCCCTCATAAGTTACTTAAGGGCCGATTAAAAAAAATAAAAATTCTCGAAAATAATTTTTCGGTACCCGAATTCAACAGCTTTTTTTCTGGGTTTCCCACGGGAGTTGAACTTCAACATTTTAACACATGTTATTACACACCTTTATAAACATATTGGTGAAGAAATTTTTTGGTAACAATTTAGTTAACAGATTTGTGAAATATCTCATAAAATGCCCTTACTATAATTGACGTTCTTGATGTGCCCCATCCACGGTTCAGACAGACATTGGTCCTGACTCCAAACTTCTGTCCAACTTTCCTGCAGGTCTCATGTGGCACTGCCTGGAGGTAATCTGACACCTCCTGCTTCAAATCATCCAGTGTGGCAGGGCGGTTGACGTAGACAGACCCCTTGGCAGCCCCCTAGAACCAGTAGTCCAGAGGGTTCAAGTCTGGGCTGTGGGGTGCCCACTGCCCAGTCCTGAGCGGCACCCAGGGCAACGAGGCGGTTTCTGAAGAGCTGCTGCAGGAAAGTGATGGTGTCACCAGCTTTATGCGGGGGTGCACCATTCTGCATAAACCAGGTCATGCTGAGCTGGTTTGGGGTGACCTTTTGGACTAGATCATTATGGAGCTTCTGAAGCACGGCCTGGTAGCGCTCACCGTAGATCGTCACCATCCTGCTGTTGTCATTCTCAAACCATTAAGGCCGTAGCATTCCCCATCTGGCATTGAAGGCGCAAAGGCATGTGACCTTAGACCCTCTCAGGTACCTCTCAGTGATCTCGTCAGGTGGTTCTGCTTCCCAGAAAATGTTGTTGCATGAATATGATTGTCTCATACCACAGAGCCACCACTTTTGTCTTCTGCTCCACTGTCAATGGCATAGTTGAGCTACAGAGCTAGAAATCCCAGGGAACAAATATCACGATAACACCTCCAAATCCTGAAAAGGAAAACGGTATAGGTCAAAAAACAAAGAAATGACAGGAAGTCAAAGTTAGATCAATCTTTTTGAAACACCTGTATGTCCCATGGCCTAGAGTCCCCCAGAGTCTACAATTCTGCAGGAGGGATGCGGCACCATACTTCCACGAAAAAGTCAATCAACTCTCACCTGTTTGATGGAGGTGGAAAATGCTGTCTCAGGCATCATTCCAGAATATCCCATAAATGCTCGATTGGCTTCAGATCTGATGATTGAGAAGGCCAAGACGTATAGATAACATAAATGTCATGCTCATCAAACCATTGGGCTACCACACATGCTCCGTGGATGTCATCCTAAAAGGCACTCTTCCCCGCAGTAAAGAAATACTGCAACATAGGGTGAAGATGATCACTCGGTACCATTAAGTAGCGATTGCCATTGACCTTGCCTTCTCAGGCTGCACCCAAACCATGCCTGGAAAATGCACCCCACAACATTACGGAACAACCAGACCCCTTCACTTTTGGAACCAAGCACTCAGGATTGTGAAGTATCTTAGGTTGGTGCCACATATGCACTCATCTGTTTGTCGAGAACATGGTCATTGGTCAAGGACGATTCATCTGACCATATTACATTTCTCCACTGCTCAGTAGTCCATTGCCTGTGCTCTTTGCACCGTTGGACTTTGCCAAGTGTGATGAGCAATTTATGCACTGCAACCTGACTATGGTATTCCGCTATGGAGTTCTCGGCGGACCGTTTTTTATGAAACTGGCTGCTCGCGCCCCAGATTGAAATTTACAGTCAATTGATCTGCAGTTGCTCACCTGCTTTGCCATGCACTTCAAATTAATGCACGGATATCACGATCCTGGAGTATGCGCTTCCTCTGTTGCCCTTTGCTGATGATGTCTATCCCTCCGGGTTTCCATACCGACATCACCTCGTGAAACATTCAACCAGTTGAGCTGTCTTTGGTCACTGAAGCTCTTGCCAAACATGCTCCAACAATCACCCCTCTTTCAAAGTCACTAAGGTCTCTTGCAGCCACGCCAGCCCAGAATAAAAGCAACAGGCCTGTGCAGCATTTTTATACATGACCCTAAGCATGCTGGGATGTTATTTGCTTAATTACCACCTGTGTGGAAGCCCTTGCTTTCAATATACTTGGTGTCCCTCATTTACCCAGGTGGTTCTATTTTTGTCTACTACGTGTAGGTAGTGTGTTGTTGTTGATGTCAACTGTGAAGCTCTAATTTATTTATACTTGCAAAACTGAAGCTTTTTCAAGTATATTAGTTGGTCGTATTTATTTATTTATTATAAATAATGGCAGGTTCGTGGAGGAGCTAGAAGATAGAATGGATCAGGACATAACAAAAATAAACAGTAGAAAGAGAGGGAGTTGGACACACCGACAGTGGGGTTGAGGAACAAAATAGAGGGAGACTTGGATAAATTCTGAATGAAGAGGAAGAATGTGGGCTAGAGAAGGACACACAGGGTTTGGAAAAGATGGACAGAGAAGCAAATTCTCAGGAAGGAAAAACTGGAAATTCGGAATGAAATGGAGTTGGGGAAGGTTCATGGGGGAACAAAAGATCATGGTTTTGGATGGGAGATGACCTGAGATGGTGGTGGACTAGAAGCCCTGGAGGGAAGAACGAGATTGAAGAGACCGTGGAAGGTGGGTCCACAGGTGGGAAGTAATTATAAGCAAGTTGTTGCAATTAATTGCCTGCAGTTACTTTTGTCTTTGGATTATATTTAAGATATTTTGTAAACTGCAATATCTGACGGTAGAACTTTTTAATTGGATAATTAAAACACCATAAAACATACTGCTCTCTAAAGTTACCTTTTACTTGGAATAAAATGAGCCTAAGCCACTTCTTAATTGTCCATTTTGCGTAATCATAATGGCTATCCTACAACATTGCCTTGCAATATTTTGTATACAAAGTCGAGGCTCAAGGAGGAGCCAGAACACAGAACGGATCAGGAGTAGGAACAGTAGAAAGTGAAGGGGAAAACACACCAACAGCAGGGTTGAAAGACAGAATAGAGGAAGACATGGACAAATAAGGGATGTGGAGAAAAGTGGGGTATGGGAAGACACATGGGGTGGACAAGATGGATACTGTAGCAAACTCTCAGGAAGGTAAAAGTGGAAACTTGGAAGGAAGTGGGCTTGGGGGGAGTGAACGGGTGGAGAAAAGATCATATTCTTGGTTGGGGGATGATCTGAGATGGTGGTGAACAGCTCTCTTCAATACCTGGAGGGAAGAATGACATTGGAGGATGTGGAAATTGGTTCCACAGGTGAGAAAAATAAAAGGGGCGAAGGAGTGCAGTAATCCTGGATTTTGGGAATTTCAACAGAAGTCCAGCAATTTCAGTTAAAGTCAAGGAAATGCTTACGCACCTTCAGGGCCGAGTAACTTGCGGACAAAGTGTAAGTGCGCAGTGGCTTACATGAGATCTTCAGCTATCAGTTGCTTGTGTGCACATCAGTCGGACATTACCCATGCATGAAATTGGCCTGCAAGAGATAACCCTAGGAGCATTTACTCGCTGAGTCCGTAACAATCAATGATAAGATCTCCGTAACATTTCCACAGTCGGTAAGAAAAAAACGCGTCAAAGAATGTCGCTTGTTCAAAGCTGGTTACAATGTATGAGCAACTCGTGGGAAATCCCTCCACACAAATGTCAATGTGAAATGCAGGAAAATAAGGGCCAAGAAAATGAAGAACAGCTCTTTGCTCTTTTCCCCACCGGTATTAACATTGGACTATTATTGTAACAATGTAATATTATTGTACGGCTCGTCGGTTCAAATTCAGGAGAAACTCGAACAGCACTCGGTAGCGCAGGCTGGATCTGCATCCAGGCCTCAACCAAAATCGAATTAGCTAACCAACTCGTCCAAGTTTCGTCCGAAACCGTACACGTTTTGAAATAGCTCGATGTATCATTTTTGGCTCTATCTCTCAATGGTGACTATTTAAATATTATTATCCAGATCTGATCCGGATCTTCACCAAAATCTAATCGATATGACAGAAATATCGATTCTGTCATATCTATCAAAATCTAATCGATATGACCTGTGTCAAGTCAGTCTCCTGACTGCCACTGGTAACATGTAACCCAGTGCTACCTGCCGCATGGTCGGCGACTAAACTGGCTACCCTCACTGGCTCGCCAGTGGGGAGGATGACTGTGACGGACTAAAAACAATACCTGTCAAAGGGCGGATGAGCTCCCTTTGGGAGCCAACGGCTATCCAGTAAGGAGATGGTGTCTCCAAAAAAACACTCATCCGGTTGGACCGGTTCTTTAGGTAGTAGGTTGAAGGCAGAAACCGTTCAGAGTGGTACTACCGTTCGGACTTAGGAGCGTTAAAGTGGTGCCCGGAACCATCTTACACTCTCCGTGACAGGATTGCTGAATTTTCTTTGTCTCACTCAAACTACAGCTACTGGGTGAGCTCCAATCTCTTTCTCACAAACAAACATCATACATTTTTCATCATACACTTTTCTTCCCTTCTATTTAAGGCCTGGCCTCAATGAGGGCTACATAGTCAGTGCCTGGAGACTCCAATATATATATAAAAAAAAAAAAAAAAAAAAAATGAAGAGAGAGGGGAGAGAGGAATGGCGATAGAGAAGAGGGGAGGGGAGAGGGAAGGGGAAGAGAATGGGAGGGAAGGGGGGGAGAGAGAAAGAGAGGGGATGGGAAGACGGGAGAGGGAGAGAGAGAAAGAGAGGGGATGGGAAGATGGGAGGGGGAGAGAGAGAGAAAGAGAGGGGATGGGAAGACGGGAGGGGGAGAGAGAGAAAGAGAGGGGATGGGAAGATGGGAGGGGTGGAGAGAGAAAGAGAGGGGATGGGAAGACGGGAGGGGTGGAGAGAGAAAGAGAGGGGATGGGAAGACAGGAGGGGGAGAGAGAGAGAAAGAGAGGGGATGGGAAGACGGGAGGGGGAGAGAGAGAGAAAGAGAGGCGATGGGAAGACGGGAGGGGTGGAGAGAGAAAGAGAGGGGATGGGAAGACGGGAGGGGTGGAGAGAGAAAGAGAGGGGATGGGAAGACGGGAGGGGTGGAGAGAGAAAGAGAGGGGATGGGAAGACGGGAGGGGTGGAGAGAGAAAGAGAGGGGATGGGAAGACAGGAGGGGGAGAGAGAGAGAAAGAGAGGGGATGGGAAGACGGGAGGGGGAGAGAGAGAGAAAGAGAGGGGATGGGAAGACGGGAGGGGTGGAGAGAGAAAGAGAGGGGATGAGAAGACGGGAGGGGTGGAGAGAGAAAGAGAGGGGATGGGAAGACGGGAGGGGGGGAGAGAGAGAAAGAGGGGATGGGAAGATGGGAGGGGGAGAGAGAGAGAAAGAGAGGGGATGGGAAGACGGGAGGGGTGGAGAGAGAAAGAGAGGGGATGGGAAGACGGGAGGGGGAGAGGGAGAAAGAGAGGGGATGGAAGACGGGAGGAGGGGAGAGAGAGAAAGAGGGGATGAGAAGACGGGAGGGGGAGAGAGAGAAAGAGAGGGGATGGGAAGACGGGAGGGGTGGAGAGAGAAAGAGAGGGGATGGGAAGAAGAGAGGGGATGGGAAGACGGGAGGGGGGGGGGGGAGAGAGAGAGAAAGAGAGGGGATGGGAAGATGGGAGGGGGAGAGAGAGAAAGAGAGGGGATGGGAAGACGGGAGGGGTGGAGAGAGAAAGAGAGGGGATGGGAAGACGGGAGGGGTGGAGAGAGAAAGAGAGGGGATGGGAAGACGGAAGGGGGAGAGAGAAAGAAAGAGAGGGGATGGGAAGACGGGAGGGGGAGAGAGAGAAAGAGAGGGGATGGGAAGACGGGAGGGGGGGAGAGAGAAAGAGAGGGGATGGAAAGACGGGAGGGGGGGAGAGAGAAAGAGAGGGGATGGGAAGACAGGAGGGGAGAGAGAGAAAGAGAGGGGATGGGAAGACGGGAGGGGTGGAGAGAGAAAGAGAGGGGATGGGAAGTCGGGAGGGGGAGAGAGAGAAAGAGAGGGGATGGGAAGACAGGAGGGGTGGAGAGAGAAAGAGAAGGGGTGGGAAGACAGGAGGGGGAGAGAGAGAAAGAGAGGGGATGGGAAGACGGGAGGGGGGGGGAGAGAAAGAGAGGGGATGGGAAGACGAGAGGGGGAGAGAGAGAAAGAGAGGGGATGGGAAGAGGGGATGGGAAGACGGGAGGGGGAGAGAGAGAAAGGGAGGAGATGGGAAGACGGGAGGGGGAGAGAGAGGGGGAGAGAGAGGGGAGGGAGAAACAAGGGGTGGAGAGCGAAGCCTCACCACATGTCGCTATACTGTACACTCCGAGAGTGAGGAGTCGTCTGAGGAAGGAATTGGAGTGAGGGAAAAAAAGAGGATGGAGGGACAGGAGGGGGAGGAGGGGAAGGGAGTGGGAGGAGTGGGGAGACAGGGAGGGGTGGGGGAGAGACAGAGAAAGCAAAGGTACCCGGCATTGCCAGGTAACGCAGTCACTCTTTGTGACGAGAACATGAATGGGAGGGAGAGGGGAGTGTGGAGAGGGGAGGATAAGAGGAGGGGAGAAAGGAGGTGAAATGACTGGGGGAAAGAGAGGAGTGGGGTGAAAGAAGAGTGGAGGTAGCAAACTACCCGTCATTTTCAAACAGCACGTAACATTTTAAAAGAGATTATAACATGGGCTTCCTTTAAGGTATGCGACTCGACCTGCAGCTGGCTGGCACCATGGCCCTCACCCTTTCCCCTCCCTCGTCCCATCCCACCCCCTGCCTTCTCCCGGACTCCCAACCCA
This sequence comes from Myxine glutinosa, assembly GCF_964187855.1. Lineage (NCBI taxonomy): Eukaryota > Metazoa > Chordata > Myxini > Myxiniformes > Myxinidae > Myxine > Myxine glutinosa. Next base: position 77,228,689 of record NC_136263.1, read on the forward strand.
CCCCTTCCCATGCATACGAACAAAAATCGAAAAATATTACTTATAGTTGAGCAGAATAAGTCATTACAAAATATTTACAGTCAGAACTGCTGCAGTCGGACCTTTTTTGACTATCGGAACTGCTGCTAAGGTCAATTCCAGAGTTAAAATTTTTAAATTTGATTCAGGTGAAGAGATTATCGAGCTTATCGCAAGTTACATGTAAGACTTGTTGTTGTTGTTGCTATTTAACAGCCACTATTAGTATTATTCCACCTTGTGGGGTCGGCCAGAGGAAGCTTGGCCCAAGTTTTTCACGAACTGGCCTGACATTCGCCTAGTTAGGGCAGGAATTGTACCGGCGATACTCGCTTACTCTTTATGAAGGAAACATGGGATCTTTAACGTCCACCAACCCATGCTGGCAGACAGGTCTCCCGGTTTAACGTCCATCCGAGGGACAGCACACACATTGATGAATCACCCTGCCTGTGAAACACCAAACTGACAGTTTAGAGCTGAGTCGGGATTCAAACTCAGGCTAGACAGCTTAGAGGCGAATGTGCGTACCTCTAGGCCTGGGGTTCCTAACCTGGGGTATCCATACCCCTTGGGAGTATGGGGACCAAAATCTGGGGGTATGGGACTCGTAATAAATTATAATAATAAATTGTAATAAATTCAATGAAATATCAAATTTAAATATATAATAAATAACCCCTCAGTTTAAAGTAAAAACACCCCTCAGAATGCACCACAGAGCACCTAGAAATCAAAACAATTATAGGGGGACATGTCCCCAGTCCCCCCGAGCTCTGCGCACCTACGGTGCGCCTTGGACAGTCAGCAGTCTGGCGAAGGGGGTATGGGGACATCGTGGGCAATCCGTTGGGGGTCTTGACAGGGAAAAAGGTGAAGAACTCCTGACGGTCGAGGCCATCTTGTCAGCCTCGATGTAAGACTTGTGCAGAAATTAAATAAAGGCATGAACACTGGTGTTTGTAAGCATTGTGCTGTTTACATGAATACAGTGATTTGTAGGTATGAAGATCAGCTATATTACCATTCGTAGATATGAAACTTTATTGTAGAGAAACCGAGCTGTTTACATGAATACAGTGATTTGTAGGTATGAAGATCAGCTATATTACCATTCGTAGATATGAAACTTTATTGTAGAGAAACCGAGCTGTTTACATGAATACAGTGATTTGTAGGTATGAAGATCAGCTATATTACCATTCGTAGATATGAAACTTTATTGTAGAGAAACCGACCTGTTCAGAGGCAAAGCACACTTGAGCTGAGCGGACAAAATGGCGGAATTAAGACCCCGAGCTGAGCGCAGGCTGACCAAAGGTTGGCACAGTTTTAGTGTACATTATTTTATTTATTTTTTGGGATGCAAGATCGAGGCTCATGTAAGAGCGAACATCAATCACAAAAAACAACAACAAACGGACACACAAAACATACAAAAAAGGGAGCGGGAGACAACATGGGGAGAGAGAGGGAAGCACACAAGCACAACATCAGAGAACAGGGACAACGGAAGATCTGTGGGAGAGAGAGGGCTTGGGGGGAGGAGGCAGGGGAAGGCAGGGTGGGAAAGTATAAAACACATGGACACTGCTGGAATTTCCAGGAAAGAAAAATGTCGGTATTTCAAAAAAGTGGATTTGGGGTGAATTAACGGGGGTAGAAGAGATCAAGGTTTTGGATGGGGGAAGATAAGAGATGGTGGTGAACAGCTGTTTTAAAGACCTGGACGAAGGAGTGGGATTGAAGAGAGTGAGGGACTTTGTTCCAGAGGTGGGAGAAAAGGGGAATGAAAGAGTGAAGGTGAGCAGAGTCTTGATTTTGGCAGTTTAACCATAAGAGGGTTGCAGGCAGATCTTGTGCGACCTGTTGGAATATTTGGGGGACAGAGCACAGAGAGAGCTGGGGGAGCAAGGCCGGAGAGGAGTCGGTAGAAGACAGAAAGACCACCTACCTGCCTGTGGTGAGTGAGTGAAAGGCCCTCGGAGATAGCTTCATCGTGGGAGATTCCAATGATTCTGAAAGCTTTGGTTTCAACAGCGTGAAGCCGAGCTAGGTGTGAGGCAGGTGCACCAGCCCAGAGGGGGGAACAGTATTCCATTGAGCTGTGGATGAAAGCCTTGTATGTGGTGAGGAGCTCAGGTGTGCCGAGGAAGGACTTCGCACGACGGAGGATGCCCAGTCGGTGACTGGCTTTGGAGGCCAGCTTGGAAATGTGGTTTTCAAGTAAGGAAAGATCATGGCAGATAGTGAGACCCAAAAGCTTGAGTGACAGAACTTCTTGGAGAGGATTGTTCAGAAAGTAGTTGGGAGGATTGTCCAGACGGTCTTTTCGGAGAGACATAGTAAGAGTGTGAGATTTGTCAGGATTGAATGACATGTTCCACTTGTTTGACCAGTCTGTGATTTTGTCCAGGTCTGCCGAGAGTGAGGAGGCTGCAGACTGTCGACCTGAGGGATGAGGAATGGAGCGGCAGACAGTGGCATAAATTTAGCATAAACGATTTTCAATAGGGGTGTTTAAACACACCCAAACACCCAGTTTTCATTCATGCACTCCCTTAGAGGTCGATAAGTAGTTTTTTTATTATATGGAAGATAGAAGACTAGCCTGAAGCCCATGGTAAAATACCATGATAGAGAAATAAAAAGAAGACTAAGAGGAAGCCTTTTATTATTGCGTTATTTAAAAGAACTAAATGAAGCAGTATTAAAATTTTCCATTGGTTTGGATTCATTTGAAGCAACTTTTACATAATTTACTGTTTTCTGAGTAGCATTTCCATGTTTTGGGGGGAGGGGGTGGGGTGAGGGACAGTCAGACAGCATTAGCCTATGAAAACATTGCAAAGAGTATTGTAAAATTCCAAAATCATCATATTTCTTAACAAAAAATATATCACGGCATATTTCTTCACAGCAAATTTAAACAAATTGGGAGCAATCCAAGCAGCGATCTGTTGCGTTATACTGTACACGCCCAGGTTCAATTTCTAGGCCGATTGAAAAAATTATAATTTTCCTGAAAGTTTGAATTACTTTGAAGCAACTTTTACTGAATATATTTTCTCTCCAATGAATATTTCTATGTTTCAGAATGGTACAGACAGACAGATAGACAGGCACAGCATTAACCTATTCCGCCAAATAAAAATAAATTATTACTTTCTCATTCCCATCCGCTTCGTTTTTGACACCCGCCTCCTTTTTTTGATATTTATTATTTTCTGTCCTGATCTAAATACATGGGGCAGTCAATACGTAACCTTAAAATGTTTTTCACAACTTGTTTATTGCATGTACGTGTGTAACAACTGATATTTTTCAACACCATCTCCATTGCGTTCAAAGCATTTTTCCAGCGCTTTTCTAAGGCCTGGATTCCTCTAGAAAAAATTATTTGGCTGCCTGTGTAGCCATTCGTGCACCGCCTCTTGGGCCTCTTCGTCGGATCGGAAAGTGGTTCCACCAAGCTCCTCTTTCAGTGGCCCAAAGATGTGGTAATCCGAAGTGGGGAGGTCTGGCGAGTAGGGTGGATGAGGAAGACACTCAACATGCAGGTCCTCAATTGTTGCAGATGTAGCGCGGGCAGTATGGGGCCGAGCATTGTCACGCTGCAGAAAACAACACCGGTAGTGAGTAGTCCATGATGTTTTGATCTGATTGCTGGTTTCAGATGATTTTACGGAGGTCACAGTATGATGCACTGGTGACTGTGTTCCCTCTGGGCATGTAATGCTCTACAAGTTGGCCTCGGCTATCCCAGAAGAGCATCAGCATCACTTTTCCAGCAGACGACTGTGTACGGAATTTTTTGGGCTTCCGTGAAGTGGCATGCCATCACTCTTTGCTTGACCTCTTCGTTTCTGGCTGCAAGTAGTGGACCCAGCTTCCATCCCGTCAATACGCGCTGTAAGAAGGTGTCTCTTTCTGTTTCGTAACATTGCAGAAGTCCTTCACATGCGTCCACTCGCCATTCTTTCAGTTCAGGTGTGAGTTGTCTGGGCACCCACCTTGCAGACACTTTGCGGAACCCCAGCACGTTGTGAATGATATGGTGTGCTGAACAAATTGCTAATGTTCAATTTGGAGACCACTTCATCCAGCGTAATGCGACGGTTTTCCCTTAGGATGCGCTGAACTCTTGCAACCATTTCTAGTGTGTCAGCTGTGTGAGGCCGGCCCGAGCGAGCAGCGTCTGCCACACTGGACACTCCACTTTTAAGCTTCCTGTCCCAGTCGTACACCTGCTGCAGCACTGAACACGCATCAACGTATAGCATCTTCATTCTGTGATGTATTTCACTGGGATTCACACCCTCACTTCCCAAGAAACGGATGACAGAACGTTGCTCCTCCCTGGTGCGTGCTTCTAAGGGAGCCGCCATCTTGTAACTGCTATGTTTTAAGTTGCTATGTTCGAACTATGTATGTAGGTATGTAACATGTACAGTTAAGTTAGCTAGCCCTTGCTATAGTAATATAGTATGCATGTTAACGATCTTAAGAACGAACTTTCTCAATAGCTTTAACTGAGCTACAGATTAAGTAAAGTAGACGGCCTTGGTCTTAAAATGATCTTCATTTGTGCAAGCATCCAGAAGGCTGGCAGAAAGTTTTTGAAGCCATGGTACGCTCGATGGAACTTAGACTCTGGAGGATATTTTCAACAAATTTGCAAATGGGGAATTCAAGCAGGGATCACCCATCGGCAGCTACTACTAGACAGGTCAGATCAGCAGTGTAAGTCCGCATATATCTCATACCAGTTCAAGACGTACACGAGTACAGCACAGCAGACATTGCCACTGCTGCAGTAGATTTTGACATATCAGGCATATGACAAACGTCATTTTTAATGATATATGGGGTGTGTGTTGTTGTTGTATAGCCCCGGACAGTTCTATCGAATAAGCCCACCGCATGGAGACAGCCAATCAATCTCACAGGAAAGACCCAGAGATCTCCCACATCCAGGATGGTGTACCCATGGTGAAAGAGAGAAAGAGAGAGAAAGAGAAAGAGAAAGAGAAAGAGAAAGAGAAAGAGAAAGAGAAAGAGAAAGAGAAAGAGAAAGAGAAAGAGAGAGAGAGAGAGAGAGAGAGAGAGAGAGAGAGAGAGAGAGAGAGAGAGAGAGAGAGAGAGAGAGAGAGAGAGAGAGAGAGAGAGAGAAAGAGAGAAGAGACAGAGAGAAGAGACAGAGACAAGAGGGAAAGGTCTAGTCCATGGGGACCGATCGGCACTCTGACCGTGACCGTGCTGCCCTGACGAATCCGGGTAACAGGGAAGAATGGGGAGAATTTGGCCCCCAACTTGCGTTGGTGGTACACTGGTACAACCACTATGAAGAGGCGTCTGCGATAGTTGTTGGGATGTGTGTTGGTGGTCGTGCTAATCTTTGGTCTGGTGGACTTCACTATGTGGCAGCCACTGTGGAAAAAATGTATAAAATCTGGAAAATATCAAATGGTAAGGCACTCCCCTACACCTTTTTTTTAAAGCCTGGGCGAGAAACTAATAATTTATTTTACTTGGCCTTATATACAGACCTACGGTACCCAATTTTATCTAAGATATCTTAAAATGTTACAGGATCATGTGTGGCCAGTCATCTCGCAATGGGAAAACATCACACTCCATTTCATGCAGGATGGGGCACCCGCTCATTTTGCAAATGATGTCCGTTCATGGCTGCACGATCATTTCCCAGGAAGATTGATTGGCAGACGTGGCGTTCATGAGTGGCCTCCCAGTAGTCCAGATTTCACGCCTTCTGACTTTTTCCTGTGGGGATGGGCCAAGGAACAAGTTTATAGCATGAAGCCAAAAAACCTTGATGAACTGGAGGAGAGAATAACCAATGTTGTTACCAACATACCTGAAAACATGTTGCAATCAGTAGTGAATGTGCCAGTCCGATTAAGGAAATGTGTTGATAGTGCTGGTATATGTGGAGATTTAAAGAGTTCTGCATAAAACCTTACTGGACACTCTTTCATTTCCAGTTTGTTTCAGTAAAATCGGTTCATAAATAAAACTTCTACAACAATTAAAAATTTGGTATTGACTTATACTATTTCAACGACACGTTGGTTGGACTTGGTCCGAAACAGGGGCTTATGGATTTGGTCTCATCCATGCGTCCGCAACCATATCTCGGAGATGTATAGACCAATTTTGCTCATTCTTGGCATAAAGACAACACATGATGGTATGCATAAACACATTATTTTATTTTATGATGCAATCAAAGATGGCCAACTGGCGGCCATTTTAGTGGTAAAAAAACCCGATGGAGAACACGTCCTCAACCTTTTCTCGGACATGCATTTGGCAATGTTGTTCAAACTTGGCACAGAGATAATAAATTATGGCTTACATATGTACGTCATATATTTTCGAGATGAGATCCAAGGTGGCCGACTGGTGGCCATTTTGTTACTTAAACGTGTCCCCATCCATTTCTCAGACATGCATGGAGCGATTTTGTTCAAACTTGGCACAAAGACAATATATGAGAGTATAACATGCAGAAGATTTTGTTTTGTAATCTGACCAAATATGGCCGACTGATGGCCTTTAGCTCCATACAGCAAAATTGCTAAAACCACGGGGGCTATGACATTTTTTGTCTTTTTCTTCTTGTTATAAAAGACACTATTATTACAAGAGGATTACATAAGATATCCTATTATGCAAGAGATATCACATTAACTTATATATTATATAACATGTAGGCTACTGTTATTATACGATATACTTATAACATACTATTATTTATGTAACAGGATTATATAAGTTACTGCATGTGCGCTATTTCATTAACAGATTATTTAAATGGCAACTCTTACTTTGTAAAATTGTGCAATGACTATACTTTACCTTACTCTGACTTGCATTTCTAAGTTCTAAATAAAATAATTTAAGAGTAATACAATTAATGTATATTAATGTTAATAATTGATTATTACTTCTATTATTATTAATATTACTATTGCAATGACTACTTTACCTTACTCTGACTTGCATATATAAGTTTTAAATAAAATAATATCTATATTATAAAAGGAGCCATGTCTGTCTGTCTGTCTGTTGGTCGTGTTATAACTTGAGAATGGATTAACGGATTTCAGTAAATCTAACTATGGTGGATTCAGTTAACTCCCGGGAGTGTTTTTGATCCCCTCCCCACCCCCCCAAAAAAAATTATGGGTACAGTCACGTGAAAAAGTAAGTACACCCCATGTAAAGTTTTGACTTTTTCAACATATTTCAATTGTGGAAATGTAATTCATTGATCGTTGGAATTGGAAAACGAAGCAGATAGACGATTTCGTAAATGAATGTCAGGAATTTGCACGAACGTGGTAATCTCTTGTTCACCTGGTCACAGCCCCGGGCTAGAGCACCCTCCTATTGTGAGGCAAATGGAACTCCCAGCAGGGGGGGAGCGAACCGGCTCCGATGAGGCGATTGTGGATGACAAAGGAGCTTCAGCGCACGGAGGATTAACATTTAGCGCACGGAGGATTAACTCGAGTGTGCCCATATAAACGAGAACACACTTTGAGTCGGGAGCACTTGTCACCAGAACCTCTGCCCAACGGAACGAACGAGTACGGAACGAGAAACAGCAAAGAGAGAGGACCGGCCAGGGAAGAAGAAGAACCAACGACTTGAATTAGCTATAATAGTCTTTATTGAATTGAAACAAGTGACTTAGTAATTATAATAAATCCTTACTTTGTAAAAACTGTCTCAGACATTGGCGTCTTGTAGATTGTCCATTATTCCCGGACAACTTGGTGGCCCGTACGGGGATCAAGTGGACATCGCCAAGGTAAGCATGGCTTCTTGTGGATTGTCCATTATGATATACGAACCTGTGTATAGTTATTTTGTATGTATATGGAGAAAGTGGTGTTTGGGCTTCTCTACGCACCATTGGTGCACGGAAGCCCTGATAAGGAAAATGTAGATGAGACCCCTTTTGCTCAGGTTCTGTGCAGCGCTGCACAAAAGATCCATATGAGTGGGGCCTGGGTGCTGTGTAATTAATTAATTAGTACACAAAGAACCAATTACTAGGGTGCTGAATAAACACAAAAGATCCATTGGAGCGGGACTCCCGGTGCTGTGATTTATTCAAAGAACCAAATTTTGTAAGAATTAAGATATGATTTTTGTCGACATTATAAATACTTTAAGATGTAACGATCTTAACGATCGTCCGAGATAACGTCCTACAAAATGTCTGCTCATTCTTTTTCCTTTGAGTCGTAAAATCCTGTTGAATTCTCATTAAAATGCGGAATTAATTACGCTGTCTGATGATGGAGATCCTTGATGTGAATCAGGAAAAGTGAATGAGCGGACAAGGTCACGGATGGAACATCGACAAACGGTTTTAGCTATTATTCATGTTTTTTTCTAGCGATCTGTAAATACGGGTTTTTGCGCTGTGTAAATAAATGCGCCAGTTCGTCTGACACGCATCACTGAGAAACGCGTGTCTGTAGGCTTGCCTGCAATTGGGACCGTGTGTTGGCGAGGATGCGTACGTTAGACGCTGGTTATTAAAAGCCTCACTCTATACTGGAGGCAAATCGACCCATGAAGTGCACCATGGGGCGATTTGTTTGCCGGTTCTGTAAGGCCCGTACACGTGTACAATCGTGTACACTCGTTTGTAGCACTTACAACGTACTTTTGAGTTGCCTGCCCAAATGGTAGGCGACTCGCTTGGCGGAGGAGAAGAGAAAAAAAAAATTCCCGCCATTTCTTATAACACCTAAAACTCGTTCGATTAACATATAAATTAATGACAGACAACGCCATCTGATGCCGGTCCAGAATTATTGTGAAAGATGGCGATTGGATGAAAATTGCATACCGACGCCCCAGGAAAAAAAAATCGAACATTTTCCCCTCATTGTCCCTCATTGTCCCTCATTTCCATTTCGGCTACCTGTCTCTTGCTCCCGCTCCTTCTCCCTCCCCTCCCTCTAGTTCCCATTGGCGGACGTTTTGCGAGAAGCAAAACGTTTTGCAGGAAGCTTCCAGGAAGCAGAGCCAGTGCTTTTGTTTTTTGTGTTTTCCTCTGCTCCCTGGGCCCGCAGTGCTGTACGTTGTTTCACTTGGGTTGATTTGATTAAATTCCTAAAAGATACATCTTTGGATGAAGCACTTGTGGTTTACTTATGCTATTAGCCAATTGAGTAAGAAAATATTTTATGATAATCTTTATTGAGTTTAATTATACACTTAATCAATCAATTAGCGTACACCTCTCCCTCCAAATGCAGCCTCTATGACGCGCCGCGGCAATGCCGCGCTGTAGGATATTTAATTATTTGGCATGGGGGCAATGTAAGTTGAATAAATAGTTGTTGGTTCAATTTCAGTTTGCTGATAAGTAAATCCAATTCAAATTTCAAGTAAATCGGATGAAAATTGAGGATTTTGAAAATTGTTGACTTTGGCCTAAGTTGAATAAATAGTTGTTGGTTCAATTTCAGTTTGCTGATAAATAAATCCAATTCAAATTTCAAGTAAATCGGATGAAAATTGAGGATTTTTGAAATTGTTGTTGACTTTGGCCTAAGTTGAATAAATAGTTGTTGGTTCAATTTCAGTTTGCTGATAAATAAATCCAATTCAAATTTCAAGTAAATCGGATGAAAATTGAGGATTTTTGAAATTGTTGTTGACTTATTTGGCCTAAGTTGAATAAATAGTTGTTGGTTCAATTTCAGTTTGCTGATAAATAAATCCAATTCAAATGTTGGGTTTTGCTGACATTTCCACAACGTTGTTTCAACGTTTTTCACATTACTTTCCTGCAACATTGAAATAATGTTGTTGTAAAACGTTTCCACAACGTCGCTACAACGTTTCACTTTCGTTGTTGCAACGTTTTGCTCCAACGTTTTGGGAACACTCAAATGTTAAGTGAATCGGATGAGAATTCACGAGTTATTTAATTATTAGCGATTAATAAAGTACTTATTTAATTAATTACATTTCTTTCTCTTCTGACCATTACTTGCAGATTGGTTATGCTATGAACCAATTGATTAAGAAAGGAAAAAACGTTCTGTGGCGGCCATGTTGGATTTCTTGAAAACCTTTAAAATGCATCCCTGCGTTCATTTTTCGATCGATTGAGGTGAAATTTTGAACAATAGGATCAGGGAGGGAAGAAATGGGAAATTTGAGGTATTAAAGTTACGGAACTCAAAATATCTAGGTTTGGATGTGCAGTCATTAATATTAGGTTTGTTTTGATGATAATCCTAATATTTGATAAATATTAGGATTTGTCAAAGAAAATGGAAGTTATGTCTTTGGAAAATTTTCAAAATTTGTAAGGGACCTTGCATGAGTCCAACAAAACAATTTTTCAGTTTAATGGTAGTTGGATTTTGTAAAAAAAATATATACAGACATATATTAAGGGTAAATTGACAATTTTCTGATTGGATTAAGATATGAACATATATATGGTTCAATGTAACCACAGAAATAAAATAATATACAGAGTTGGGACATTTGGTAAACTTTTTGAATAATGAGAAAAGCCATAAAATTCATTTTATTAGGATTTGTCAAAGGAAATGGAAGTTATATCTTTGGGAAAAATTTGTTCAATTCGTGTTCAAATGATCAATATGTTTATCACAAGTTATGATAAATTAATGGAATTAATGCTCCAAATTAATGGAATGAAATGTAAATCTTGAACCAGATGGAAAACTGGCCTCACTGAAGGAAGAGTGGAATTATGTGATATTTATATTATTTTTAATGAATGGTGTTGATGTTTTATAAGGTGGATGAAAAGGGAAGGAAACGGTGCCCTGGGGGCATGCACCTGCTATATATACATGCACCTGTTCCATAGCTACTATCTGTACTGTTACAGATGAGAAGTACAATGATATTGTAATCATTGCTGAAATGTCACAAATTAATTTTTTCAGATTGTAGATTATTTGAGGTCAAATGGGATTAATGTGTATGTTAGGAACATTTTGAAAAGAAATATGGATATATGGCATTACTAAAAAAGAAACCAAGCAATTGAGAGTTCTTGGGTTAATGGGATATAAATAAATGCATCTACAAGTTGATGGTTTAATGACATTATAGGGTTCAAATGCAGAATGATTGCACGAACTTGAGAAAGAACTTTCAAGCCCTATGGGATAAATTGTGTATTACAAACAATGGAGTTTCAAAATTTAGTATGCTGGAAGGAATTTTACAGTCCCATTTCAGGACCCAATGAACTGTTTAATATCTGCCATCAATTTTGGCTGTCTCACGAATGAAGGATGAGTTGCCTTTAGTGGTTGCAAAGAGAATTTGTGGAGAACAGGCAAAATTGGGAATATATGTCAGATATGACCCTAGTACAGAACAGTGATTCATCAATTGACATGAGCTATGGATCTGAGGTGACGACCGATGATCTTCAATCTCAGTCAATGGATGGATCTATCCTGACATCATTGGGGAAAGGGCGTGTGCAGGGAGTCACCTAGAGTGATTAATTTGATTTGAAGAAAAAATTGATAGATTAATTGAATAAATTGATTAATTGATTGATGAGGATGCAGTCTCAAGAAAGAAGCTTTGATATCTTTGTGAGATATTATCAATGTGAAGACAACCTTGGAAAATTGAGCAAGGTGGTGAGTCTATGTATGGATATATGTGCGGTTACCATTGTGTGATTTTCTCTTTGACAGAGCGAGATACCTGTGGATCCACCCATTTCATACTGACCCATTTGGCTCATCTATTGATCTGTGAGATTGGGTTGTGCAAAAGCCACAGGTGAGAGAGATTCTCTGGAAATCACCGTGTGAACAGGTGGAGAGATCCTTCCTGGAAGTACGAGTGAAGCTTTAGAGGAACCTGGAACAAGCTACAACACATCCAACGCTACTTTGATAAAAGGTGGAACAAACTCCAGTAGATTTTATTTATAGTACATATAGTATAGGTGTGTACAGGTGCATTCCAAAGCGCAGATCCTAGTAATCTACCTGGTACATTGAGTGAATATTGAGTGTTATTCACATACAGGCAGAATGGGAAATGGAGCCTGCAAGAATACACAAGGACAACCAGAGATTCCACAAAAAGGTACTTGTACATATTATATGTACGACCGCTACGGTGAAGAGGCTATTAGAGAGGTTGAAAATTGGTATTTCTGGACAAAGGGACATGCTAAGGAGTTTCCAAGAGATGGTACATTTGACCGAAGTCGATTGGAAAGATTAGGAGAAAAATTGAGAGCCAGGAAGAGATAGAATCTAACGGTAGACTGGCCTGCATTCCATCTTTGGGATGGTGAATCCAAACAACGGGAACAGCAAGAACGGATAACGGACCTAGAACGCAAAATAAAAAGGATACAGGATACAGTGGAGGAGATAAGTGCACAACTACCCCCGAAAATAGGAGTAGAAGTGACAGTTGTCCCATCTGATTCCCATTTGTCTCCCCAAAAAGGACGGTACAGAGAATTTTTCGTGTTTCAGGAGATAACGAGAGATTGCAGTGGCAACTCAGGGATGTAGAGATGCAGCCCAGCAATACAAGTGCACAGACCAGGCAACGACAGAAACCGGTGTTTCGAGTGTGGAAAGATGGGACATTGGAGAAGAAGATGTCCGTATGTCAACAGGAAGACAGGTTCATGGGGCAAACCAAGATCAAGGGTACCAGTGCTTACCGGTACCTCAGACAATGATTAGGCCTTCATTGCTGCAAATCCCAAATGATGATTGGCCTCAACAGATTCGATTACTGGACAAACATGAATAACTGTCGATGATTCTTGTGTCTGAAAAGTTTTCGGAGCAAAAATGATTCATTTTTTCTTTTTGCTTGTTAACAAATTAATAATTAATTGATCAAATGCCAAAATTGGATCTTCTATTTTGGGCACAGCAATTTTAAATTTACAAAGTTTGGAACAATTGCGTTGCAAATTTTTTGAAACCAAGTGACAAGAGTCACATGATGATCAGGTGGGAATTTCGGACTATTGTTCCACATGATTGATAGGTCAGTGGTCAACTGACATGCAAATGGGTGTGTAGTCAAATTTGGACAAATTATTGTGGGAACTGAAAGGGTAATTTCAATGTGACATCATAGGGGTTTTCTAAGAATAAACTTTTTGGTCCATTTGTGTATTAGCATTTATAAAATTGAAGGACAAATTTTATGAAATTGAAATAAAAAAAACTGACACCCATCCTGATCTGTAAATAATGGTTCTAACGCAAACAAATATGCATAATGCATGTGTGTGTGTGTGTGTTTTGTGTATCAATGTTTGTGTTTGTTGTTGTTGTTTTGTGTATCAATCTTACAAGATTGTTGACACCGACAGTGTGCCTTGTCTGAAAATAGATAGTTCCATGTGGATGGGATTGCATATCGAGAGAATTCGTAAAATAAAATAAAAATAGAAATATAATTTGATTATGAAAATTATCACTTTTGTCAAGGGAGATGGAGAATAAAGATTTGATTTGCTGAGTTATGAGCAGATATTCATTAATAGTAAAAATGGGAGTAATCTTGGGATTCCATTTTGATAGAATTTATATGAGAATCAAAGCTATTTATGGATATGAGCTTCATAAAAAATGTGGGAGTACAAAATTAGCCAAATTTTGGAGAGGTCTTACACTGACTTCCCAGAGTACTCTGCTCACGGATTTTATATATATATAACCTTGAATTTGATCAGAATATAAATTGTGCTGTATGTATGGATGTGTATTAGGCATAGATGATATGGGAAAATAGTAAAGAAAATTTTGCTGGTTTGAACTATTGTGAGTTTTAAGTTTTGGAGTTCAAACAAAGTCACTGGTTAAGAGATGAGAATGGATAGTAGATAAATTATTCGATGCTGGGTAAATTAAGTACGATATTACTAAGACTTATGAGAGCTATTGTTCTTCCTTACAGCAGTGGGAAATTAATGGAAAAAAAAAATAGATCCAACATAATGAATCTATAAATGAATGTGATAGGGATAATATCCTCAATTTGTACTAATTATTTGAGTGTGGGTAAAGGAATTAATTTATCATAGTGGATTGTTAACAGCAGCCTGAAAATGTCCTGAGAGTGCATCCATGTAATCAGAAATCCCAGATTTGTTTTTACAAACAACATTTTGGTAGAGGTCTTGTGTGGACGAGCACTTGCTTGGTAGATAAAAAACGGTACTGCATGTTGGCAGCCACTTTTGCGGCCATTTAGACCGAACAAATTGGGAGAAACTGTAATTGAATATGTAATTTACAGATGAGTATTTGGGAAGAAAAAGGGAATTTATTGAGATGAGAGACATTTTTCGAAGTTTTATTAAAGTGCTATAATATGACACTCGGCAAGGCAAACTATTGGATGGAAAAATTAGATCTGGTTATAGAATAAATTTATTGACCCCTTGAAGTTAATTCTTCAAATCATTGTTTCACTGGCATTTTGAGTTCACATTGGAAATAGTTTGGTAGAAACCTTTGGTTAAAACCTTTGGTTGCGGTATTTTGGAACGAACTGATAAACCATAGGAGATTGATAAGAATAGAAACAAAAAATGGACCCAAAGTAGAAAGTTGGATTCATGCCTCTCATTGCAAACGAGCACATGGGGCAAGGGAGGACGGTCCCACAGAAAATGAGGCTGCACCTAGCAGCCCAGCAGAACATTCAGTGGCAGATAAATGATAGTCGTGATTTACAGTCATTTGCATTACATTTTAACACCCCTTGCATTGATAAACATTACATTTTCAACATGTGATATTCCTACTTGGGATAGTGACATTTATTTGCCTACATGACATACAATTACCTACTGATATTAATACAGCATGAGTGATAATGTATCACAACTGCACTCATGATTAAAGGGATTTAGTTCGACCCCGGAAGATAGGGGGATCAGAGTAAGACAAATAATCTGATTTATGTTACATATTAAGGGATTTTCTTTATTTACCTGTTAGGAAGCTTGTTAGTTTGGTATATAATGTTGAATGTCATGGACATATAATTATGTTATAGGTATGGCGTTAGATATGCTGTTAGCGGAAAAAGGAGGTACATGTGCAGTCATTGGTACAGATTGTTGTACGTACATACCTGATAATTCAGAAGAAATTTATGACATAGCCGATACAATCAGACAAGAGGGAGCAAGATACCACAATTATATAAAAGGGGGTGCCTTTGCATGGTTGGGAAACACATTTGGAGGAGTGGCAGCTAAGATACTCCAATATTTGTTTGTTGGTTTAGTAGTTATATTGGCAATTGTTTTAGTGGTGGCTTGCTTGAAAGCCTTAGTGACGGTGTGTTTGAATAAGGTAACCAACAACACGATGATAACGCATGAAGTGGCAAATGAGGAAAGAAATGTGGAACCACAAGAGGAAGACTTTTATGGCGACATAAATACTGAGATTAAAAGATTAAATCAAGTGATGTTACAAATGAATACAGTAGAATTAAGATAATGACATAACGACAATGTTATGAGTTGTGTCAATTACAAGATCAGTGAACTCATATCACCACGAGTGACACACTGTTAGTTTAAAAAAAAAAAAAAAAAAAAGTGGGGAGAAATTATGATTGACATTATGACATACATTATGCTTAATTTATTGGTTTGCTAATTTGTTGGGAATTAGATATTCCTGTTTGTGATTGTAATCATATACAATTTATTTTCTTTGAGGAATGCTAAAATAACTGCATGAGTTAATTTTTGAACTATATTAACCTGAAAGCAATTGTGGATGCTATTCTTAGTTTAGTAGTGAAATACATACCTGATTGAATATTATTTGTGTGACGCATATAAATGAATATAACTTTTGAATGTTTTAAGGAAAAAACAACAAATTGTTGAATGTGAAACTGTCGGAAGATATACATGATTATGCTGATTTCATGGTAAGATGTACCCTATCTGATTCAGTGTGTGTGGAAAGCAGATTCAGATGTGACTGAGCATAAGGATAAGACGAGATCACATTTGAAGGGGGTGCTAACGGAATTGGGAAGAAGTTCGAGAAAGAAAATTTGTGGCTAAAAATGAAGTTAATCGTGGCATACACCCTCTTTCTCAAAGAATGATGAAGACATTCTCCCGTGTAACTTGGAGATGGATGCTTACCTTCACCAAGGAAATTTATGTGACCATTTGCCTGGATCACACTGCAACATATGAAAGAAAGGCGATCACTTACTCTTGTTTGAAGGCTTCGAACATTCATCACATCAGAAGTTGCGGGACAACGACATTTTACCTGCAACCTCTGTGAAATGCGGGGACATATGTTATTACTTCACCAACTTCCGGGGAACCAGCATGGAGCTGCAAACAAACGGCTGTGCCCTTGTCACAACAGCTGTGCACGATTCTGCTGGTTGCTCCTGGTATGGACCATGAATGACCTGAACACCATGGTCCCAACATCATTGTGGATGCATCCGGCATCCCTGTTCCACATCTTGCTGGCCAATCAACGTCACACCAATACTTGCTGCCCACTCATAATGAGGGAGTAGGCAAGTCGACTACAACTGGGCGAAGGCCTTGTTCAGGAATTACTATGGTTTACAGCAAGAGCGGCAAGAATGCTACATGGAGAGCAGGGTCAGTCTATGACTCCGTGCAGTTATTACAACAGCAAGACCCTACACGAAGTAGTGCAGGTGCTATGAAGACATTAGGAGAAAATGTGTCATACCTGAATTCAAACACAAGTGATCAGCCCTTCCTTTCAAACAAAGAATCAACATTTGTTTGGAGGCAAACGTTTTTGCCAGATGTTGCAGATGCCTTAAAAACGTGAAAATGGTGAAGTGAAATTGTTGTATCTTGGTGATGGTGAAGTGTTGTTTTGAAAAGATACTTGTGATGCAAATGCAATAGATTGAACAATATGGAAGGAGTCAATGACCAACGAAATGTTTTGTGATTCTTGCAGGATGACGGTGTATGCCTAAGGGAATTGGATTACCAAAGTTATGGTTTGAATACTTGTATTGATGTTTACTTGTAGTGATTGATTGTTTACTTATACTTGTATTGATGTTTACTTGTAGTGATTGATTGTTTACTTATATTGATGTTTAGATTAATGGTTAATATAAACAAAAACAAAAAGATGAGGGAATTGTGGAAATGTAACTCATTGATTGTTGGAATTGGAAAACGAAGCAGATAGACGATTTTGTAAATGAATGTCAGGAATTTGCACGAACGTGGTAATCTCTTGTTCACCTGGTCACAGCCCCGGGCTAGAGCACCCTCCTATTGTGAGGCAAATGGAACTCCCAGCAGGGGGGGAGCGAACCGGCTCCGATGAGGTGATTGTCGATGACCAAGGAGCTTCAGCGCACGGAGGTTTAACATTTAGCGCATGGAGGATTAACTCGAGTGTGCCCATATAAACGAGAACACACTTTGAGTCGGGAGCACTTGTCACCAGAACCTCTGCCCAACGGAACGAACGAGTACAGAATGAGAAACAGCAAAGAGAGAGGACCGGCCAGGGAAGAAGAAGAACCAACGACTTGAATTAGCTATAATAGTCTTTATTGAATTGAAACAAGTGACTTAGTAATTATAATAAATCCTTACTTTGTAAAAACTGTCTCAGTCATTGGCGTCTTGTAGATTGTCCATTATTCCCGGACACAACATACAGCTATGTGATCTTCATTTCAACAACATTGATAGATAACGGTGATATAATATAACAAATACCATGAAACATTTACATTTTGTAGTCCATTGTATAATTTAAATATACATGAATGCAAATTTCGCATGTGGAAAAAGTAAGTACACCCCAAAATTTATCACTACTTCAAATACCTAAAATTAGAATCAGGTGCACCAGCTCAGGTGCAAATGATGAAGACATTGTTAGAGAGGATGTTGGAGGAACCTGTCTTATTTAAACCTCAGACATTTACAGTCACGTGAAAAAGTAAGTACACCCCATGTAAAGTTTTGACTTTTTCAACATATTTCAACATACAGCTATTTGATCTTCATTTCAACAATATTGATAGATAATGGTTATATAACAAATATCATGAAACATTTACATTTTGTAGTCCATTGTATAATTTAAATAAACATAAATGCAAATTTTGCATGTGGAAAAAGTAAGTACACCCCTACATTTATCACTACTTCAAATACCGAAAATTAGAATCAGGTGCACCAGCTCATGTGCAAATGATTAGAGCATCGTTAGAGAGGATCTTGAAGGAACCAGTCTTATTTAAACCTCAGACATTTAGTTTGGTTTGCTCTTTGTTGTTGAAGTGTGTGGCATCACCATGCCTAGATCAAAAGAGCTCTCTGAGGCCTTCAGAAAGAAGGTTAGAGATGCCTACGAGTCTGGGAAGAGATTTAAAAAGATCTCCAAACAATTTGAAATCAATCATTTGACTGTCCGGAAGATCATCTACAAGTGGAGAAGATTCCAAACAACTTCCAATTTGTTCAGGCCAGGCCACCCCATCAAGTTCAGCCCAAGAGCAGACTGCAAGATGCTGAAAGAAGTCTCTAAGAACCCCATAATATCATCACGGGACCTACAGGTAGCTCTTGCCACTGTTGATGTCAAAGTGCACGAGTCTACCATTAGAAAGAGGCTGCACAAATTTGATCTACATGGGAGGTGTGCCAGGAGGAAAAATTTGCTGTCCAGAAAGAACATCATGGCAAGACTAAAGTTTGTCAATGAACACCTAGGCAAAGACCAGCACTTCGGGAACAATGTGCTCTGGACAGATGAGTCAAAGGTAGAGCTATTTGGCCACAGTACCAGAAGACATGTTTGGCGAAAACCAAAGACAGCATTTGACCACAAGAACCTGATACCAACTGTAAAGCATGGTGGTGGAAATATTATGGTTTGGGGCAGCTTTGCTGCATCAGGGCCTGGGCAGCTCACCATCATATAATCCACTATGAATTCTTCATTGGACCAGAGGGTGCTTGAGGATAATGTGAGGCCATCTGTCAGAAATTTGAAGCTCAACCGAAGGTGGACCTTGCAACATGACAATGACCCTAAACATACCAGTGAATCCACCAAGGAATGGCTGAAAAGAAAGAAATGGAGGGTTCTGGAATGGCCAAGTCAAAGCCCGGATCTAAATCCCATCGAGATGTTGTGGGGGGATTTGAAACGAGCTGTGCATGCCAGAAACCCCTCAAACATCGCACAGCTGAAATAATTCTGCATGGAGGAGTGCGCAAAAAATTATCCCAGTCGATGTCAGAGAATGGCAGACAGTTATAAGAAACATATACTTGAGATTGTTTCTGCCAAAGGGGGCAATACCACCTATTAGAGCCAAGGGTGTACTTACTTTTTCCACATCCGGAATTTGCATTTATGTTTATTTAAATTATACAATGGACTACAAAATGTAAATGTTTCATGATATTTGTTATGTTATATCACATTTATCTATCAATATTGTTGAAATGAAGATCAAATAGCTGTATGTTGAAATATGTTGAAAAAGTCAAAACTTTACATGGGGTGTACTTACTTTTTCACGTGACTGTAGTTTGGTTTGCTCTTTGTTGTTGAAATGTGTGGCATCACCATGCCTAGATCAAAAGAGCTCTCTGAGGCCCTCAGAAAGAAGGTTATAGATGCCTACGAGTCTGGGAAGGGATTAAAAAAGCTCTCCAAACAATTCGAAATCAATCATTCGACTGTCCGGAAGATCATCTACAAGTGGAGAAGATTCCAAACAACTGCAAACTTGTTCAGGCCAGGCCGCCCCAGCAAGTTCAGCCCGAGAGCAGACCGCAAGATGCTGAAAGAAGTCTCTAAGAACCCCAGAATGTCATCACGGAACCTACAGGTTGCTTTTGCCACTGTTGATGTCAAAGTGCACGAGTCTACCATTAGAAAAAAAACCCCACCTTTAGAGGCCATTTTCCCCCGCAAAGCAGGAGTTGGCCTTTTTCGGGAACCGTGGTTGTTGTTGTTTTTTTTGTCCCCTTTTTTGAAGCAATGTTTTACGGCCGGATGCCCTTCCTGACGCCAACCATTTTTGCCGCCTTTAATGACAAACAGGGAATTACCAGTGAACTGGTACTCAATTAGCCGACCTCGGAAGGATGACAGGCTGAGTCAACCCCCCTGGCGTTAATTCAGCGATCGACCGGGATTCGAACCCAGGATCCTAGGATCCTAAGCCGGCACCCTAGCCGCTAGCCCAACACCAGGGTTTGATCATGAGAAAGAGGCTGCACAAATTTGATCTACATGGGAGGTGTGCCAGGAGGAAACCTTTGCTGTCCAGAAAGAACATCAGGGCAAGACTAAAGTTTGCCAATGAACACCTCGGCAAAGATCAGCACTTCTGGAACAATGTGCTCTGGACAGACGAGTCAAAGGTAGAGCTATTTGGCCACAGTACCAGCAGACATGTTTGGCAAAAACCAAAGACAGCATTTAACCACAATAACCTGATACCAACTGTAAAGCATGGTGGTGGAAATATTATGGTTTGGGGCAGCTTTGCTGCATCAGGGCCTGGGCAGCTCACAATCATAGAATCCACTATGAATTCTTCATTGTACCAGAGGGTGCTTGAGGATAATGTGAGGCCATCTGTCGGAGAGATGAAGTTCAACCGAAGGTGGACCTTGCAACATGACAATGACCCTAAACATACCAGTAAATCCACCAAGGAATGGCTGAAAAGAAAGAAATGGAGGGTTCTGGAATAGACAAGTCAAAGCCCGGATCTAAATCCTATCGAGATGTTGTGGGGGGATTTGAAACGAGCTGTGCATGCAATTGTGCATGCTGTGCAACACTTTTTTGTTGAATAAATTATTGCAAAGTCAATTTCTCATTGTTTTTTGTTCAATTAGATCACCTTTATCTACAGATACTGTTTAAATGAAGATCAAATATTGATATGTCCACATATGTTAAAAAGATTTAAAAAACATTTCATGGGGTGTACTTACTTTTTCCACATGCGAAATTTGCATTTATGTTTATTTAAATTATACAATGGACTACAAAATGTAAATGTTTCATGATATTTGTTATATTATATCACCTTTATCTATCAATATTGTTGAAATGAAGATCAAATAGCTGTATGTTGAAATATGTTGAAAACGTCAAAACTTTACATGGGGTGTACGTACTTTTTCACGTGACTGTACATGGAGACGCGTATCAAAACTGCAAGTGCCAACAATTGCATCAATTTACGAACAAAGTAAAATCCCTGCACGGAGAGCAGGATCTCCCAGGAATCCTTTTTTTTCTTCTCCCATAGATTAGCCATCACAGAAAAGATTGGTATTTCCATCAGAAAAGCTGTAATAATGATACAATTATTGTATATTAATGTTAATAATTGATTATTAATTACATCGTTATTAATATTACTATTAAAATGACTACTTTACCTTACTCTGACTTTCATATATACGTTTTAAATAAAATAATATGTTAATAATATAATTATTGTATATTAATGTTAATAATTAATTATTAATTTCACTATTATTATTACCATTAATTCTAAAAATTTATAATAATGTAATAAAATATAATAATATTAATAAAATGAATGGATGTCTGAAGGTTGTGGAGGATATATTTGGTTGAAAATTCAAATTTGCCAAAATATGTAAAAGGAGGAGGAAGCAGAAGGCGGTGGAGGAAAATCGTGCGTGGTCAGTTCCAGACAGTCCAATGTTTAATCACCTTCGTCACCACAATCTTAAAGATGCACAACTACTCCCCTCATCATTTCCATATTTTATCTCAACATGATGCATGACTGCAGTAAAGATTTATACCCATATCATTGCTTCGGCGATTCATTGCTGCTTTGTGGTGTTTATTTGCTTTTCTCTAACTTGTTTTCCCAAAGAAAATGTTACTGGTTCAATAACGGCACGGTATCATAAAAATGGCATACTGTATATTGTAGATTCCTCTGTAATTCTGAATTGTACCTTCTCTCCCACCTCTATTCCCTCCACCTTCTCCTGATATCAGGGCTAACATTGGAGCTGCCCCCTATACCTCGCCTGCACTGACATTGTTAAAGGGAGGATGCAGGAAGGGGAGAAGACCAGAGAAAGTGGTGGGGATAGCAATCAAGAGCACATTGGTATTTTTCATGAAAGATGTTTGATTGCATGGCACGATGACACCAATCCGATTCTCCGCGTGATTGCTGTCACAGTGATTTAAACGGAATGCCTTGATGCCATTTTGACATGCTCATGCATTCTTGCTCATGCTTTTATGAATCACAAAACCTGTTTGTTCCCAGCAAAACGTTCAGCTAAGTCAAGAGTAATAAAAAAAACTTTTTGTTACCTTGAAAACTGCACATTACATCTGCTCTTAGGACACTAACATTGAGATGCAATCTTTGATCCAAAACAAGCTATTGAAACATGCCAGAATCTGAGAGAGAAAGCATTAATTTAGTTCTAATAAAAGGAATGGTCACCCAATGTGGCTGTGTTATGCATTCAAACTGATCATTGCACATAATGATGATGAACGAAGTAAAATCCGGCATTTTATATCCCGAATCCTATATCTTTGAGCCCTCTCCAACGCCTCGCCGCATGGGTCATGACATTGTGCTGTAGGCCTACTGTACCTGGCATGGTATGAACAACAGGTAAGTACATTTAGGATAACGAATGTGCAGTATTGTGTAAGTAAATCATTTGGCAGGACAAAAAAATGCAATAAAAAATAAATTATCGCTTATGGATGAAAGTTTTACCTTGAAAAGCTTATTATATCTTATACGCTGCGGATTTCCATTGAAGGAAGCCACATCGTTACCTGACATTCTTGATGTCTCTTCTCCATGCAGATGGCTCCTCTGACAGCCATTGGAGCATCAATTTGCGTACATGTTTCTGTTTGGGGGCATTCTCTTGGGAAGATTTCTCATTACGCACACTCCCTCTGTAGTTATATATAAATGCAGATGGTTTTAGGGGCTATATATGCTCGCACAGTGTCGTGAAAGGGGAGGAGGCATGGGAGGAAGAGATAAGTACGCGAGGAGGTAAGGTAGGATTGGGAGAGGGATTCATAAAAAGGAAGGAGGTTGGAACAAAATATGAGGTAGTGGTCAGGAAGACAAATCCTGGGGTGGGGCACTCAAAATGCAGATTCTTCTTCCAATACATAATAGATGGGCCTTTATTGGGACGCGAATGAGCAACGGCTCCTGTTTACGTTTCCAACGTCCGATTTATTTTTCTTTCTCGTCTAAATTGTAAAAACAGAATGCAGAAATGAAGGTCGGATTAAACATCCCAGGCTGTGGGAAAATGCCATGGAAATAAATCCCACCAGTATCACTTGTGCAGTGCATGTAAAAACAAAACATTATTTAATTCCTCCTAATGGTATTTATAGCGCACGACCCCAATCCTGTTAATTGGCAGTTTTATATTGCGCCTTTCCAAGTTGAAATTCCACGAGGAAGCAAGTGAAATTTTGTTGTCAGCTTCATAATGTCACTGCAGAAACATTTTGTACTGCATTAGCTCATGTAATTAACCATTTTTTAACCAATTCAACACCTGTATGGAATCAAAAGGTTTTTCGTGCTTCCCAAGAGACAGCCGAATGGAAAAGGTTCTGTGAGCCAATAGGACAGTTAAATTATTTTCTGCTTCGACCTCTTTCCTATTCCTACTTCCACTAAAAAACCACCACCACTTTGCTATTTCAGCCGATGAGATTACTGAAGATTCCATCGTCTGCAAACAAAATCGTTGGTGTCGCTCAAGCTCCCCCTTATGAGATACATCGCCTATCTTTCAATGGTTTCGAAGAGATTTGGGGCTCAGCAGCTGAGATTCAAGCTCGCAGAAATTGAAATGTGTCTCAGTCTTTCATCACCTTACACACCGGATTGGGGATAATGGTCAAACGATCTAACAGAGATTGAAACTCCTTCAATTGGACCTCCAAACCATAGCGATGAGAGCTGTGCTAAAAGTAACCAACATTCAAGAATGTTTCTGCGGCTCTTACGATTTAAAATGGCAATTTGATTCCAAGGCAGGTTGAACATCAAAGGAGGGAGATCACGTTTGGAAGGCAGGTGTGTCATTTCCAATGACAGCTGCAGTAGGCCGGATTTCTCTTTTGACTTGAATACATCATCTCAGCAGAGCATCAACATTGACTACATCACCTACAAGGGTCAGTGTATAATAGCCATATAGATCTTTCACAATTTTTTAAATAACATATATATTTTACTATATTATAATATTATAATAATATATTATGGACCAATATAATATAATATAATAGACATGGACCAATATAACATATTATAATAACATATATTTTATAATAACAACAAAAATGGCTTCATAACGAACACAAGGATGGTTTATATAAAACACTATAATTCTAATGTTAGTTCGTGCAGCAATTTGGAATTTGGCCACGATGCAAGAGCTAGCTCGGCTACTCTTTATGAAGACACCGTGGGGACTTTAAGGTCCACCAACTAATGCCAGCAGATGGGATGCCAGTTTTATGTTCATCTGAGGGAATCACACATTGATGAATCACCATTATTCCCACTCTTCACCTGAAATTTCTCCTCTTGTGGTGTGGTGCGCATCCATAAGTTATCGTCTCCTGCTTTCCGTTTGTTCCATGTGGTTTCTCTTGATCCTTTGTCCCCTGTTTTTTACTCTTCTATACAGTCACGTGAAAAAGTAAGTACACCCCATTTAAGTTTTGACTTTTTCAACATATTTCAACATACAGCTATCTGATCCTCATTTCAACAATATTGATAGATAAAGGTGATATAATATAACAAATATCATGAAACATTTACATTTTGTAGTCCATTGTATCTATCTATAATTCCAGTAATCTCTGTGTGTGTGTCTGTGTGTATGCGACCGCTGTTTCTCGACAACTACCGGTCCGATATATACACAAAGAATTAAGTTAAGCACCCCCCCCCGTTTTTTTACAACCTCGCACATTACAAGTTTGTTGTCGTCAAAACAGTGTAATATACCCATGATATTGCTATATTTTCTGGAGAAGTGATATTATGGTCACATAAAAACATAACAATCATGCCGTTTTCAATATTTTATTCTGAATAATTTAAGGTGAAATTTTTGGGAATTTTAGGCATATTTTCACCTCAATTTAAGTATGGAGCTATAGGTCCATCACGGACAGTGTGGATGACGTTTATGTTTTCTAACGTACAGTCATTGTTCTGAGAAGACCTCTAGCGATCTTTGCGTCAATAACGTGTGTAGGACCCACGTGATCGGATCACTGACTCAACCAATCACTTTTTTTCACTTTGATCACTCAATTTCATCAATGGATAATTGCTAATGTCATACCAATCATTATTTGATCTCACATACCTTAGAATATATGCCAATGTATACATATACACAAAGAATATATATTAGGGGGTGCTTACCTTAATTCGTTGTGTAGGGGTGCTTAACTTAATTCTTTGTGTATACTTGAAACTTGCCAGGTATATTGCTGGGGACCCGAGGATGTGCCTTTTCAAGGTTTCATATTAATCGGAGAAGTAGTTACCGAGCTATGGCGATTTCTTTACCAAACTCCGCAAGCCGTTCGCTTTGGACCAAACCATTTCATGTAAATAGAGGGGGGGGGGGATTGTCACCGTACTCGCAAGCCGTTCGCTTTGGACCAAACCATTTCATGTAAATAGAGGGGGGGGATTGTCACCGTACTCGCAAGCCGTTCGCTTTGGACCAAACCATTTCATGTAAATAGAGGGGGGGGATTGTCACCGTACTCGCAAGCCGTTCGCTTTGGCTTTGCGAATGAACCAAACCATTTCATGTAAATAGAGGGGGGGGATATAATTTTAGATATACTGTATATATAGTACGGGCATGCCCTAGTAATTTAAATAAACATAAATGCAAATTTCGCATGTGGAAAAAGTAAGTACACCCTTGGCTCTAATAGGTGGTATTGCCCCCTTTGGCAGAAACAACCTCAAATAGGCGTTTCTTTTAACTGTCTACCAGTCTCTGACATCGACTGGGATAAATTTTTGTCCACTCCTCCATGCAGAATTCTTTCAGCTGTGCAATGTTTGAGGGGTTTCTTACATGCACAGCTCGTTTCAAACCCCCCCACAACATCTCGATGGGATTTAGATCCGGGCTTTGACTTGGCCATTCCAGAACCCTCCAATTCTTTCTTTTCAGCCATTCCTTGGTGGATTTACTGGTATGTTTAGGGTCATTGTCATATGTCATGTTGCAAGGTCCACCTTCGGTTGAGCTTCAAGTTGCTGACAGATGGCCTCACATTATCCTCAAGCACCCTCTGGTGCAATGAAGAATTCATGGTGGATTCTATGATGGTGAGCTGCCCAGGCCCTGATGCAGCAATGCTGCCCCAAACCATAATATTTCCACCACCATGCTCGACAGTTGGTATCAGGTTCTTGTGGTCAAATGCTGTCTTTGGTTTTCACCAAACATGTCTTCTGGTACTGTGGCCAAATAGCTCTACCTTTGACTCATCTGTCCAGAGCACATTGTTCCAGAAGTGCTGGTCTTTGCCTCGGTGTTCATTGGCAAACTTTAGTCTTGCCCTGATGTTCTTTCTGGACAGCAAAGGTTTCCCCCTGGCACACCTCCCATGTAGATCAAATTTGTGCAGCTTCTTTCGAATGGTAGACTCGTGCACTTTGACATCAACAGTGGCAAGAGCTACATGTAGGTCCCGGGATGACATTCTGGGGTTCTTAGAGACTTCTTTCAGCATCTTGCGGTCTGCTCTCGGGCTGAACTTGCTGGGGCGGCCTGGCCTGAACAAGTTGGCAGTTGTTTGGAATTTTCTCCACTTGTAGATGATCTTCCTGACAGTCGAATGATTGATTTCAAATTGTTTGGAGATCTTTTTAAATCCCTTCCCAGACTCGTAGGCATTTTTGACCTTCTTTCTGAAGGCCTCAGAGAGCGCTTTTGATCTCGGCATGGTGACGGCGCACACTTCAACAACAAAGAGCAAACCAAACTAAATGTCTTAGGTTTAAATAAGACAGGTTCCTCCAAGATCCTCTCTAACGATGTTCTAATCATTTGCACCTGAACTGGTGCACCTGATTCTAATTTTAGGTATTTGAAGTAGTGATAAATGTAAGGGTGTACTTACTTTTTCCACATGTGAAATTTGCATTTATATTTATTTAAATTATACAATGGACTACAAAATTTAAATGTTTCATGATATTTGTTGTATTATATCACCTTTATCTATGAATATTGTTGAAATGAAGATAAAATAGCTGTATGTTGAAATATGTTGAAAAAGTCAAAACTTCACATGGGGTGTACTTACTTTTTCACGTGACTGTAAGTCTCGACAACTCCATTAAAAATGTGACAACATGCTCTGCTTTTGATTGAAGGACACCACCATATTGCAGTGGTGAAAGCATGAATAATACTTGATCATTGCTGTGCTTCTGATTCTGGTTCAAGCCGCTTAGACATGGACCAACTTTGCTCTTCCAAGGGAAGTTTTACCAGTCCGATTATTTTGTGCACCCCTGTTGTAAATGTTGTTTTTACAACTAGCGTGGATCGGCTCGCTATGCACGCCTCAACACACATCGCTACTTGGGTACAGACTTGTTTTAACTTAGGAACAGTCCGTGCATGACACCATCATTTGTTAGATTAGGTCATTGAAAGTATCAGACCATGCCTCACCATTCTAAATTCCCCATAACAAAATTTACTTCCGCAAGGCTGCTGGGGGAGAAAATATCGCAAGTCACAATACCCTGTGGGGAGGGGGGATATTGCTTTGTAATAACATTCATATTATGATATTGTTGCGGATCTCCGACGTCGGCTCTCCCCTTATCAAGGGGGGGTTAATCCCCTTGTCCTTTTATCTGGCCGACGCGAGTCCTGGAAGTTATAACGTCCTTCCCGGCGCGGCGTTAGGTAGGGTATGTTCGGCCTAGGGATTCGCTACTACCTAAGTACTAACGCCGACCGGGAACGAGGGAATAACTCACGCTCGGATCACGGATATGGATGGAATATTGCCGAGCGGATAGCAATCCGCGACCCGAGCTGTTAACAAATGACTAGACCCGATTCGAAGCGGTTGCGATCATGCCACGCTTACCCAATTAGAGAAAAGACTGATGCGATCGGATTGAGAGGAAACCTGGAAAATAGGAAGAACAGATGGGTTTAATAATTATGTTCAAAGAAGAAGAGAAAACGAAAGAATGTTTGATATCTGATCGAAATAAACGAAAAAAAAAAAAGGAAGGAAAAGTACACAGGGCAGCCTTAACTACAGTCTTAACCTATTCCCTGGACAAACGGGCCCGTCTCACATACAGACACTCACACGGGGATTGCAGATGGTAGGGTGAAAGGTCCGGCGATGGGGTACAGGCTACAGTCCGGCTTCGGTCCAGCAGACGAAACCCGGCAGGCAGCTCTTCGTGTAGCATAACGTGAGCGGACACTTATGACGGGGGGAAAGCTGGTATACTCACGTACGTAATATGCGCATGACCCGCCCCAAACGCCCCCCTCCCCAATGTCCTGCACGCTGCAGTTCATGGCAATCCTCTGTAATCACGACAGTCCTTTGAAATACCATCAGCGCTTTCCACAATGATCAGTCCTTTATCACGCTGCAAATTGTGCCAGTCCTCCGGTAATCAGCGCCAGCGAGTTCTTTCTGCACAGTCCTTCCAAGCCCTTCAAATCACAGCAGTCCTTTCCACAACGATCAGTCCTTTCCACACAGTCCTTTTGAGGGCTTTGTGCGCTGGCTTTTATAGGTTAAGCCAGCGAATGCTCCGCGAGCCCCAACCACGCCCTGTCAGGCGATGTCACTTCAGCCCTGGTTGGCTGGTTATCGCTTACTGGCCCCGCCCTGACGGCTGGGTGACGTGGCCACACCTCCAACCTGGTGCTCCGCCCCCCTTTTCCGGGCTTCACCTCGTGGCTTATGGCAGCGTTGAGCGAGCTCACGGGCAGCAAAGGCTGCGGCCACGGAGCGTACCAAATTGGGAGGGGCCATGGGGCACAGACTGGGGAGTGCGCTTAATGGCGTCGCTTGGAGGGGAGGCTGGCAAAATGAATGGATGGGGCCTACTCTTATTTGATTGACACAACGCAGATTCAACTATTGGAAAATGGCCTTATCTAACACATACTAAGAAATAACTGATGTCCTATGGTGACCTACGTGTTGCTTGTGGCCTATCTATGGGGTGCTACCTTTAACCTTTAAGGGTGTAGTACTAGTGAAAAATTGAGAAAACTACATAGGTACCTTTGAGAGGCCTTTACACAAAAACAAAGTCAAGTTAATATCTAATTTTCAGTTTTTCTTGAAAGATATAATCTTGGCTTTAACTCAAACCAGTTTCAACGCTTCTTTGTCATATTACATGCATATAATTTGCATAAATTAGACCGTCAATAAAAAACAAGGAAAAACAAAGAACACATTTCTACTTCTATCTTCTATGTCACCTATCATTCTTTTCACACAAAACTTGGTACATGTATTATACATGTGTTACTCTACTACCTGATGAGAGGATTTTGTGAAATTATGTCAAATGTTCACTAATTAGCTAATTATGCCAATTACCAGATAAAACTTGGTTGTCCTTCAATAAATCCACAATGGCTACTCCTATAAACAAAAGCCTTCATCATTTTAAAGGAAGTGATATTCTGAATATCCTGTCCAAATTTCAGCCCAAAAGAATGATGCAAATTAAAGTTATAACAAATTTCATGCAAAATATTATATTGAATTGAATTGAAATTTGAATTTTTCAATAATTAGGGGTACTTCTATGACCGCACTCTATGACCTCTAATAGCATGATTCTTGTTTATAAGACTATAAGGAAACTGTTCAGCTAAAAATTAAAAAAAATAAAAAATCACCTGTTCACCAGTACTACACCCTTAATGATGTGATATTTACAACAAGTGTGGGTTCTCAAAACCGCAACAATATTATCATGTGTTGTTATTACTTTTGTTGTTAGAAGCGCCCTTGAAAAAACGCCACGGAACAACGCCATGGAAGCAGCAGGAAGGGTCGTGCTATTAACCCTTGTGGGGCATATAAACTACAGTAGGTTTATGCTCAGGTCCGTTTGTCGAGGAGATAAGCATAGATTTCCTCACGGATTTGGGATTCTTCCAAATTTCTTTCAGTTTAGTGTTAAGCAGCAGTCGTGACTGTTTAAAAAGGTAATCATACATGTTTGTGGTTTATAATATTTTTTACTTCTGGTAAAGGTTTCCCCCCCCCCAAAACATCACGATAAGCTATTTATAAATGTTAAGATGGTGTTTGTTCAAGGAGGAAACCCCTTGAGGAGGAGGGATATTATAAGTATTAATATTGGTTTGTAATAACATAAATATTATGCAATTATGAGAACAATTATGCCATTAACATGTGTAGTTATCATTTTTGTTATTAAAAGCCACCTAGGAAATATGCCAGGATGAGCTATTTTAATAAGGCTATACACCTCAACATGCAATCCCCTTAGTGGAGAAAACCCCTTACATAGAGGGTAAGTTAAATGGCTACAACCTCCTTCGTGTGACCCTTAGTCTCCCTGTCAAGTTTGTTTGTGATTGGATAAGTAACGACTGAATGTATATTAATTAGGTGCGGATGGCATGATTCGCCGAGTGTGCTTTATAAGAACTAAGGGAAAAATTACAAGGGCAATCACACACTGGGAATTTTATCCATATGTCATAACTAATTAGCATAGCTCCACCCTTCACATGGAGACACATAATGCTTATGCGGACATCGGGCCCTGACTTTGATACATGAGGATTCTTCTTCGTGACATTCGGAGCACACTACTCTATACAATTCCACCTCGACTATGGTATTTCATTACCTACCCCTATACACCCAATAGTATTTTGTAGAATGCAAAAAGAGTGAGCAAATGTAATGTTATCTATTACTAAAAGGAGATGTGTGTGTGTGTGTGTGTGTCAAGAAAATAAGAAGAAGAAGAAGCACAACCTCGAGCTACAGTGGTTCCTGCTGTTGTAGAAAACTAAAAATGGTACTGTTGCAAAGCTAAAAATGGGACCACTGGACCTGCAGCTTATCTGGGCCCTGGCCTAATGTTGTAACACAAATGTGGCAGAATTCTGACTGGTGGGTCTCG
Organism: Myxine glutinosa; assembly: GCF_964187855.1. NCBI lineage: Eukaryota > Metazoa > Chordata > Myxini > Myxiniformes > Myxinidae > Myxine > Myxine glutinosa. Next base: position 77,260,072 of record NC_136263.1, read on the forward strand.
AGAAGATTTTTGAAGGAATTTACGTGATTTTCCCATAAATTGACTAAGTCGGCCATTTTGACACTTCCGGTCACGTGACGGCATGACCTCCGCAATTTAACATCCCTACCCTGGGATAATGTTGTAACACAAATTTGGTTGCATGCTGACTGGTGGGTCTTGAGAAGAATATTTTGATAATTCCGACATTTTGACCTACTTAAAGTCACTTGACCGGAATGAGCTTTGCAATCCCTGTTACCAGTCAGGCATGGAGCCTTGCTGCCAAATTCATCCAGGTCGGCCCAGCGGTTTGACCGGAAAAGTCAAAATAGGAGACAGGAGGACAGACGGGTGGCCAGACGGATGGATCGTGCATGACAGCAATACCTTATCTGGAATTGTAATTCCAAATGAGCTAAAAATCGATTTACTTGGAACAAAAATTTGTGATCCTTTTATCTTAAAGAACCAAAGACACTGAATTTTTTATGTGATTATATTGCTTTTTAAGTCGATGGTTTTTAATATGGTTTTTAATTCAAATAATTTTGGAAGTGTTACAGTTTGAAAAGCAAACCCGTCAAGTACCACCCCTAAAAATCGTGATGGTTATGACGTCATCTGTGTGACGAAATCAAAGGCAAGATTTTCTCAGTACGCAATGGATAATGGCTTCACAACTCGCTTCAGACTCGTCTGAAAGTGAATTTGACTGAGATTTTTCTGATCAAGAATCCTCTGATTACCCGCGCTGCACCCGCTGATTACCCGCTGCAAAATAAAAACTACCGGCAGCAAAAATATCCTTGAGATGACATAGCGGGTCGAGTGGATAATCAAATCGCCAGGCTAATCGAGTAACTCAATAAAAACAATTTTTGGAGGCCAGGCCAATCGAGGGTAAAGGACACCCAAAAACATTAATAGCTTCCTTCCAAGATAATTATTCAAAAAAAAAGAACAGCGATTAAGTGTTAAGTGAAGCCATATATTAATCAAACCAAACATGATTTTCTGTGTCTGTGGCTCTTTAAGGATACCTGTTTTAAAACCCTTCTTCCAAGCATTGAAGAAGAAGAAACAGAAATGAGAGCTTCATGTAGTGGTTCAAATGGTAACATTTATTATTCTACGACAGAAAGAGCCCCTTGGTAACAACAACACCAACAACTATGTGTTATTTTAAACAGGCCTTTTTTTCGCATGTTTCACTTCATTAGGCATGCTTTACGGCATTACACAAAAAGGTGCAAAAACAGATCCCTGCAACTACAGACCAATAAGCCTGCCCCCAATCATCAGCAAGGTCATGAAATCCATCATTGCTTCGGATATCAAATCCTTCCTCTTCTCCAATGGTTTGATATCTGATCATCAATTTGGATTCAGACCAGGTCATTCTACTCTGGACATGCTGCTTCTGCTGTCTCACAATGGATGGGGGCCCTCAATGCCAATCAGGAAATCAGAGCTGTCTCCCTTGACATATCTCGTGCCTTCGATATGGTCTGGCACCCCGCTCTGCTCACCAAACTCTCCTCTTATGGTATCCATGGAAATCTCCACACATGGATGGTGGAGTTCCTCTCCGGTCGCAGTCAACGGGTGGCTCTAAATGGAATTCTCTCATCTCCTCTTCCTGTCCAGGCTGGTGGTCCCCAAGGCAGTGTTCTGGGCCCTGTGCTTTTTCTGGTCTTCATCAATGATCTCTCTGACTCTTTGGAAAATCCTATCTATCTCTTTGCTCATGACACCACTCTTTGCCACTCCATATCTCAACCCTCAGATCAGAAGGCAGCAGCCTCCCACTCTCTACAAACCTGGATAAATTCACAAACTGGTCAAATAAGTGGAACATGTCTTTCAATCCTGACAAATCTCACACTCTTACGATGTCTCTCCAAAAAGACCGTCTGGACAACCCTCCCATCTACTTTCTCAACGATCCTCTTGAAGAAGTTCTGTCACTCAAGCTTTTGGGTCTCACTATCTGCCATGATCTTTCCTGGGAAAATCACATTTCAAAGCTGGCCTCCAAAGCCAGTCGCCGACTGGGCATCCTCCGTCATGCGAAGTCCTTTCTGGGCACTTCAGGGCCCGTATTCATAAACGTTCTTATGTTAAGTAGACTTAAACTCCAAGTGTGACACTTACCTAGGACGAAGACTTATGTCGGTATTCATAAATGACCTTAAGTGTTACACCTCACTCAGTGTGACACCTAAATATAGGCATAACACCTAACCGTTTTGACTGGCCGTTGCTGGGGTTAATGATCACATTTCTTGCACGATTGTGTCAGTTTCTGTGGTTTCGCTGAGTGCCATGACATAAGGACAGGACTACATAACTGGGTTCAAAACCATAGTAAGGGCATTTTATGAGATATTTCACAAATCTGTTAACTAAATTGTTACCAAAAAATTTCTTCACCAATATGTTTGTAAAGGTGTGTAATAACATGTGTTAAAATGTTGAAGTTCAACTCCCGTGGGAAACCCAGAAAAAAAGCTGTTGAATTCGGGTACCGAAAAATTATTTTCGAGAATAAAAAAAAAAAAAAATCGGCCCTTAAGTAACTTATAAGGGGTCAAATAAGGGTTTTTCATGATTCTGAGTTGATTGTTAACATTTATATTTTCACTTTTACATTTACACACAAGTAGCTTTTATTTCACATACATATATAATACTCGAGAGTTATTTCTCATTCACAATGTCAGAAGTTTCAACAGTCATTGTCTATGTCTTCTTCAGACTCAACAACATCATGACTGCAGTTTCTGCATGTAATGCCATTACAGACTCCACAGGCCGAGATGCACGTGACCCCATTCTTCTTGCAGCTGCATTGCCGGTTGCTGCAATCTCCATGACAATTACAGCTCGTGAACTGCAATAGCTCCTCAGGAGCCGTGGGGTCCAGTGTTGGAACTGGCTCATACCCATGCACACCTATTGTCCATCCATAGTCACTGGGGTTCAGAGACATGCTCTGTAGAAGGATCCAGTCCCGGGTCTGCAGGTAGGCACGGAGTGAATGTTGTGCAGCTGCACCCTCTGTTGGAGGTAGAGTCTCTGGTTTGATCACTCCTGCTGCTGCCTTCCTTGAGAACATGTTGTACCGAATTTCACCCAATGTAGTATCTCATCCATGGTAAATGTACTTGAAAATCGCAATACCAGCCTGAATCACTGTTTCCTTGGTGGCTTCTGTGTCAAGGAAGATGTCGGAGAAGGTGGTGCCAGAGAGGATCTGGCAAAGGTGGTGCCGGAGAGGTGACTTCAATCCAACCCATTGAGTGAAAGGGAGTGTTTCCGTGAATAGAGACAATGTTTAAATCTATATTGTCTCCAACAAACTGAGTGACTGCATTGTTTGTTTCCCCAACCTCCATAAAGACCACCTGATCATTACTTGACAATTCACTTTCACTGGCTGGCACTTTGGCTGTCATCACTGATTGATCCTCAAGCGCAGCATCAACCGCAACCTCATCATTGATCTGTTCATCGGTTTCCTCCACAATGGTGTCAAGAGTGCCAGAAGTATCTGGAACATCATCTCCACTCCTACTATTAAGGAAGCAGTATTTGTAGTTTTGTGTCTCCGTGTAAGACTCGGTGTATCCCAGCCGGTGGAACTTGTTGAGCATCCATTTTGACCCAAATCTATGATCAAGTTGTATGGCAAGCCCCATTTGGTGTGGCAATACTCCAGACCGAGGTCGACAGGCCTTAATAAAATTCTGCCCCCAAACGGCAACTCTTTCGTCTGTCTTGACAATCGGTCTCAAGAACATCTGAAGGCTTGCAGGAACAAGTGTCAGCTGACTATCGATGTCAGTCATACTGTGTGTGGTGGGGTATGACTTTGGACCTAAATCAATCAAGGCAATATCATTGGATATGAACTTGAGTGCCGTCTTTATGATCTGAGTCTTCTCATCTCCATGGTCAAGATTAGCATGATGCTCTCACAGAATATTGTCGGTGCCATCTTTGAGACAGAGTACATCTGCCCTTCTTTCCTGTGTTGTGAAATACAAGGTGTCTTCGTATTTCTCTAGAAGTTTTATCTTTAGCCAATGCTTTGAATAAGAAAGGCTCTTCTCTGGTGACTGATCAAACTCCTGCAGCTTTTCATGGACTTGGTCCATGTTCATTACCCCATGCTCTAATTCTGAGTCTAACCATTCGCAGAATTCAATAAAAACTGCCTCTCGCTCCTCATCAATACTCCTCTGTCCTCTCTTCCTTTTTCCTTCCTCATCAGTCTTGGACAAACTGTCACCTCTCGCAAACATAAGTTTGCATCGCAAATGGTACAGTGTTTCTTCTGCTACCAAGTCGTTGATCCCTTCCAGGCATCCAGTGACTTCAGTGCCCCAGTCATCCCCGCGACTCCATGCTGTCTTCAGCAAGCTTGCCTTCAGTGTATCTGCAGTCAAATTATCTGGCACTCTGTATTTCTTTCTAGCTTGTGCTGGATTATTTTTGTAGAGCTGGGCTGGTTGGTTGCAAAGAATGCATACATCCTTATACAGGAGGTCAACTGACTGTGATCTTCTAGAACTGCAGCCAGTTGATGAACTGAACTCACAAGTAGTGCGTCTTCTCTTCAACTTTGATGACTCTTTCTCTGCCTTTGATGCTTGAGCTGACTTCTTGGTCGTTGCAACAAAGTTGTTGTACAGATCATTTTTACACTTCTGGTGGTACCTCAGTTTTCCTTCCTTTTGAGCCTCCTTCATACGTTCCACAACAGTAACATTTTCGACAGTTTCTGCTTGTTTCAATAAAGTTGAGTATCCCTTTGGAGTTGCCTGTATGAGCCTTTCAGCTGGTGTATCCGAGCGTGCACAGATGAAGCAATTGAGCACAGGTGGAGTAACGTCTTCATCCATATTGCTAGACTCCATGTCCTGCAAAGTAGAAAATGAGATATATTTAGAAATTATTTTTCCACAAAGGAGTGTCTGTGGTGAAAATAAATGTTAACAATCAACTCAGAATCATGAAAAACCCTTATTTGACCCCTCATAAGTTACTTAAGGGCCGATTTAAAAAAATAAAAATTCTCGAAAATAATTTTTCGGTACCCGAATTCAACAGCTTTTTTTCTGGGTTTCCCACGGGAGTTGACCTTCAACATTTTAACACATGTTATTACACACCTTTACAAACATATTGGTGAAGAAATTTTTTGGTAACAATTTAGTTAACAGATTTTCATATGTTTCCCTTACTACCAAATGCTATTATGTAATGCTGTTGTAAGTCGCTAGGAAGACCTTAGGCATTCTTTCCACCCTTCATCATGACAGGGAACATTACGTCTACGAATCGAAAGAAAAATTTCACTGATGCTGAAAAATTTTGGCTGTGCGAAGAGTATGAAAAGCATATTGGTGTCATCGTATCTAAGTTTTCTGCCGCCGTTTCGAACAGAAAGAAGCATGACGCATGGGTTAAGATAACCGAGGCCATGAATAGAAGAAATCCTACCGTGGTAAGGAGTGACAAGGACTACCAGAAAAAATGGCAGAACATATGCTCAGTTATGAAGGATGAATACCACGCGTACAGAAAAGAACTTGTACAGAAAAGAACTTGCCAAAACCTTAAGTTCCCTTGGCAATGCATGGTTTCACAATGTCAATGGATCAAGATTATCACCAATAACATCAATAACATCCAAAATCGTTTGCCGGTCAAGGCGGTATCGTTGGTATAGTTCGACATCATCGTACTCATCTAGCGGATGAAGTCGGTCACGAAATACTTGTTCTCGACGAATTGCACGCCGTCGAACCCACCGTTCTTGTGCTATCAGAAGCAATGTAGCCATTCCTCTTTGCTGTCTGGTCGAAAGTGGACAGAATATACAGTGTGTGGCCAACTTACGTTCACTTAAGACACCCCTGGAGGTGTCTCAAATATAAGCATGAAGTTGAGTGTAATACATTAGGTAAGTTGCATATTGAATACCACTTGTTCGTAAAACCTAAGTTAGGAGGTACTTAAGTGTTATACTTAGACTTAAGTACGTTTATGAATACGTGCCCTGAGCTCCTCACCCATACAAAGCTTTCATCTGCAGCTTGATGGAGTACTGCTATCCCCTCTGGGCTGGTGCTTCTGCCTCACACCTAGCTCGGTTTCATACTGTAGAAACCAAGGTTTTCAGAATCATTGGTATCTCCGACGATGAAGCTGATTCTGAGGGCCTTTCACTCTCTCACCACAGGCAGATTGGTGGTCTTTATGTCTTCTACAGACTCCTCTCCGGCCTTGCTCCCCCTGCTTTGTCTGTGCTCTGCCCCTCAAATATTCCTGCAGGACGCACAAGATCTGCTAGCAACCCTCTTCTGGTGAAACTGCCAAAATCAAGACTCTCTGCTCACCTTCACTCCTCTTTTCTCCCGCCTCTGGAACAATCTCCCACGCTCTCTTCAATCCCCCTCCTTCATCCAGGTCTTCAAAACAGCTGTTCACCACCATCTCTCTTCCCGCATACAAAACCTTGATCTTTTCTACCCCCATTAATACATCCCAAATCCACCTTTTTCAAATTGTTTTCTTTCCTGAAACTCCTAGTAGTGTCCATTTGTTTATCCCATGTACCCTGCCCCAGCTCTCTCTCTTCCACAGATCTCCCGACATCCCTGTTCTATACTGTTGTGCTTCCCTCTCTCTCCCTTTCTTGTCTTGTCTCCCGTCCCCTTTATTATTATGTTTCATGTGTGCTTGTGTTTATGTGTATGCTTTTGTGTTTTATGTTTTGCTCTTACACGATCCTTGACTTTGTATACAAAAAAAAATAAGAAAATGGGCAATTGTGAATGGCATCTGCAAAATGATGGAAATGAAACTAAAGTCTGACTGACCTCTGCCCCTTTCTTCTTCTATTGTGCATGGAAATGTAAAGGGTATAAGAAAATAAAAATCCAACCCAAGTTAAAGATAGTAAAAAAAAAGTATTAAGATAAGAAGAGATAAAAACATTGAGGGTCTTGTGCAGAGAGAGGTAAGAGTGTGAGTAGAGGCATTAAGTGGAAACCTTTCGAATCCATTAGCAGTGCATTTTCGGGAGACGCTTGGGAATTTTGGTGTGGCGATGGTTGTGGCACTTACTGAAGCCAGCTGCAAGTTTGGCCTTTTAGTAATATGCAGCAGAAATTGCCTCGAAGTCACAACCCAATACGGATTAGTTGGGAACTTTGGTCAGGCTCTATTATGCTGTAGTGGAACCAAATACAATATCTAATCAATAGTTCATGCTTCACACAGTTAGAGATAAGCCATGAGGAAACATTAACTCGCAATAATCCTTTAAGCAAAGTGCTCTGGAATCTCCTATTTGAAATAAATTGACATTTCCATAATTTTTCCAGTTATTCCTTCCTCGGTTAGACACTCTTCCCCACCTCCACACCCCAACCCCCTCCCACATGCATCAAAAGGCTGAAAGACCTTTACAGTGAATGTTTCATGCAACGTGAAAATTGCTCCATCTAACGGGACACATCATGGCCTTCTAGGCAATCTATGTCTTCTTTCAATCATCAAGGACAAGTCCTGAAGCCTACTGTCCTTTGGAAATGCAGTCCTTTGTATAATGATGCTTTCACAACAGGGACAGCCAAAAACCACGGTGCAGTCGATACTGCTCAACCGCATTACAATTTCCCATTGTGGCTGGCTGGCCCACACTCAGCTTTGAGTGACAACAATGTTGATATATTTGGTATTTACTATGTAAATACATGTCTACATATTGCTATAGATAAAAGCCAAAAAAATTACAAATTAAGACATTGATTGCAATTTTGTTAGTCATGAAATTTGGAATTAGTGGGACAATAATCAATACCCAATATAATGTTAGAGGGTACCAAATAAATTTTAATTCAGTAGAAATATAGTCAACCATCATGATATTAACACAATGCGCATTTAAAAAGATGAAATGGTGATGTATGTTAAATATGCCAACTTGATAATTATTGCTTACATTCCCACCCAAACTTGCGCCTAATGGCCTAACGCTTCAAAGAACATAAAAGACAGATTACAAAGGAAACAATATTAAAAATGGGTGATTTAAGGGATGGTGGCTTTAGACGCAAACATTGGGGTGGGTAACTTCCGCATGATGTAGAGACAAGAGCATAAGGAAAATAAAACAACGGCCTAGTGGAGGATTGATCAGCCATAGCAACCAAGAGCTCACCAAAGAGAAGGACAATACCGCAAACCATTGAGTTGAAAGCTTCTTTGGCATCATCCACCTGCTTTGTGCAAAGGCCTCCAGCAAGGCCAGAAGTTTTAAAGTCATCCATTTTACTGCTCAGCTATACTGAAAAACAAGAGCTGCCATGCATATGAATCATGAAAAGGCACAAAAGGTTTCCAAGGCTAGAAGGTAACCAGCATGATTTTTAAAAGGGTTTATGGAAAGGAAACTGAATACTTTGAGAGACTGAGTGAGTATGCATAGATCCAAGGTGGAAGGTCTGAGTGGATGAAAATGAAAGTGAATGTGAGAGGTGAAAATGATGCAATATCTGCAGGAATTGAGAGGGGACAAATAATGGCAAAAAAGATAAGGTTTCAGTGAGTCACAGTCACCTGGGAAAATGAAATCTGTCTGCCTGTCAACGCTTGATCAATCACAAGAGGCAGTGAATAGACATAAAGTAGGTGAACATTGAAACTCAATATAGCTTTGTGCCAAATTGTGCATGCATGTGCTATAAAATAATACAAGCAGCAATTCATCATCAATCATTTAGAGCCATATACATTCCCCAAACAACACACCTCTGTCATTGGCTACCTCTTAGAAAAGGTCGTTTTCCTCAATTTGTCAATCCCCTTGCATACGTAATATGTAAAGATCCTCTTAGAAGAACCTCGGCCCTATAGTACGGCGGATAAGCTCTCATATTATAACAATTGTGCATTTTTTGAAAAAAGCATGAAATTTCGAACATAGTTAGTGCAAACCACAAGGTTTATTTTCAGATGTGGAGGGAAGTCAGATTTGACCTCTGAGGACATTGAAACTCTTGTCTTGCACTTGGCATGCCTAGGAGTTAAGTGAAAGCATCATTCACCTCTGGGAAAGACTTCCAAGTTTCCCAGGCAGTCTTCTTTCCTCTGCCAGCGAATGCAGATACAGTATCACACCCGGTGAAAGCGTGAAAGACTGGGAGACTGTGTTGGATTCAATGTGGCAACCATTTCGTGAACAGCTATGGACCGAAAGCTTGACCCGACACCAAAGGCAACCCACAGCTCATCAGGAGCTGTCTTGCTGAATGAAGCCACAGCCAGTACCACCACATCAGTATCAACGGCACGTATGGTCACCTTCTTACACCCCTTTTGCACAGCATCTGTCACATGCAGAAGTAGACGAGTGTCAGCCTCCTCTTGCGAACATGGGGCAAGGTGGGCCAAGTATGACTCAGCAGGAGAGCAGAGGACTTCATCTGTTGCATACAGTTCCTTGCGCTCGGCTAGAGGAAGATGAACAGCTTCGTGTGACAGGAAAGCAAACTATTCGGTTTTGATCTCATCGACCCGAAGGAAGGTTTATATTCAGATCTGGCGATCTCAAAAGTATCACCAAATGAATGGGCATCCCCAATTTAGTTGGAAATAACACCTATAATGTTTTTCTACACTATTTGGTTCCAAAATTAAGCGCGTTTGAACATTAGACCCGGTGGACTGGCGGCCATTTTGGATTTGACCTCTCACGGTCCTCAGAGGTCAAATCTGACTTCCCTCCACATCTGAAAATAAACCTTATGGTATGCACTAACTATGTTAGAAATTTCATGCTTTTCTCATAAAATGCACAATTGTTGTTGTTATCCGCTGTACTACCAGGGAATAATGAAATATGTAAAGTTGAAGGAGCTGTGTGTGCTCCAACGCGAGTCGAAAGGATTGACGCGACCAAAGACGGAAATTCGTCCGAGTTGCTTTATTGCACGTATTAAACTCGGGTACTCTGAAAAGCCGTCACGTCTTTTCGAAGCTGCTCCATGCGCTCACGCTTTCGAAGCTAAGTGATATTTCTCAATTGTGTTTTTGTCGAGACTGTATCTATCTTTCGGTGTATGTACCTACAGCGTATCTTTTGGAAAATTTTCGATGCTAATTTTTCGTTCATGTATACACAATCGTCGGTTAATGGTATCGAGTATTCTGCGGCCTAGTACTCGTAGGCTTAGACTACCATACCATATCAGACCTTGTGGTTTGTTTTTCTCTCAGCGATTCGTCGAATGCGCTGAAATTATTTTCGTTCTCTGTTTCATACCAGTCGTTCACCCCGTACCTCCTTGTTTAATATCTGTACTCCCAAAAAATATTTCCTTCCCAGGTCTTATTCGTTTATTTGTTGTTCTTTTTGTTCGTTCGTTCTTCGTTCGCGATCACGCGGTTAGAAATGTATAATCTCTCCCCTGAACAACTATTTTCTCTCATATATTATAACACCCTTTTCTTCTTTTCCTACAAAAGGATGCTTTCGTCTTGCTCACCAAATCTATTCATTCCAAAAAATATATATAATACCATCTCTTACAGTTCCTCCTTTCTACATTCCATAAACTATCCAGAACTCCACCCCTCCTCCAGTGTCCTCAAACGTATTTTTGACTCGAAGGTCTCAAACTCATTTTGCAAAAAATGTTCGTTTCCCATGAATCGTACACTTTTCAAAATCCAATCTCACCCCTCCCCTCCAAATCCTCCCCATCACCCATCCCTTTCAAATCTCCCCCCTTGCCCCTTCCCTCCCCTGCCTCCTAAACTCCCCCCACACCCCTCCCCTCCGAGACTCTCCCTCGCTCCTCCCCTCCTAGACTCCCCTCTCACCCCTCCGCCTCAAAGCATCCTCCCTGCTTCTTCCTCCTTCCAACTTTCACCTTCATCTCCCCAAACCTCCTGCCTTGCTCTTCCCCCTCCTCAAATAACACCTCACTGTGCCTCACCCAATCTCCATCAAACCTTTTGTCTGCCCCATTCTTCCCTTTCTCCAAGCTATTCTGAAATCTCTGACACACCTTCAACAGCTCTCCCTACCTCTTCCTCCTCTTCCACATCTTACCCTACCCCTCCCCCCCCCTGTTCTGGACCCGATGCTCCCCCTTCCTCTTCATTAACGGTATGGACCTCAAACATCCGGGGCCTTCGCTCAAACTTGACTGACCTCTCCATACAGGTTGCTTCTGACAAACCAGATGTGATCTGCTTAACAGAAACTTTCCTCCTTCATGATGTCTCTGATGCCTTGCTATCTCTCCCAGGTTACTCCCTCCTCCGGTATGATAGACCTGAGCCTCGTCCTGGAGGTGGGGTTGCTATCTTTATAAAAAACTCTCTTCCTCACTGGCCCTCCACTGCCCTCTCTCCACCTCACCCCCAGGAATACCTTTGGCTACGGCTTCCCCTTCGCTCCCACCTTTTGTTCATATGTGTGTTGTACCGTCCACCAATCAGCGATGACTCCATCTACATCTCACTGTCTGATAATATGGACCAACTTCTATCTACCCATCCCAACTCTCTCTTCCTCATATGTGGTGATTTCAATGGTCACCATGCCAGTTGGCTGGGTGTGGGTACCTCTCTCACCAGCCATGGCTCTTCAGCAAAGGACTTCTGCGACTCACTGGGACTGACACAATCTGTCAATTTCCCGACCCGGATCTCAGTCAACGGAGCATCTTCTCTTCTGGATTTGGTGATGACAAACTTCCCTGAAAATGTCTGCTGCTCTTCTTCTGCTCCAATCGGCTCATCTGATCATGTGCTTGTCAAAGTGGACATCTCTCTGACCATTCTCAGAGAGCCTCCTCAGCGTCGACGAGTCTGGCATTTCACTCAGGCCAACTGGCACGGTCTTCAAGCAGCCATCAATCATCTGGACTGGTCTCCCATCTCTACCGCCTCTGACATCAACTCATCCTGGGAATTCTTTCAAAGTAAATTGCTCTCTCTCATGCACAGATTTATACCATCTCGTCTTCAGTTGTCATACCCTTCCTCCCGTCCATGGTACACGGAATCTTGTGGTGAGGCTGTTGCCCTGAAACAACTTGCTTTCTTCTCCTGGAAAGCAAATCCAACGGAAGGAAATCTCATTTCCTTTCACAAAGCCCGAAACAAGTGTGTGTCCACCCTCAGGAGAGCCAGGAAACAATATCTCACCATTCTCAAGACCGAACTCTCTTATCTGTCTCCCTCTTCCAAATCCTGGTGGCGTCTGGTCAAATCTGTTTCTGGTGTTTGTTCCCCCTCCATCCCCTCCCTCACCTCAAACGGCTTAACGGCTGACTCCGCACGTGAAAAAGCTGAATGCCTCAACTCTGTGTTTGCCTCTAAATCTTGTGTCCCAAACCCATCCCTCTCTGTACCCACCGTACCCAGTCGTACCCAGCTGCTCCTGGACTCTGTGTCCTTTCCTCCTGACAAGGTGGAAAAGTTTCTGTCAACCCTCGACTCTGATTCTGCAACTGGTCCTGACGGCATCAGCCCACGGGTCCTAAAATCATGTTCTTCTGCTCTTTCACTCCCTCTTTCTGTTCTCTTCACCCTCTCTTTTGCTCAAGGTCATCTGCCATCTGCTTGGAAATCAGCCAACATCACCGCTTTGCACAAAAAAGGTGCAAAAACAGATCCCAGCAACTACAGACCAATCAGCCTTCTCCCAATTATCAGCAAAGTCATGGAATCCATCATTGCTTCAGATATTAAATCTTTCCTCTTCTCCAATGGCTTGATCTCTGATCATCAATTTGGTTTCAGACCTGGTCACTCTACTCTGGACATGCTGCTTCTGCTTTCTCAACAATGGATGGAGGTCCTCAACGCCAAACAGGAAATTAGAGCTGTCTCCCTTGACATTTCACGTGCCTTCGATACGGTCTGGCACCCTGCTCTGCTCTCCAAACTCTCCTCCTTTGGTATCCATGGAAATCTCCACGCATGGCTGGCGGACTTCCTCTCTGGTCGTAGTCAACGTGTGGCCCTGAATGGGTTTCTCTCATCTCCTCTTCCTGTTCAGGCTGGAGTTCCCCAAGGTAGTGTTCTGGGCCCTGTGCTTTTTCTGGTCTTCATCAATGATCTCTCTGACTCTCTTGAAAATCCTCTCTATCTCTTTGCTGACGACTCTACTCTCTGTCGCTCCATTCCTCATCCCTCAGATCGGCAGTCTGCAGCCTCCTCACTCTCTGCAGACCTGGACAAAATCACAGACTGGTCAAACAAGTGGAACATGTCTTTCAATCCTGACAAATCTCACACTCTTACAATGTCTCTCCGAAAGGACCGACTGGACAACCCTCCCATCTACTTTCTCAACAATCCTCTCCAAGAAGTTCTGTCGCTCAAGCTTTTGGGTCTCACTATCTGCCATGATCTTTCTTGGGAAAACCACATTTCCAAGCTGGCCTCCAAAGCCAGTCGCCGACTGGGCATCCCCCGTCGTGCGAAGTCCTTCCTTGGCACACCTGAGCTCCTCACCACATACAAGGCTTTCATCCGCAGCTCAATGGAATACTGTTCCCCCCTCTGGGCTGGTGCTCCTGCCTCACACCTTGCTCGGCTTCACGCTGTTGAGGCCAAAGCTTTCAGAATCATTGGAATCTCCTGCGATGTAGTCAACGCCGAGGGCTTTTCACTCACTCACCGCAGGCAGGTTGGTGGTCTTTCTGTCTTCTACCGACTCCTCTCCGGCCTTGCTCCCCCAGCTCTCTCTGTGCTCTGTCCCCCCAATATTCCTTCAGGTCGCACAAGATCTGCCTGCAACCCTCTTATGGTTAAACTGCCAAAGTCTAGGCTCTCTGCTCACCTTCACTCTTTCATTCCCCTTTTCTCCCGCCTCTGGAACAAACACCCCCACTCCCTTCAATCCCACTCCTCCCTCCAGGTCTTTAAAACAGCTGTTCACCACCATCTCTTATCTTCCCCCATCGAAAACCTTGATCTTTTCTACCCCCGGTAATTCACCCCAGAGTCCTTGCAGTGTTCATATGTTTTAATCCTCTCCCACCTCCCCCCAAGTCCTCCCGATGTCCCTGCTCTCAAATGTTGTGTTTGTGTCCTTCCCCTTCTTCCCCCTCTCTCCCCATCTTGTCTGCCGCTCCCCTTGTTTTTTGTGTTTTGTGTGTCGGTTTGTCTTTTTGTGTGATTAATGTTTGCTCTTTCACGAGCCTCGAACTTGTATACAAAAAAAAAAAAAAAAATCCCGTTTATCGGGCAGCAATATATATACACATTTATGCCGGAGCGTTTGCCCGGGAACAGCGAGACCGGGCATGCCCGGGTGTCAAGGGCGAGTCCTGGAAAGGCGAGTCTGGACCTGCCCGGGCATCCTGGGCGAGCCTTGGAAAGGCGAGGCTGGGCGTGCCCGGGGGTTCTGGGCGAGCCCTGGAAAGGCGAGAGCGGGCATGCCCGGACGTTCTGGGCGAGCCCTGGAAAGGCGAGAGCGGGCATGCCCGGGCGTTCTGGGCGAGCCCTGGAAAGGTGAGAGCGGGCGTGCCCGGGAGGTTCGGGCGAGCCCGGGAAAAGCGAGTCCGGGCATGCCCGGGAGAGGCGCGTCTGGGCCCGTCTGGACGAGCCCGGCATGGCGATTGCGCCCTAGCCGCATCCTGGCAGGTGCAAGGCGATTGTGTACACCCAGCGGTAACCGCTACACACGCCCCTCCAGAATCGACCTGCACCGGCAGGGTCAATTTAAGGGGGGTCCGGATGACCCGGCCGAAGCGACCCCTGGAGGGTCGTGGGGGTGGGGGGGGGTCCGATGTGGTGGTGGGTGGTCGAGCGGGGGGAACTGTGGACGGGGGGCGGCCTCGCCGCGGAGGAAGGGCCAACCGTGGTGGTCAGTCGACGTCCACGTGCGCCGGTTTGAGGCGGTCCACAGAAATCCGGTCCGACCGTCTGCCGAAGTCGACGACGAATGACTTGTCGCCCCATCGCAGGACCCGGAAGGGCCCGTCGTACGGCGGCCGGAGTGGCCCCCGGTGTGCGTCATGACGCACAAAGACATACTCCACTGTGCGAAGCGCCAGGGGGACGTAGGACTGGGGGCCACTGTGGCGGGACGTCGGCACGGGGGCAAATCGTCGGGCAGCCTCCTGGAGGTCTGAGCGCTGGCGAGCGGCGGACCAGGGACTGGTAGCGTCGGGCACGAACTCGCTCGGGACGCGGAGCAGCTGGCCGTAGACGAGCTCGGCGGCGGACGCCCAGAGGTCCTCCTTGGGGGCCGTGCGGAGGCCCAAAAGGACCCACGGCAGCCGGTCGGCCCAACCGTCGTCCTGAAGGCCGGCCATGAGTGCGGCCTTCATGGAGCGGTGAAACCGCTCGCACAACCCGTTGGCTTGGGGGTGGTAGGCCGTGGTGCGGTGCAGAGTGACTCCCAACGAGCGGGCGACCGTGCCACAAAGTTTGGACGTGAACTGTGGGCCGCGGTCGGACGAGATGTCCGCCGGTGCGCCGAAGTGCGCGACCCAGGTGGCGATGAACGCCTGCGCCACGTCGGCGGTGGTGGTGGAGGTGAGGGGCACGGCCTCCGGCCACCTGGTGGTCCTGTCCACCATGGTGAGCAGGTGGGTGAACCCCCGCGATGGGGGCAGGGGACCCACCAGGTCCACGTGGACATGGTCGAAATGCCGTTCAGGCACGGTGAAAGGTGCCAGCGGGGCCTGGGTGTGGCGGTGGACCTTGGCCCGCTGGCAGGCCGTGCAGGCGTTGGCCCAGTCGCGGACGTCCCGTCGAAGGCCGTGCCAGATGAAACGCGCCGACACCAGCTTCTGAGAAGCTTTCCGGCCCGGGTGAGAAAGGCCGTGGATGGAGGCGAAGATGCGGCGCTGCCAGTTAACGGGCACGATGGGGCGAGGCTGGCCCTGGGAGACGTTGCAGAGCAGGACAGTGTCCGCGAAGGGGATGTCGGTCAGGCGGAGGCCCGTGTCCGCCGCCCGGAGGGCCTGCACCGTGGTGTCGGTGGACTGGTCGGCCGCCATGAGCGCGAAGTCCACGCCGAGGTGGACCGCGTTCGCGCTGGCCCGAGAAAGACAGTCGGCCACGACGTTGTCTTTGCCGGCGACGTGCTGGATGTCCGTGGTAAGCTCCGACACGGCGGAGAGGTGGCGCTGCTGGCGGGCCGACCACAGCTCCGTGACTTTGGCCATTGCGTAAACCAATGGCTTGTGGTCGACGAAAGCCGTGAACGGGCGGCCCTCCAGGAGGTGGCGGAAATGGCGAACGGCCAGGAATAGACCGAGGAGCTCGCGGTCGAACGTGCTGTATTTTAACTCGTTCGGCCGGAGTTGCCGGCTGAAAAAAGCGAGTGGCTGCCAAACCCCATCCACCCATTGTTCATGGACGGCGCCCACCGCGTAGTTGGAGGCGTCCGTAGTGAGGGCGATGGGCGCGTTGAGCACCGGGTGAGCCAGCAGCGTCGCGTCGGCGAGGGCCCGCTTTGCGCTCATGAATGCCGCGTCCATGGCCGTGGACCAGACGATGTCATGCTTGGCCGGCTTGCCCCGGAGGGCCTCGTAAAGGGGCCGCATGAGCTGAGCAGCGAGGGGCACGAATCGGTGATAAAAATTCACCATGCCGAGGAACTCTTGTAGGGCCTTGATGGAGCGGGGACGCGGGAACGCGGTGATGGCCTTGACCTTGGTCGGCCTGGGCGAGCCTTAGAAAGGCGAGGCTGGGCGTGCCCGGGCGTTCTGGGCGAGCCCTGGAAAGGCGAGAGCGGGCATGCCCGGACGTTCTGGGCGAGCCCTGGAAAGGCGAGACTGGGCATGCCCGGGAGGTTCGGGCGAGCCCGGGAACAGCGAATCCGGGCATGCCCGGGAGAGGCGCGTCTGGGCCCGTCTGGACGAGCCCGGCATGGCGATTGCGCCCTGGCCGCGTCCTGGTAGGTGCAAGGCGATTGTGTACACCCAGCGGTAACTGCTACAAAGTGACGTTTTAAAATAGGACAAATCTTACATTGGATATTTATCATAATTTCCACTTTATATTTATGTGTAGAAAAGTACCATTGTGCAGAGAATGGAATTTTCCATTGAAAGTAGCAATGTATGATCATTGATTGGCTGTGTCGTTGATTGGCTTGATCTCACAATTTGATTTCGGATGGTATTAAAAAAAACATTTAAAAAAAAAAATCAGAACAGTGGCAATTGAGGTTTCGGATGG
Source organism: Myxine glutinosa (assembly GCF_964187855.1). Taxonomy (NCBI): domain Eukaryota; kingdom Metazoa; phylum Chordata; class Myxini; order Myxiniformes; family Myxinidae; genus Myxine; species Myxine glutinosa. The sequence goes on from NC_136263.1 coordinate 77,277,286, forward strand.
CCCATCAAATAAGACCTGTAATAGATGTGTGTCTGTCTGTCTGTCTATCTCTGTCTGTCTCAAAATTTGTAGATTATGAAAGTTTTTAAAATCCCTCAAACCTGGATGAAGTGTCTGAGAGGTTGTCTTCTAAAGCTGAGAATACTTATTCCGGAATTTTCTTGTTCAGCAGTTTACATTACTTACCCTCGCCAAAGGAGGGTATTGCATTTGAGTCCGTTTGTTTGTTTGTTTGTTTGTCCGCACAGAATAAGTACGATTTTCTCTGCAACCATTGGTCCGATTGACAGGAAATTTTCACAGTTGATGCTCCTCCTCCTGTATAATTTTTTAATGATAATTATGACGTCATAGGTCACGTGGTATGGGCGCCATGTTGGAAAAACGGAAAAACTTTGCACCTCCATATCTCCGAAAGTGCTGCATCGAAAAAAATGAGCCATGGCTATGTAAAGAACCCTATCATAGGTTACTCCATTATGACGTCATAATTCGACAAATACAAAACTTCATCCGATCAAGATGACATTTATTGAGCGTCATCTATGGATGGATAAATTGGCAGAGAAAAAAATAATAATGAGACGTCATCGGCCACGTGGTTCGGCCGCCATATTTGTTTTCACGCAAAAGCCTTAAAAACCACTAAGACACGTCCTGGCGAGGGTCTGCAATCTGTGATTTCTCTTTCTTGCTTGTTGATAGCTTTCATAAGTGCATTTGTGCCTGGATTGTGCGTGGGCCATTGTTTGGCCCATGTGCTCTTGTGGGCCTCATTCAGTTCTGTTGCTGTGTTTCATCTTCCATGTTTTCCTGTTAATTCACCTCCTGCTCTTGAGCATGCATGTATTGTGTGCAGGGTCAGTTGCATTCACTTGAGCATGTGATACTTTTCTCCAGAAGGGGTAGTGGCGGCTGAGGGGAGGGTTGCCAGGCCTTGGGGAAAGTGTACTTTCTGTAGTTGGTTACTTCTGAGAAGTTTTTTTTTTCGTGAAGGAGGGAGAGAAGCCTGTGCAAAGTCATAATCATGAAAGTAAACGAACAGGCAAAAAGCCCTGGAAGGTGTACTATAGGGGCTGATTTCGGATCTAGGATGTTTTGTTTATGCTACATATTGTCTTCGTGGATGACCCCTATTGGTAGTAGTTGCGAGGAGACAGGTCCAGGGAATAGGGGGGCCATGGGTTGTCCATCCATCGAAAAATGAGTCGATCACCAAAGAAATGTATCAAAAACTCCAAATCACCATTAGATGTATGCGGTAAGAACGTCTTGCTGTAAGATGACTGAATTCAAATATTCTCTGCAGCATGTCCACATAGCTACAGGCGTTGACTGTCACTGATTATCCGGCTTTGTACTCAAATAAGAAAAGTACCACTACGTCCGATAGCTCACCAAACCATTACTTTCGCTACAAAAACTGGTTGTTCCATATATTTGTATGGTTGGTGTTCTACCCAAAACCACATGTTCTGTTTGTTCACGTGGCTGCTGAGATGGAAGTGGTGATCCTCACTAAATAGGAGGTCTACAAAATCCTTTGTCTTCTCTGATCCGCTGGACAATAACAGTGCATAATTCAAAGCTCTTCCTCGTGGTCTGGTGCTGCAGTAACTGAATCTTGTGCGGATACAGTTTCAGATCGACATCTATGATTCTGCCAATGGTCGTGGAGAAGTTCTCACCAGCTGAACAAGTCGGCATGTCGACTGTTTCGGAGAAGCCTGCAAAAGCTTCTCCTGCAGCCTCTATCTTGTCGGGTGTTTTCATTGAAGGTTTTTGGCCCCTGTGTCCTTTAATTTGGTCTTTCACACTTCGAGTATCTCTATTTCCACAATACGTTTGATGGTTTTGTGTTGAGGAATTCTTGCATTTTGATATAGCCGACTAAACTAACTTTGCGTAGAAACATGTGCCTTTGTCGCAAAAAAAAATCTCTAAAACGAGGGTCCTCTGGGGCACAGGGAAGTTGTTCGACATAGATGAACCTTCCATGGGAAAAGCCTTAAACCTTGTTCTTTAGGCGGTTGGGGTGCCGTTAGGGAAGCCTGGTGTTGGCTTAGCGGTTAGGGTGCCGGCTTGGGATCCTAGGATCCTAGGATCAAATCCCGGTCGATCACCGAATTAACGCCAGGGGGGTTGACTCAGCCTGTCATCCCTCCAAGGTCGGCAAATTGAGTACCAGGTCACTGGTAATTCCCTGTGTGTCACAAGAGGCGACTAACAGGGTTGGTGGCAGGAAGGGCACCAGGCCATAAAACATTGCTTCAAAAAGGGGACCACGGTGCCTGAAAAAGGTACCAACCATTGCTCTGCAGGGAAAAATGGCCTCCAAAGGTGGTTCTTTTTCTTTAGACACCCTGAAAAAAAATAGGGTCACATTAGTAAAAATATGACAGCTGTTTGAAAAGTTGCACATCTTTTTGGCCCATCCTTTATATTGCCAAGTAACTGCTTGTGGTGATTTTAAAAGCTGCAGCAATTTCCAATGCCCAGGGGGTGTAGCTCTTAATAATGCAAGTTCAGATGGCTTATTAGTTTGAGTAGAAACCCCCACTCTTAATCTCCCAAATGGTTTAATGTAGAGCCTAATTACCCTGTGGAATGTTGAAACATCATTTTGATCATACACAAATTATTTATTAAAGGCATACAAGAATAGAAACTACTTTACACTGAATAAATAATGAACTAGAATCACTAATTATGGTGTCATGGACCGGCAGGATACACTTTCAATAAAGTAATGGGAAGGGATCAAATTAAAAGTGGTTCGGGGAGTTAAAAGGGGAAAAAAACGTTCTATGTACACATCGGTGCTTAGAGCAGGAGGATGAGCAGAGTGAGAGTCAAGAATAGCAGATTGGGGGAAGATGACAGTTTGAACCTTGGATTCTTATCAAATTACGAAATAAACTCTCATGATGCCATGACAGTGGTACCCATGGAGGACAACAAAAGTATACTCGAAACACATCATGCAGTCCACAGGATGTGCCATGTGCTCATACCAGCTGGAGGGAGCCACTGGCACTAGTGTAGATTAAATGTTTCACAAACTAGGCCAATACTGAATGAATTTCTCTTCTTGTTCCATAATTTCTGAGATCTTCTTCAAAAAAAAAATCTTAAAATAAAAATATTTCGGTTGCATATTAACAATGCTTAATCTATCTATAATTCCAGTAATCTCTGTGTGTATGTGTGTGTGTCTGTGTGTGTGTGTGTGTGTGTGTTTGTCTGTGACTGCTGTTTCTCGACAACCACGGGTCCGATCTAATTGAAACTTGCCAGATATATTGCTGGGGACCTGAGGATGTGCCTTTTCAAGGTTTCATATTAATCGGAGAAGTAGTTACCGAGCTATGGCGATTTATTTACCAAACTAATCACAGAACAGGTTGCGGGGTAGGCCAGCCAATCACAGAACACGTTGTTGCGTAGGCGTGGCCGATGTGAGAGCGCGTGCGTTTTTTTTTTTTTTGGCAAGGAACGGGCACCCACGTACGGGCACGTCCTAGTATCTTCAATAAGAGTAAGAACCTTTGGTATAGTTTCCATGTTTCCAGGAGGGCCATTGTTTTTAAGTGAGCAATTATATTGTTGCGGATATGAGGATTGTGTTTTTTTATTGTGTTGTATTGTATAGTAAATTGTTGTGAAATATTGCTTCATTCTGGACCCTCCTTACTCCAGTTATGTATAAAGGTCAAAGGGTGTCCCATAATTAGGCCATAAACAATCACGTCAGCCAATCATAGATTTCCCCCTGGTTGATAGTTATATCTTTATTATGTGTATTAGGGTAAGGCCTTGTCTTCCATTAAGATGACACTCCATTGCACCAAGTGAAATAGAGTAGATTCCTTTCACATTCCCCTTTCATCATTGCCAAGCCTCAATTGCCAATTACATCCCCTCCAAGCCTCCATTGCCAACTGCACGGGGCACAGGTTTGTTACAGCGGTGGGTTGCTGATTTCACCCCAATAGCCGCCATTAAGCACGTGCTCAGCTCGGGGTCAGAGGGCCTGTGCCCACCAATCAGGGCCGAGGCGAGCTGACCGATGGGCGTGTCCTAAAGGCCGGCGGCTTGATCGCCGGAGGCGCTATAAAAGCGCGCGCGCAAGGTACTGCCGGAGAACATTAAGGGAATCACAAAGCCTGCTATTCGTCGCCTTGCTCGCAGAAGTTGGACCAAGCAAGAGAGAAAGAAGGTGGTTGGACAGAGAGACGTGCCAAGAAAGAGTTGAGCCAGAGAACCAGCAGCTTTGGGTTACACAAGCAGCGTTGACTCCACCAGGCAGCGTCGACCCGTTACCCTGCGGGAACCAGATTGCGGAGGCATCGGTGGCCGTCGAGGTCCAGCCCGACGTCCCGTTCGGGATCAAGCCGAACCATCTGCCCCAGCTAAACCTTCCCAGTCCTCCTTCCAGCATTTATTCCAACGATTCCATCCTTGTGTACGTGAGTTTGTTTTGTTTGTTCTGTCTTTGGGTTAATTAAGACTGTAGGTAAGCTAGGAATTTGCACTGTGTCCTTCTGGTCCGTCCCTCTGTCTATTTTATTTTATTATCCTTCCTTCTCCTTGGTTTTTTTTGAGCCTGTAAATAGCAAATAAATTATATTCGTATTCCCTATTATTTCTTCTTCTTCTTCTTCTTCTTCTTCTTCTTCTTCACATCCGTGTCGCTTTTGTCTTTTCCATATTGAATATCTGTGGCACGATCCAGCCAACGTTCGGGAATCGGGTTAGTCGGGGTAACTGTTAGGGCCGTGGGGCCATCCGCTCGGCAAACCAACATCTTATCCGCGGTCCGTAACAATTGGTGTCGGGAGCGGGGTCGGACCCGAAGCGTGCTTAACACGCTCAAAATTACGAGCTGCCAAAATTTGTTTTGTTTTAAAGAAAAACCCGAATTTTGAAATCGCGCCATGGCTGGTCAAGGCGACGGGATGTCGGTGGGAGAGATAGATGGGGTAGAATCGACCCAGGACCTCGGGGAAATGTATGTGGAGGAGGGCAATGAGGAGGTGGTTGAGGAGGTTTCAGGCGCGCAAAATGGCGCTCTCGCGCACGAGGTTACGGGCGCGCAAAATGGCGCCTCGCACATGGCTACGGCGACCGCGCCCGCGACTGTAGCAGCGCCACCGGTGGATTTGAACCTTTTTATGATGCAAATGGAGGCCCTGATGGCCAAGAATAGTGAGCAATTGGGAAACCAAATCGGAGGATTGGAAAACAGAATGGGGGAACGGCTAGAAGCTAAATTTGAGGGGTTAGACAACAATTTAAAGGGGTTAGACAAGAAATTTGAGGGGTTAGACAAGAAATGAGGGGTTAGACAAGAAATTTCAGGGGTTAGACAAGAAATTTGAGGGGTTAGACAATGGGATAGAAGGGGTGAAACATGGGTTAACGGGGGTGGAAAATAGAATGGCTGCCCAGGTGAATCAGATAGAGGGGGTGAAAGATGGGTTAAGGGGGTTAGAAAACACAATGGACGACAAATTGCGGGAAGTAGGGGAGCAATCCGCCCGGGAAATCAAACGGATGGGGAACCAGATAGAGGAGGTGAAAATCGGGTTAGAAAGTAAATTGGATGCTCAGAGGGATGAATTGGGACAGATGAGGGTGGCATCTACAAAAGAGATGGAGGAGATGAAAGAGGAGATACGACGAGGTGTAAGCGAGGAGGTCTCGGGGGTACGCGAGGAGGTCTCGGGGGTACGCGAGGAGGTAAAGCGAGGTGAGAAGCGTATGGAGAAAGAGGTGAGGAATAATACGGCTAGGTTACAGGGGGGCATAGAGGGTCTGACGAGGGGAGTAGAACAGCTGACAGTGGGACAAAAGGAACTCGTAGACCAAGTGGAAAAGAACACTGCAATAATCGGGGGGTTAAAAGCGACACAAAAAGACATAAAAAATGAATTAATAGCGACACAGAAGGAATGTCAGATGGTACATGAGGGGTTGACGAAGAAGTTGGAAGAGGTGACAGAAGTAATGGAGACGAAGGACCGAGAGGTGAGGACGCACATAGAAACGGTTAAAGTGGCGTTAGAGGAAGAGATAGAGGGGGCGCACCGGGAGATGAAGGAGGTAAAGGAAAAATTAGAGGAGGTGGAAGAAGGGGTGAGTGAAATTAAGAAGAGACGGAGGGAAACTAAAAAGGAGATAAGGGAGGAAGTGATGGAGTATGTGCAAGGTCTGTGTTCAAATCATGATGATGTGCTCACTAACCAAATAAAGAGTTTGCAGGTGGCAGAGGAGGTGCGACGACGAGGTACCGAGGTGAGTGACGATATACACGGAAATGTATATGGTGTGAGGGGAGATTCAGTCGGCTTGGGGGGTGGTGTAGACCCGGGTGTTCGTGAGGGACCAATGGTGAGATGTATGACTGGTCCGGAGTGTATGGAAAGAGGAGGTGTGCAAGGAGGTCTAGCTATGGGGAGTGAGGGGGATGCTGGTGAACAAGGGTGTGCGGGTATGGAGTGGGTAGTGGGTTGCGGAAGGGCGGCCCAGGCATCGACACCAAGAGGGGTAGTGTTTGGAGGGACGGGGGATGCGCGGGAGCCCCCCGGGAATAGCGTACTGTGGGAGCCCGACCGGTTTGGTCCCGCATTGATCCCGCAAGGGGTGACGTGTGGGGTCCGACCTTCGGGCGCCCACAAGGTCCCACTCGCGCCGTATGACGGCAAGAGTGATTTAAGGGCGTACCTGGCGCAGTTTGAGTACGTGTGTAAAGGCAACGGTTGGAATCCGGACGAAGGTGGAGTACACCTGGTAGGGGTGCTGCGCAGTGCGGCGGTGGAGGTGCTGACAGCTTTACCACCGGCTGCTCTCACCTTGTCAGCTCTCCGTGCGGCTTTAATTAATCGTTTTGGTATCGAGCAGCAAAGCGAGCTTGTTAAAGCTTGTTACATATTTATGTGAATGTATGTGGATTACCATTCAGGTCTTTGCTTATCCGTGTGTAGTATATTAAGGGTGGTTGTGATTGGAGGGTCAGGAGCCCTTCTGAACCAGTGGCCGGAAACGGAAGTGACCGGAAACGGGAGAAGAAAAAGACACGAGGGGAAAAAAGGACGGTTATTATTCCTCCTCGCCCCGATCCGACAAAAGGTGGGATCGATCGACCTTGCGCTGCGTGAAACAGCGGCGTTCCGAAGCCTGTCTGGCGAGAGGAATTACCGGAACGTGTACCGGCCCGGTGGAGACGTCAAGTTGACGTGGGGCCGTGCATCGAACCCGCGTCTGGCCTCGTTCGCGGACCGTCTAAACAGACGCGTGCGGGTCGCACGTTGGGGCCTAACGCGCCTTGCAAGCGGCGTGGGGTTTGGCTTGCTCTACCGTACCCGCTCCGCGTGGCCACGAGGGCTGCAGCCACGGTGCCTGGTACGATACCTGCCCGGTGGAGAAACGTCCACCCGGGGTTCGTTCAACCGCCCGAGTGCGGAGACGCCGACCAGTATCTTGGTCAGGAGGGGCCCAGAGACATTGTGAGGAGCAGAGACCGAAAGGGGGTGTGAGTACTCACCGGGACACACATATATTGAAATATTGTTGATGGTTGTGTATTGTTGATTGCTCGGGGAAAATCTCCGTGGTTGTGTCATTGGAATTGTATGGTATCATTACCATTGGAAATATATCCTTGAACATCAGTTGTCTCCGGGGTGAAATTCATAGGGGTTGCGTGGCGAAAGCGCATATATAGTACAGCTTGCTGGCGGAGTTCCTCTCACGGTCCGGGGGTCACCGAGACCAGGTATTCACCGAGGGGACCACGTAACAGAATTGGGGGCTCGTCCAAATTACGATTTGCGGTTTCGCAATTGGGTCTACGTCCGGGATTAAAAATTGTATAAAATAATAAAATAATAATATTTTTTATTAATTAAAATTTATTAATTAATTATTAATTGGTAAAAAAAAAATTTTTTTTTTGAGAAATTGGGGTAAAGTCTTGGGTGAAGGTTAACAGGTGTTAACGATAGGCACCATGGCGTTTGTGGCACAGAACTTTGGGGTAACCCCGAGTGAGGCACAGTTCCGAGCGTTGCTAAAGTCGGACCTCTTGAAATTGGCCAAACATTTTAACTTGGAGGTCCGAACTAATTTGAGGAAGGCAGAGTTGCAGGCCACGGTGATACAATCTATGGTGGGATTAGGAACATGGGACGAGTTAGCCTGGGAGTGGCTACCCGAAGAACCAGAAGACGTTGAGCTCCGGAAACTGGAGTTGCAATTACGGAGCCAGGAACGGATTAAAGAAGAAGAAAGGAAAGCAGAAAAGGAAAGAGCAGAAGAAGAAAGGAAAGCAGAAGAGAGGAGGGAAGAGAAACAAGCAGAGGAAAGGAGAGTGGAACGAGAACTCCAGGAAAGGTTAGAAGACAAAAAAGCAGAGGAAAGGAGAGGGGAAAGAGAACTCCAGGAAAGAAGAGAAAAGGAACAAGCAGAGGAAAGGAGAGCTGCAAGGGACCTCGAAGCAGAGGAGAGAAAAGCGGAAAGGGAATTAAAGGAACGTGACATGGAGCTTCAGCAAGAAATCAAAGTCAAGGAGCTGGAGTTAATGAGAGAACGGGGAGAGGCACCACCCTTGCTGACGGGGTCGACACCTAACCAGAAAACCTGGGATGTGGGCAGACATGTGAGGCTGGTTCCACCGTTCAGTGAAAAAGAAGTCGCGAAATTTTTCCCACACTTTGAGAAAGTGGCTCGACAATTAAACTGGCCGGAGGAGGCATGGACCATACTCGTGCAAAGTGTGCTGGTGGGGAAAGCTCAGGAAATTTATTCGGCGCTACCAATGGACCAATGTGCAGATTATGAGGTACTGAAGACGCACATCCTCAAAGCGTATGAGTTGGTTCCGGAAGCTTACAGGCAAAAATTCAGGAATGCCAGGAAGAGGGAGAGTGAGACCCATGTGGAGTTTGCCAGAGTGAAAGAAAACATGTTTGATCGGTGGTGTGAGTCAAAAGGAGTCGGGAAAGACTTCGAGACATTGCGGGATTTGATCCTGGTGGAGGAATTCCAGCAGTGTGTCCACGAGGACATCAAAGTGTACCTGCAGGAAAAGAAGGTACCAAAGTTGTGGGACGCAGCCACCATGGCAGATGATTATGCCTTAACCCACCGAATAGGGGTCCACGAACCTAACTCCTCGCCTAGATCTCCGCAGGGGAGGTGGGGAACAGCAGGTGCGGAGAACGACCATACATGGCGGCGGCCTCGAGATGATTATGGGGACAACTATGATACCCCACCTGTTCGAAATCAGAGGGATGCGGGCCCAAGACAAACTTATAGTTCGGGGGGCCCGAGGCAGACCACGAGTTTTTCCTCCGGGCCTACTTGCGCTTTTTGCAAGAAACCTGGACACTTGATGTCCAGTTGTTACCGCATGAAAAGCGAAGACCCAGAGCGGAGTCCGACTACTACGACTCCAAACGCAATGGCCATTGTGAGAAATCGCCATCAAAAGGGTTACCAACCCTTTATTTCAGAGGGGTTTGTGTCACGGGATGGAGCCTCGACTAACCGGAAACCGGTTAGGATATTGAGGGACACAGGGGCACATCAATCTTTAATGCTTGAAGGCATTTTGCCATGGTCCGAGGAGACGGCAACGGGGGATAGTGTTCGGTTACAGGGGATCGGGGGCGGTGTTAGTGCTCCCCTTCATGTCATCCATTTGGAGTCCGATTTGGTGTCAGGACCGGTCACCGTCGGTTTACAAGCCACGCTTCCTGTAGAGGGTGTATCTGTGGTTATCGGGAATGATTTGGCCGGGGGTCAAGTTTATGGTAACCTGAGGGTTGGTAAAGAGCCCAGCAGGGAAAATAACGCCACACCAGCTCGGGATGGCAACAAAAGTGCCAAGTTATTTGTAGGGGGACTGAACTTCAAAACAGAGGAAGAAGTTCTGACCTCTGTCTTCAACAGATATGGGCCGCTGGTGGAAGTGCGGTTGGTAAGAGACTGGGAAACGCAACAGTCAAGAGGGTTCGGCTTTGTCACGTTTGCCAGCACAAAAGACGCCAGAGAGGCAGAGAAGAATTGGAATGGCAAGGTTTTGGAGGGTCGGACCATAACAGTAAGGAAGACATTTCGTAGGCGTCGAGAGGTCTACAGGAGAGAACAACTGGGCGGTAGTTTTGGTGGTGGCCGCAATCAATATTATTATGTAGGCTCCCGGAGTTACGGCCGCTCCCGAAGGAAGGATGGGCAAAGTAGTGGCCGAAAAGGAGACCGCTATTCATGGGACTACAGGGACAAGTGGTCCCACCCTAATTATTAGGGAAGTTCTGAGAAGTTGAAGCACTGAATGCGGCGGAGCCGCCGAGCCAAGATTCCTACACGGATTAACCGTGAACGCCGTTCCTAAAGGCGTCCATGTAGTGAACTTTCATGCCCGGACTAACCGTGAACTCCACGTTCCTCAAGGCGCCCATGTAGAGAACTTTCCTGCACGGACTAACCGTGAACTCCACGTTCCTAAAGGCATCCATGTAGTGAATACCCGGCTTGGCCTCCCAGAAAAAGTGCTATCGAGTGGCTTAACTTTGGATCTTTGATCAACCCCTTAACCTTCATTCACAAGAAACTGGCGGTCAAAGTCAGAGGGTCATGAGATGGAGTTTGATTTGGCAGGGACAATGTCGTTGCTGGTGCTTAGTCCAGAGTGAGTAATCTGGAGGGGTTGTGGTGAAATTTTGGTGGCTTTATTTTTAAGTGATAACTGTGCCCGGGGGCAACTGATAATGTGGGGGGGTTGAATTATCTGGTTTGTTTCTCCAAATTGGCCGGCAAAGAAAGTTTTCGCTGGGTTCAAACTTTCTTTCTTGAAGGGGGGGAGTGTTACATATTTATGTGAATGTATGTGGATTACCATTCAGGTCTTTGCTTATCCGTGTGTAGTATATTAAGGGTGGTTGTGATTGAAGGGTCAGGAGCCCTTCTGAACCAGTGGCCGGAAACGGAAGTGACCGGAAACGGGAGAAGAAAAAGACACGAGGGGAAAAAAGGACGGTTATTATTCCTCCTCGCCCCGCTCCGACAAAAGGTGGGATCGATCGACCTTGCGCTGCGTGAAACAGCGGCGTTCCGAAGCCTGTCTGGCGAGAGGAATTACCGGAACGTGTACCGGCCCGGTGGAGACGTCAAGTTGACGTGGGGCCGTGCATCGAACCCGCGTCTGGCCTCGTTCGCGGACCGTCTAAACAGACGCGTGCGGGTCGCACGTTGGGGCCTAACGCGCCTTGCAAGCGGCGTGGGGTTTGGCTTGCTCTACCGTACCCGCTCCGCGTGGCCACGAGGGCTGCAGCCACGGTGCCTGGTACGATACCTGCCCGGTGGAGAAACGTCCACCCGGGGTTCGTTCAACCGCCCGAGTGCGGAGACGCCGACCAGTATCTTGGTCAGGAGGGGCCCAGAGACATTGTGAGGAGCAGAGACCGAAAGGGGGTGTGAGTACTCACCGGGACACACATATATAAGATGGCCATCTTACTCATAGGGAATTGATTGTGTCCTTGAAATATTGTTGATGGTTGTGTATTGTTGATTGCTCGGGGAAAATCTCCGTGGTTGTGTCATTGGAATTGTATGGTATCATTACCATTGGAAATATATCCTTGAACATCAGTTGTCTCCGGGGTGAAATTCATAGGGGTTGCGTGGCGAAAGCGCATATATAGTACAGCTTGCTGGCGGAGTTCCTCTCACGGTCCGGGGGTCACCGAGACCAGGTATTCACCGAGGGGACCACGTAACAAAGCTCAACTTGCGCAGCGTAAACGCAAGCCACAGGAGACCATCGGGGAACTTGCTCACGATATTCGCCGCGCGGTAGGGATTGCACACGCGGACATGGCAGCGAGTTCCCAGGAAAGCCTGGTGCTGGATCACTTTATCCAGGCCCTTCCGGATCTGGAGCTCCGACAACAGCTCGCCATGTGGCGCCCGCAGACCATGAGTCAGGCGGCCGACGCTGCAGCCCGTTGGGAAGCAGCGAGGCCCCTGGCCCAGGGAGGCGAGCGCCACGCAGTGGCGGTGCGTCAGGTGGGGCCCGTGATGGGGGGCGGGCCCCCAAGGGGGCCCGCCCCCGACGGGGGCCCTGACCTGGAGAGCATGGTCCGGAGGTTAGTGGATCGGGGCCTGGCGGGACCTGGACCATGGCAGGCGGCTCCAGCGGTGGCACCCGGTAGTCCCCGACAGAGTACCCCAATTCGGACATACAGGGGGGGGGGGGGGGATTCGGAATACCGGAGGCAAGCACCTTACCAGGTAAGGTGTTATAATTGTGCTCGGTTGGGTCACCGTGCGTGGGAGTGTCGAGCTCCGCGCCGGGACGTTCCCCGCCAACCGATGCCCTCAACTCCGCCCCGTATCGATCGGCCTAGCCGACCTCAGACACCCCCCCCCCCCCCCCCCCCCCCGCCAGGGCCCGGGAAACTAGAACGTGCCGGGCATGCAGGGCGGTGTTCGGCAGTAGGGGATGGAGAGGAGCCCTCGTTGATGCGACAGGTCATTCATTGTGGCCAAATTGGAACAGGTAGTTTGACAATTCGGTGCAAAATTGCCGGCGTGGGGGTAGACGCCGTGGTGGAGCCAGCGCCACGATCATCAGCCCCGTGATCCTTAATTCGAGTGCAGACGGCTGGGGTAAAATCCAGCGTCTGGAAAATCATAGTTTGCAGTTGGCTACCGGGGCAACGGCTCCGATCATAGGGCGTGGTTTTGTGACTCTCAAGTTGGGATCGGTAAAGCAAGACATAGAGGTTTGGGTGGCGGAGGTGTGCGACCCGTGCTTAATAGGGTTGGATTTGTTGACTGCCAGCGGTTGTAAAATCGACTTGAGCCGGGGGATCCTGCGATGGGGAGTGGAAGAGCTACCATTGGAGGGGGTGAGCATGGCCGAGAGGGTGGAGCTGGAGGCTCCTGAGGCCGTGACCATCCCTCCGGGGGCCGAGGCCATAGTGCCGGCCCGATGGTCAGCTCGCTCGACATGGCAGGAGTCCTGCGGCCTGGTTGAACCGGTGGCAGCGCGATCCATACCTGGTTTAATCGTGGGCCGCACCCTTGTAAAAACGGACGGGCCGGTGGTGGCCGTCCGAGTAATTAATATTAGCACAGAACCACGCACTATAGTGAGGGGCACGAAGGTAGCTGGCTGCAACCCAGTTAGAGAAGTCGCGTCAGTGAGGAGCGAGAACGTCCAGCCGAGCCGGCCCCAGGGGGAGCCTTCAATAAGTTCTAGGAATTGGCCCGATCCCATTTGCGAGATGGTAAATCGGAGTAGCATAGAGTTGGGAGGTACCCAGAGGGAGGCCTTACACAAACTGGTTGGGTCCCATTTGGACCTCTTCTCCTTGTCCAACGAGGATATTGGACGTACGGGCCTGGTGAAACATCAGATCCACACCGGTGAGGCCCGGCCTATTCGTCAGACCGCCCGACGGCTCCCTTGGAGCAAGAGGGCGGAAGCTGACGAGCAGGTTGAAAAAATGCTCGACGCAGGCGTGATCGAGTCCTCGGGAAGTCCTTGGATGTCACCTGTTGTGCTGGTCAAAAAGAAAGATGGGACCACGCGGTTCTGCGTGGACTATCGCCAGCTAAACAACGTGACGCTCAAGGACTCATATCCCCTGCCAAGGATTGATGACACCCTCGATGCCGTTGCGGGCTCAAATTGGTTCACAACTTTGGACCTCAAGAGTGGGTATTGGCAGGTGGAGATGGATCGGACAGGGAAGGAGAAAACGGCATTTTCCACAGGTAAGGGGCTGTATCAGTTCACTGTGATGTCGTTTGGTTTGTGTAACGCCCCCGCCACCTTTGAGCGATTAATGGAACATGTACTAGGCGGCATGCCATGGCAATCATGCCTGGTATACCTGGATGACGTCCTAGTACATGCCAAGACCTTCCCCCAGGCGTTAGCTAATTTGGACCAGGTGTTCGGGTGCCTCAGACAGGCAGGGTTGAAGCTGAACCCGAGTAAGTGCACCTTGTTTGCAAGAGAGGTGGCCTATCTAGGTCACGTTATCGGCCGCGAGGGGGTAAAAGCAGACCCAGACAAAATTAAAGCGGTGGAGGAGTGGCCCGCACCACGTACCATCAAAGAGGTGCGGGGATTTTTGGGACTCTGCTCCTACTACCGGCGTTTTGTGGCGAAATTTACGGAGTTGGCCCGTCCCCTCCACCGGCTTATGGAGAAGGGGATGCGATTTAATTGGACAAGGGAGTGCCACGAGGCCTTCCAAAAATTGAAGGGGTGTCTAACATCCGCACCCCTTCTAGCTTACCCCACTAGTGAAGGGACATTTACCCTGGACACGGATGCGAGCCAGGAAGGATTGGGCGCAGTTTTGTCTCAGACACAGGAGGGCATGGAGAGAGTGATTGGTTACTATAGTCGGGCCTTAAGTAGGCCCGAGCGAAATTATTGTGTCACTCGAAAAGAGTTATTGGCTATGCTGGCTGCCATGAACCATTTCCACCCGTACCTGTACGGGCGGAAATTTGCGGTTCGAACTGACCATTCCTCCTTGCAATGGCTCCTTCGGTTCAAGGAACCGGAGGGTCAAATTGCAAGGTGGTTGGAAAAGTTGCAGAAGTACGATTTCAATGTGACTCATAGGGCCGGGAAGGCCCATGGTAATGCGGACGCACTCTCTCGACGTCCTTGTCTGGGGGAAAACTGCAAATTTTGTGCGAGACACGAGGAGAGGGAGCAATTGGGCGATTCTGCCCCGATTCTCGTCGTCCGGGCAACCCGGGTGAGAGGGCCAATTTTGCCACTAACCGCAGATGAAGAATTTGGAACTTTGGCGTGGAGCACGGCCCAGCAGGAGGATCCTGTTCTGGGGCCGGTGTTCAAATGGGTCAAATTGGGGCAAAGACCAAAAGGGGAAGAGGTTACCCCCCTCGGAGCGCAGACAAAGGCGTATTGGGCTCAGTGGCAGACCCTGGAATTGAAAGGCAACATCTTATATCGCAGGTGGGTGGAGGTTCCCTCTGATAGAACTTCCTGGCTGGTGATAGTCCCTGACAAATTTAAGAACGTCATATTGCAACAGGTGCATGGTACCCGCTCCGGCGGCTATTTGGGCAGGACAAAGACAACATCTCGGGTCCGCCGGAGGTTCTATTGGGTGAATATGGGGCGCGACATACAGGACTGGTGTCGGAGATGCGACGCCTGTTCTGCCAAAAAGGGACCAGCACGGAGATGAGGGCCCCCCTTCAATTACACCAGGTGGGGGCCCCCCTTGAGCGGGTGGCTATGGATATTCTAGGACCGCTGCCCCACACCCGCCAAGGTAATAAGTATATCCTCGTTGTAATGGACTATTTCACCAAGTGGCCGGAGGCCTATGCCCTCCCCAACCAAGAAGCCGGGGTGGTAGCACAGGCCTTCGTGGCAGGATTTGTATGTCGGCACAGGATTCCACAGGAGCTGCACACCGATTAGAGACGAAATTTTGAGAGCCAATTATTAAAAGATGTGTGCAGACTCCTGTCAATTCGGAAAACCAGAACCACGCCCTTGCGGCCACAATCTGACGGGATGGTGGAAAGGTTCAATCGAACATTGATCCAACAACTGGCATTGTTCACCACCACCCATCAGGATGACTGAGACGAACATCTCCTGTACTTGTTGATGGCCTACCGAACCAGCCAGCACGGGGCCACCGCATGCAGTCCAGCGTTGCTTATGTATGGGCGGGAGTTACGGGCTCCCGCCGACTTTCTATGCGGTCCCGTGCCAGACACCACGGATACACCGCCGAGGGAGGGTTACGCACGTCACTTGGAGGAAGGCATGGAGCGGGTCCATGCCTTCGCCCGCCGCCAGCTCCATCTGGCAGGGGCCAAGATGAAGCGCAGGTACAACGACCGGAGCCAGGGGAGTCAGTACACTCCGGGGATGAAGATTTGGTTCTTTAATCCCCGGAGGCGGAAGGGTAGGTGCCCAAAACTCACCTCCCCCTGGCAAGGCCCAGGAGTCGTCCTGTCGCAAATCTGTGACGTGGTCATTAAGATCAAAATGGGGCCATGGGCCCCCCCTCGGATCGTCCATGCCGACCGGATAAGACCTTATGCCGGCGAGCAGGCGCCCTCGTGGATCGCCTCGGCTCTAGATGCCGAGGCAGGACCCATTACCTCTTGCGACGGGGGCTCGTAGCGTCAGAGGACTGGGGGGGTGGTAGTGGAAGATACCCGATGTGGGGGGGTGGCAACTCTGCCATCTCTAACAGCGGGGGCAAAGGAGCACTAGGTTTATGGGGTTTATGGCAGTGAAAACTAGCCCGGGAGGGTTAGGATATAATGATAGGGATCTAGAGAAGATGACAATAGGTAACGTTAAGATTAGGTAGTGACAATGATACCGGTAGTGGGGACATAGGTAGATTAGTTTGGATGATAATGACGTGGTATGTGCTTAGTTTAAAGGGAAGACGGGGAGCACTAAGTTAGCAGGGCACCAGGTAGATTAGATGATGCCGTGTGTATGGTGAACAGGGGTGATTGCGCAGGTGTGCAACTGAACAGGTGTATGGAGCAGTGTTTGAGTGAGTGATGGTGATGTGTGTTGTGTTGACCAAATGGTCCAGGAAGGAAGGAGGGTGCAGGTGGCACCAGGTGTGATTGCACAGGTGTGCAACGACAGGTGTATGGAGAATGGTTGTGTGGAATAAATGGTATGGAGTATATGGAGTATTGGAATGGATGGTCGTGGAGTGAGTATGGGGGAAGGATGGACCCCCATCACGAATACCCGGGGAGGGTAGTGTAAGTGTTAGGTAGAGGGTACAGGTAAATTGTGGTTGGATATTGGCATCTGTGGTTGGATATTGGCAGGTGAAAGAATGGTATTTGGATGGGTGCATTAGTGTTGTGGAAATGGCTGGGCGTGTAGCCTGTTAGTGTGTGTAGTTGGTTTGGGCACTCCACCACTGTGAGGATGTCGGCCAGGTGAGGCCGCAGGTGGGCTCTGGGAGCCGGTAGAGTTGTTGTGGATGGGGCCCGAGGATCCGGAGGACGGACCCGGGTAGCCCAGTGCTAGAGGGCACCGAGGGGTGACAGAGCCAGGAGGGGCCTTCCCCAATTAGATAGGTTAGGGTGAGGTGCTAGGTAAGCTCGGGTGGCAACTGCAGTGGTGGAGGTGTGCAGATGGGTAGACCTGCTGGGAGAGCTACACGCCCCAGTCCTGAAATTGTGCAGGGCACAGGGAATTGAATCGGGGGAGTGAGACCCCAAATTGAGAAGCACCACAGTTTGGTCAATGGGAATTGGTTTTTAGAACCCATAGTGTAAGTTGGCCAATGGATTGGCAGGGAAAGACCCCGGGTAGTGTAAAGTGTGTTAATGTCATTTAGAAGATAGTTAGTATTAAGAATCTCCTCGCATCATCTACATCCACTCACCTGAGATGACGTACCTCCACACCATGCCAGGTTGTTTTTATTATTTTTATTGTGCAGATGTTTGGAATGTGAGACGCATCATGACGTGGGTGTGACATTGTGCTGTGTTCCATCTCTTCCTCCTTATGAGGATTGATGATGAATTGGGTGATGGCAAATTTTGGTTAGAGGGATTGTGGGAACGAATTTGGTGTAGGGAAAATATGGGGAAGACGTGACATTAGTGACGAATTTGTAATGTGTAGATTGTTGTAAATATGGGGTAAGGGCAAGGGTAGAGTAGGTGACAGGGGGGGTGACGTACGGTAGGGACGAGCTTTCTCACTTCGCTCTCCGTACGCACTTCGCCTTGCATTGCCTTATTGATGTCTACCCTTGTGACCTTACCCCTCGCTCATCTGTCTTTCCCCCCTTTGTCTCCCACATGAGGACCTGTGCGCCACTGGGCGCCGAGGGGAGCTTGCGTGAGTCCACCATTGTGCGCCCGGGACTCCCAGAACCAGCTGTCTGCATCGATGCACCACATTATGGACCACATGTCTGTGGCCGAGCACCACTTATGGACCCCATGGGTTGGGGCATGGCCCCTCTGCTGGAACCGGCCATGAAGGCCCGAAATCTTGCTGGCGGACCTTGGCCACAGGGCACCGATGCCCCACAGGTGAACCACACTAGTCTGCCCCTGTGGGCCATAAATAAATAAAAATGGACATGTTGGGTGCATTTCATTTTATTTCCACCAATAGGCCGCCAGTAAGAAAATGAAAGAAAGACAACATCAGGAAGAGAGTAATAGCCAGCAGAGGGAGCCGAAGAGCAAGAGACCACCTGCAGGGTTAGGGGTTGTCGATTTATTTTATTCATGAACAATGATGACTGTGCACCGATTGGTGCTTGAGGGTGTGTTGGTGCGTTTTTGGGTGCTTTCATGGTGCATTGATGCAGAGCTGACTGTCTCCCCCCCCCACCCCCCCCCCCCCAGAAAGAACAATCACAGGTCCTGGGTTAGTTTTGTAAATAAAGTAACGTCATTGTAAATAATGCTCCCCACCGTCAGTGTATAGTTTGAAGACCATTCCGCAATTCGGTTAGCTGTGGGCGTGAGTCTGTTAGGTAGGGTGCAATGGAGCAGCGGGACATATTTATTTATGTTTTAAAACTGTCGCACTCAGGGTCAGGTTAAAAATAGAGGGAACTACACCTACGTGTCACACTAAGTTAAAGTTATAGGCCTGGGCCGTGCCTAAGAGGAGGAGGGTGCAGTGTTGCGGATATGAGGATTGTGTTTTTTTATTGTGTTGTATTGTATAGTAAATTGTTGTGAAATATTGCTTTATTCTGGACCCTCCTTACTCCAGTTATGTATAAAGGTCAAAGGGCGTCCCATAATTAGGCCATAAACAATCACGTCAGCCAATCATAGATTTCCCCCTGGTTGATAGTTATATCTTTATTATGTGTATTAGGGTAAGGCCTTGTCTTCCATTAAGATGACACTCCATTGCACCAAGTGAAATAGAGTAGATTCCTTTCACATTCCCCTTTCATCATTGCCAAGCCTCAATTGCCAATTACATCCCCTCCAAGCCTCCATTGCCAACTGCACGGGGCACAGGTTTGTTACAGCGGTGGGTTGCTGATTTCACCCCAATAGCCGCCATTAAGCACGTGCTCAGCTCGGGGTCAGAGGGCCTGTGCCCACCAATCAGGGCCGAGGCGAGCTGACCGATGGGCATGTCCTAAAGGCCGGCGGCTTGATCGCCGGAGGCGCTATAAAAGCGCGCGCGCAAGGTACTGCTGGAGAACATTAAGGGAATCACAAAGCCTGCTATTCGTCGCCTTGCTCGCAGAAGTTGGACCAAGCAAGAGAGAAAGAAGGTGGTTGGACAGAGA
Source organism: Myxine glutinosa (assembly GCF_964187855.1). NCBI lineage: Eukaryota > Metazoa > Chordata > Myxini > Myxiniformes > Myxinidae > Myxine > Myxine glutinosa. The sequence continues at coordinate 77,296,629 of NC_136263.1, forward strand.
GACGTGCCAAGAAAGAGTTGAGCCAGAGAACCAGCAGCTTTGGGTTACACAAGCAGCGTTGACTCCACCAGGCAGCGTCGACCCGTTACCCCGCGGGAACCAGATTGCGGAGGCATCGGTGGCCGTCGAGGTCCAGCCCGACGTCACGTGCGGGATCAAGCCGAACCATCTGCCCCAGCTAAACCTTCCCAGTCCTCCTTCCAGCATGTATTCCAACGATTCCATCCTTGTGTACGTGAGTTTGTTTTGTTTGTTCTGTCTTTGGGTTAATCAAGACTGTAGGTAAGCTAGGAATTTGCACTGTGTCCTTCTGGTCTGTCCCTCTGTCTATTTTATTTTATTATCCTTCCTTCTCCTTGGTTTTTTTTGAGCCTGTAAATAGCAAATAAATTATATTCGTATTCCCTATTATTTCTTCTTCTTCTTCTTCACATCCGTGTCGCTTTTGTCTTTTCCATATTGAATATCTGTGGCGCGATCCGGCCAACGTTCGGGAATCGGGTTAGTCGGGGTAACTGTTAGGGCCGCGGGGCCATCGGCTCGGCAAACCAACATCTTATCCGCGGTCCGTAACAATATCATCGGAATTATATCTTTGGATAACAATAAAGTTGGGCCTAACCCCAGACTAGAATGAAGAACTAGTCTTGCTGGTGAAGGTTAGTGTTGATCTGTGTCGGTAGACAGGTGGAACAGTGAATGTAATGAACAGGAAGTTAATCGAGGTATGCTGGACTTTTCAAAAAATGCTAATCTGGTTCAATAGGTGATTAAGTTGGCTCAAATGGGGTCGTAAATAAGATGGGACTCTATTGAGTAACCAGTTGATAGAAGTTGCACTATTCACAGCATTATAGAGCACTATTATTACAACAGTCAATCAGTCCCACAGAGTTATATGACAAGCGAGTGTGTGTTTTTGGTTGGTAATTATTTTGGACACCAACAGCCTCTGTTTCTCTGGCACGTTTTAGATCTGCATCCCATGCACCAAGATATTTTTGCCTCCAGCCTCTGACAATAATCCATATCATCCTTTGTGTAGTAGGAAGATCTGTTTACTAAATAATTGTAGATATCGGGGCTCTGTACTGTACTGTAGGTCAGGCAGGTAGGTGCTCCTCATGATGCTCCATGGGGTCAGCACGTTTCCCACAAGCTGTTGGGGTCTATGACCCCAGCGACTTCTAATTTATGGATATACCTGTGCCTGCTCTGCTTATAAAAATGACTAACAACATTAGATATGCTAGAGCCTTTTCCAGTTGCAGATATTTCTCCAAACATTTTGAGTTATCCCCATGCAGATGGTTTACAATCTGGATGACCTACATATTATGGCAGACCAACATGTGGTGACATCATCAGCTTGTGTCGGTGAGAAACCTCCATAGGCAGATATTGTGTGAGCGGGATATAGGTTGACATTGTGTGAGCGGTGTATAGGCATATATTACATGACTGGTGTATATGCAGACATATATTTTGGATATCCTGCTTTCAACTTTTTCTTCCTGAACGAAAATGTTACAATGATTTGGTCACAGTTAATATCAATAGGTGTCAAAAATATATGGTAATCTGTATTGTATTTTCTTTTTTTAAATGGTTGAACACAGAACCACACAATAATCCACACAATTATAACCATTTATACATAGAAATCATCAAACATTGCCACATCTTTTGAAACCTATTAATTGTTACCCAGAGTAAATCAAAAACGAGCAAACATCATCATAATCTATATAATAATACCGTAAGGACTCGACTTTGTTATCCCTTTTATGCCGCACCCAGTGACCCGATTCCCACGGCACTAATGGATTTACGATCTAGGAACCGCGCTCTTTGTTTATCACGTACAGCCATACTCGAAAAATCTGAATTAGCCGACGTTGGGACCCAAAAGCATCCGATTAACTGCCGATACGACGCCATCTTACGACGCCATCGTATTGGCGTCTGCTGGGCGAAGGCGAAGCGAACCGTCCGCTGATTGGACAGTCGAGTGGTGTGATCATGGGTGGTGTGAACCAAATGGTCTTTTTATTCCCTTGAACATTTTAAATTAGGATATACTGTATAAGGAAACGTCTTTATCGTCATTTTAATAAAGTTAAATGGAGTGACGTTGCGATACTCGGGGTGCGTTGCATAAATCCTCGTAACTCAGAGAGGTGTAGCAGGTGGCGAGATGTAAGGAAGCTTAAAGATAACGAGTTGAAAACAGACGAACGATATGTCAATCTCTTTCTACACCGAACGGAAATAAAAGTATGAGAGCGGGAAGGCATGGCCTGAGCACTTCGAACAGAGAGGACTGATTGGACTTAACTTAAAGAGAAAAAATTGGAGCTTAACGGAAGAAGAAGATCCCATGAGCGCTCCCCGATGCCATCCATAATGGTACACTCTATCCATACACCACATCCTCCCTTCCGTGGATGTTCCACGGGTTTCACGTCTTTATCATCATTTTAATAAAGTTAAATGGAGTGACGTTGTGATACTCGGGGTGCGTTGCATAAATCCTCGTAATTCAGAGAGGTGTAGCAGGTGGCGAGACGTAAGGAAGCTTAAAGATAACGAGCTGAAAACAGACGAACGATATGTCGATCTCTTTCTACACCGAACGGAAATAAAAGTATGAGAGCGGGAAGGCATGGCCTGAGCACTTCGAGCAGAGAGGACTGATTGGACTTAACATAAAGAGAAAAAATTGGCGCTTAACGGAAGAAGAAGATCCCATGAGCGCTGCCGTCACTTATCGAGGTGTGTTGAGGTCTGAAGAGATGAGGTGGTTTCTAGGAGCGATTTGCACCTTTTTACTGCTTGAGGTGAGTTCGGTTCGTGTTTTGTGACTCGTAGATTTATTAATCAAAACACGGTCACAGTGGCGTCAGGCACTGTGACCGTGTATGTGACTCATATTCGCGATTACCACAGAAGCACATCAACGGGGAGTATCTATATAATAATACCGTCTATATAATAATAGCGTAAGAACTGGACTTTGTTATCCCTTTTACGCCGCACCCAGTGACCCGATGCCCACGGCACTAATGGATTTACCATCTATCCCCTATGCCATCCATAATGGTACACTCTATCCATACGCCACATCCTCCCTTCCGTGGATGTTCCACGGGTTTCGGCTAGTTGTATTATATTCCTACTGCTCTGCCTTGACATTGACGCTTACCAATGCACCAGTACGGGGCTAATTCCAGTCGATTTACTAATCCGTTCATTTTTTAAAAGTCTATGGTTCTACTGCTGTTCCTTTCCATTGACACATACCACTGCGTCAGTGTGACCAGAGTGGTGCTATGCCGATTCCTATTACGAATCCATTCATTTTTCAAAAGTATATCGTAGCGTTGTCATTTAAGTAGATTGCAATAAATACGTTGTTCATATACGCACTCTTCATTCTCATAATAATAATAATAATTCATTTATTTTGTATAGCGCTTTTCCAGAAGCCCAAAGGCGCTTTGACAGAGTGGCAAACATAATGCATAACAATACATGAAAACAACAATTGCAAAAAGACAAGAATCAATAGGGAAATATTTAAAGCAAAAGGAGGGAGAAGGAGAAGAGATAGTCAGGGGTTAAATGCTGTGGGTTGAATGTTGAATGCAGTGTTGAACAGGTGGGTCTTTAGTGATGTTTTGAATGTGGTGAGTGAGGAGGAGTCTCTGATGGTGTGAGGTAGTGAGTTCCAGAGGGTGGGAGCAGCGATGGAGAAGGCCCTGTCCCCCCAGGATCTGAATTTGGTCCGGATGGAGGGGGTCAGGAGGTTGGTACCAGCAGAGCGGAGGTTGCGGGTGGGAGTGTGTCTGGAGAGGAGGTCAGCCAGGTAGGATGGGGCCAGGTTATGGAGGGCTTTGTATGTCAAGAGGAGGATTTTGTACTGGATTCTCTGGGGGATGGGGAGCCAGTGAAGCTTGTAAAGGACAGGGGTGATGTGGTCACGGGTCCGGGAATGGGTGAGTAGACGGGCAGCGGAGTTCTGAATGTATTGGAGTTTATTGGTGATTTTTGAGGGTGAACCATAGAGGAGGCTATTGCAGTAGTCCAGACGGGAGGTGATGAAGGCGTGGATGAGGGTTTCTGCAGCCGTGGAGGAGAGGGATGAGCGGAGACGGGCAATGTTTTTCAGGTGAAAGAGGGCTGACTTTGTGATCTGTTTAGTGTATTTGTCGAAGGAAAGGGTTTGGTCAAAGATAACGCCAAGATTCCGGATGTGAGGGGAGGTGGATACTGGGATACCGTCGATGTTGAGGGCAAAGTTATGGGTGGATTTTGTGAGCGTTTTTGGGCCAATGATGATTATTTCAGATTTATCACAGTTAAGCTTGAGGAAGTTGATTTGAAGCCAGAATTTTATTTCAGTGATGCAGTTTGTCAGGATAGAGTGGGTGTCGGTGGAGACGGACTTGGTGGAGATGAAAAGCTGGATGTCATCGGCGAAGCAGTGGAATTGGAGACCATGACGGCGGATTAAGTGACCGAGCGGGGACAGGTAAAGGATGAAGAGGAGGGGGCCAAGAACTGAACCTTGGGGGACACCTTGGGGGAGGGGAGCAGTGGGGGATTTGCAGTTATTGATGGAGATGAACTGGCATCTGTCAGAGAGGTATGATTTAATCCAAGAGAGGGCAGTGCCGGTAACGTTAAAGGTGGATTCAAGTCGGGTGAGGAGGATAGTGTGATCGATGGTGTCAAAGGCAGCGCTGAGGTCGAGGAGGACGAGAATGTTGAGGTTGCCAGCGTCAGAGGAGAGGAGAAGGTCGTTGGTGATTTTGAGGAGAGCAGTTTCAGTACTGTGGTTGGAGCGGAATCCGGATTGGAATGTTTCATACAGGTTATTGGCAGAGAGATGATGTTTGAGTTGAGTGGCTACAGCGCGTTCCAAAACTTTTGACAGAAAGGGTAGGTTGGAGATGGGTCTGAAGTTGTTTAGGGTGTCAGGGTTTAGACCAGGTTTTTTTAGAATGGGGGTAACAGCAGCAATTTTGAGGGAAGGTGGGACGATGCCTGTAGACAGGGAGGAGTTTATTGTTGCAATGATAAGTGGAGAGAGAGCAGGGAGGGAGGCTTTGACAAAGCTGGAGGGGATGGGGTCAAGAGTGCAGGTGGCAGTTTTCATTCCTATGAGGAGTTCAGAGAGGTCAGTAGGGGAGATTGGGGAGAACCGAGACAGGGGATGGCAGGACAAGGGGGGGGCAGGTGGTTGGAGGGGGAGCGGGTGCGGCGGTGGTCAAGCTGTTGTAGATGTTGTCAATTTTGCGTTGGAAGAAAGAGAGGAAGGAGATGCAGTTGTCTACTGTGAATGACTGGGTGGTGGTGTTCAGGGGGCGGAGGAGTTTGTTTATTGTCGAGAAGAGTGCTTTTGGGTTTCCGGAGCCAGAGTGGATAATTTGAGAGTAGTAGGCAGAGCGGGCGCGGGAGAGGGCATCTTTGTAGTGTTGTATGTGGTCCTTGTAGGCTTGGGAGTGAACTGTGAGACCCGTTTTATTGCGGAGTCTTTCAAGTTGGCGAGCACGAGTTTTCATCAGGTGGAGTTCAGGGGTAAACCAGGGAGCAGAATGGGTGAAAGAAACTGTTTTGGTTTTTACAGGCGCAAGCTGGTCAAGGCAGGAGGAGAGAGTGTGGTTGTAGTAGTCAGTGAGGTCGGAAGGGGTGTGGAGGTCAATGAAGGGAGAAGTGGACATTTTTTCAGAGAGGGTGGATGAGAATGAGGTAGGTGAAAGAGCGTTTAGCTTACGGAAGTCGATTGTGCGATAATGCCTTGGTGTTGGGGCGGGGATGTTGATGGTCAGAGTGATGGCTAAGTGGTCAGAGAGGGTGAGGTCGGAGCCATAGAGATGGTGCAAATTTAATCCAGTGGAGCAGACAAGGTCCAAAATGTGACCACGGATATGGGTAGGAAAGTCGACATGTTGAGTGAGGTTAAAGCAGGTGAGTAAATCAGTGAAGTCAGTGGTTATTGTGGAGTCAGTGGAGTCCATGTGGATATTGAAATCACCAAGGAGGAGGATTGAGGGGGAGAGGGAACATAGCTGGGTCAGAAAGTAGGAGAAGTCAGACAGGAATGATGGGTGTGGTTTGGGAGGGCGGTAGACGACAGCCATGACTGACTGCGTGTGACCAGAGAGTTTTAAAGCCAGGTGTTCAAATGATGGAGCAGATGAGATGGAGATGAGGTTGGTCTTGATGTCTTGACGGTGGATAACGGCAATTCCACCACCTCGGCCCTCCGAGCGTGGTTTATTGACGTAGGAATATCCATTGGGTGTGGTGAGGTTAAGTGTGTAGTAGTCCAGAGGTTGTTGCCAGGTTTCGGTGAGACAGAGAAAGTCCAGTTTGTTATCCAGGATGTATTCGTTCAGGATGAGGCATTTGTTGTTGAGGGACCGGGTGTTGAACAGGGTGAGCTTGATGTTGTTTTGAACAGCAGGGATGAATTCAGGTGATTTAGCCAGGGTTCGTAGGCAGGAGGTGCGATCGTGTGGGTTGCTGTGACCAGGTGCGCTGGGACGAAGAGTGAGAGTGCGCTGAGCCGACCAGAGGACGGGGATGGAGTGACCTGATTGCAAATAAACAAACTTACGACCGGAGCCACGGTGAATGTACCTGGGTCGTCGGAGGAGTCCATTTGATTTGATGGCAGAGATGCATGATGGGGTGGAGCGGGTATTGAGCAGAAGAAGCCTTGCGGCGGAGTACTTCAGAGCCATGCCAGGCAGGAGCGAAGGGACGAGTACGAGGCCAAGGTCGAGGAGGCAAAGCGGCAAACGCAGCGGCAAACGCAGCGGCAAACGACTGCAGCCGCTAATCAAGACCACAGCGGCAAACAGCCACCGCCGCAAACAACGGCCACAAACAACGGGAGCGGGCCTGAGGAAACAGTGGAGGAGCCGGGCAGGCGAAGCCAGGAGCAGAGCCGGGACCGAGCAGAGGGCAGACCCAACGGTCAAAAATCCGCCACGACCACCAGAAAAGCAAACTATGTACAATGGCCCAGTCGGAGAAGCGGCGAACAAGTAACGCCAGCGTCCTCTCCAGACCGGACCGGAAGCGGAATCGATCTTTCTTCATCTTTCTTCTCATCTTTCTTCCTAACTCTTACTCGGACAAGCAAATCCCCTATGCCATCCATAATGGTACACTCTATCCATACACCACATCCTCCCTTCCGTGGATGTTCCACGGGTTTCGGCTAGTCTATATAATAATAGCGTAAGGACTCGACTTTGTTATCCCTTTTACGCCGCACCCAGTGACCCGATGCCTACGGCACTAATGAATTTATGATCTACGAACCGCGCTCTTTGTTTATCCCGTACAGCCATACTCGAAAAATCTGAATTAGCCGAAGCTGGGGCCCAAAAGCATCCGATTAACTGCCGATACGACGCCATCTTACGACGCCATTGTATTGGCGTCTGTTGGGCGAAGGCGAAGCAAGCCGTCCGCTGATTGGACAGGCGAAGGTGAAAGCAAGCCGTCCACTGAGTGGACAATCCAGAGCATGCATTTGTGCCGGTGTTGGCGATCGTTGTTCATATACGCACTCTTCATTCTCATCTTTCTTCCTAACTCTTACTCGGACAAGCAAATCCCCTATGCCATCCATAATGGTACACTCTACTCTATCCATACACCACATCCTCCCTTCCGTGGATGTTCCACGGGTTTCGGCTAGTTATATAATAATAGAGGAGAGCGGGTGAGGGGGGAGAGTGGGGGTATGGGAGGGATGAGGATGGGGGCTATGGGTGAGAAAGGAGAGGGGTGGGTGGGGTTAAGAAAGGTGGGGAGAAGGGTAGGGCTGGATGGGGAGAGAGAGTGAGGGTGGAGAGTTGAGATCTTGAAGTCACATTTTACATTACGAGGAATTTCCATGGGTCCCTGCCAGTCCATATAACAATGCACTTATTTGTTCGTCCATCTGTGTGTAATACTCGTTTCCACCCATTGGTTGGACAGCTGGTCTGACTCCACCCACAATTGTCCCCTGAAAAAAAAAATCATATGGCATCCATGTTGGTGCCATGCGAAGCCAAAGACATCTTCAAAGCTGCCATATTCACAATCGCCATGCCTTTCCGAAAAGTTTTCCCTTCAGGGTAAAATGACCAAAGCGACAATTAAAAGGATCATCAACTATCGAAACATTGGTGTCGATAGGCTTCACAGGCCTTGTAAAAGCCACATTAAGTATAGGCCTCATGCTTCAATCTTTAGGCTTCAGGTCTCTGGTGTCAGCCTATGGGTAAGTGCAATTGGAATCTATCCGAGCTTTATAACCATGATGTATTATTACATGTGCACATAGCCAGCGGGCATGGCTTTGCTTCAAACCCGGGATGTTTTTTTTTTTTTTACTTTTCGGGAGCAATTGAGACAGCGATCTTTTTCTGACTATATTCTCTTAAACGGCTTGACCATGGACCATAGAACCTATGTCTATACAAAGGTATCTATCTATAATTCCAGTAATCTCTGTGTGTATGTTTGTATGTTTGTATGTCTGTATGTCTGTGACCGCTGTTTCTCGACAACCACGGGTCCGATATACTTTAAACTTGCCAGGTATATTGCTGGGGACCCGAGGATGTGCCTTTTCAAGGTTTCATATTAATCGGAGAAGTAGTTACCGAGCTATGTCCAAAAAACGATTCAACCAATCAGAGAGCAGCGAGCTATCACGTGTGCCGAACGTGGCGAACAGACTCTGCCTCGGACGGCACATTTGAGAGCGTATTCATTTATTTCACGTTGGAAAACTATGTTGCCGTTAAACTATGTTTTAAAACGAATTAAAACTAATTTGCGATTCATTCGCTTTCCTGCGCGTTTGTGCACGCGATGGCGATTTCTTTACCAAACTCCGCAAGCCGTTCGCTTTGGACCAAACCATTTCATGTAAATAGAGGGGGGGGGGATTGTCACCGTACTCGCAAGCCGTTCGCTTTGGACCAAACCATTTCATGTAAATAGAGGGGGGGGATTGTCACCGTACTCGCAAGCCATTCGCTTTGGACCAAACCATTTCATGTAAATAGAGGGGGGGGATTGTCACCGTACTCGCAAGCCGTTCGCTTTGGCTTTGCGAATGAACCAAACCATTTCATGTAAATAGAGGGGGGGGGATATAATTTTAGATATATATATAGTACGGGCATGCCCTAGTTTATTTAACGGTGCAGGTTGAGAGTGCGGGACTACAGAGAGTTTGAGCACGCGCTACCGTGGTTCCATAGAACGTCGGAGTACTAAGCGACATGCTGGTACTCCTTCACATCCGAAACCAAAATGACAGTTCGAGCTATCACCGCGCAGGACACGGGAGCTTTCCGTTTGGACGCTAATCATCCTGATCCCAATATATTCTTGTCCTTTCTAATCCGATCCCAATAACTAAAGGCGTTTGCGATCAGGGGATCTCAAATCACTCCGAGACTGAGTGACTTCATGCGCGTATTTAATAAGTAAACATGGGGGAAGAACAAAGGATACAAAAGCATTTATTGACAGTTTATTCACAAAGATACGCATCTTTAGTATCGCACAAACGGAAGTACACCCCAGTCGGCACACAGACATTGGATCCACGTTGAATGAACGTCGAGATTCGACGTGGACCCGAGGTTGAAAACGAGTTGGATTTGCAAATTGGATCAACGTCGTTTTTCCCACATTGATCCAACGTCAGGTTTAGACTGGACATCAACGTTAGTTTTCAACATTGAATCAACATGGAATCAACGTCGGTTTTCAACCTCATTTCAACATTATTTCACCTCAGAACTCTGTAATTTATGCAAAATCATAACGTGACAAAGTAGGATCAAGTGGTAATTAACACTTTTATTATCCACTGCTGTACAAAGCTATTTGAATTTCAGTTCTCTTCTGTCTTCTCTCTGCCACCACCTCCCCTCCTGTCCGGGGCGTATTTCAGGTTATTTCCTACGGCATGCGTCACCATGCTTTCGCTGCTCCCTTTCTTACCCAATGATATTGTCGATTTTCTTAGACGAGTTTGTCTCCTTTGTTTCCGTTTTTTTCCAAGATGGCAGCGTCTTCTTCAAACTAAAACGAGGCTGTACCTGGCCCAGATACATCACGCCACGTCACGCGGTGCCACGAAATTGTTTATCAGAATCAGAATTAGTTTATTGGATACAACTGTTACGGATTCCGGATTTATGTGAATTACTATTCAGGTCATTGCTTATTAATGTTTATCTATCTATAATTCCAGTAATCTCTGTGTGTATGTTTGTATGTTTGTATGTCTGTATGTCTGTGACCGCTGTTTCTCGACAACCACGGGTCCGATATACTTTAAACTTGCCAGGTATATTGCTGGGGACCCGAGGATGTGCCTTTTCAAGGTTTCATATTAATCGGAGAAGTAGTTACCGAGCTATGTCCAAAAAACGATTCAACCAATCAGAGAGCAGCGAGCTATCACGTGTGCCGAACGTGGCGAACAGACTCTGCCTCGGACGGCACATTTGAGAGCGTATTCATTTATTTCACGTTGGAAAACTATGTTGCCGTTAAACTATGTTTTAAAACTAATTAAAACTAATTTGCGATTCATTCGCTTTCCTGCGCGTTTGTGCACGCGATGGCGATTTCTTTACCAAACTCCGCAAGCCGTTCGCTTTGGACCAAACCATTTCATGTAAATAGAGGGGGGGGGGATTGTCACCGTACTCGCAAGCCGTTCGCTTTGGACCAAACCATTTCATGTAAATAGAGGGGGGGGATTGTCACCGTACTCGCAAGCCGTTCGCTTTGGACCAAACCATTTCATGTAAATAGAGGGGGGGGGGGATTGTCACCGTACTCGCAAGCCGTTCGCTTTGGCTTTGCGAATGGACCAAACCATTTCATGTAAATAGAGGGGGGGGGATATAATTTTAGATATATATATAGTACGGGCATGCCCTAGTTCTATTAAAGGTTGTTGTGGTTAAATGGTTAGAAGCGCTCCTGATAACAGGAGACCGGAAACGGGATGGTGAACCGGAAGAAGAAAAAGACAAGGTCGGGAGAGAAGCGGCCATCTTGATCCTCGACCAGCTCCGACGCGAGCCGAGTCGATCTTTATCTGCTTTGGAACGCTGCGTTTGAAAAGCCCGTCTGGCGAGAGGAGTTACCTGCACGGGGTGATTGCCTGTTACGTGTCAGGTTGCCGTGGGTTCCTGGAAGGAACCAAGCGTCCGGCACTGTTCGCCTTGACGCCTACGAGGGCGTGTACGGGTCGCACCTTGGGCCTCGCGCGCTTTGCGAGCCGTTCACAGCCCAGAGGCCGCGATCACGGGCTCCGACCCCGGTGGCGTCCCGAGGAGGTGTCCGCTGCAGCAGCCGTTCCCGGTACGGGACGTGCACGTTTGGAGCACGTCAGCCAGGGGTCCGTTCAACCGCCCGTGTGCGGAGAAGTCGACCTTCACCTTGGTCTGGAGGGGCCCAGAGACATTGTGAGGGACAGTGACCATTGAGGGTGCAGTGAGTGGGGCCAAGGGGGGAAATATATGAGATGGCCATCTTAGTAATATTGTTGATTGTTGTTGATTGATTGGGAATATATTATTGATTAATCCGGATCCTTGGTGTGGGGTTTCTTATTGACTGGAATTCATATTGATTGCGTTACGAAAGCGTATAAACCATATATCTTTATGGCGGGGTTCCTCTCACGGTCCGGGGGTCACCGAGACCAGGTAGTCACCGGGAGGACCACGTAACAACAACACATAGTAGTACATCCACATAGGTAGAAAATAATAAAACAAAACAAAATCAAATCAAAGCATATTAAAACTACCAAATTACTACATATAATTAGCTATCCTAACAACGTCGAATAAACGTTGATACAATGTCACACTTTCAACGTCGATGTAGGGTCGAACAACCAACATTGAAACAATGTCATTTACTCGATTAAAAAATCAAGCCAAGTTGCCAATGGTGAAACAACGTTGAATGACTGTCGGGTTTTGATGTAGGTATTAATGTTGACAAAACGACGTTGGTCTCAGGTTGGGTTTTGGTTGTCCGACGTCGCGACCTCATTCCAACCGTTATTCGATGTTAAAACAACGTCGTGTGCCCGCTGGGACTGTACCTAAAATTTTTGAACGTTATATCGGATTAGGACAACCTAAATCGAATATTGTGCCATAATGTGTTAACAACGTTCTATCAAAACGATGCAAATAGACTCGATGTAAATCAGTGAATTACTTATGCACCAGGAAGAAGATAATTGGTTTGGAGTCATTTATTGCCACAATTAGGCTGCTCATGGTCACTTGAGAGTTGCCTTTCCTCTGGGTTTTCGCATATCTCGCGAGATTGTGAGTGGGACAGGCGACCGTGATGGGCCATGGCACGTAGGAGCCATACTGTTGTTGTTTCGATCGCAGTTTCTGTGTTTGGTGAGGGGTCAGGGGGGTGTGGGTTGAGGAGCTGTGGTTTGGGGGAGTGAGGGGGAGAGGCTTTCCAAGGCTTGGAGTGGGGAGGGGATTGAAGCCTTAGGGTTCGCAAGGGGGTGAGGGAAGTTGAGGACTTTAAGTCACACTTTGCATCACGTAGATGGTCCCTGCTAGTGTCTTATAATGACTTTAACACACTCTATAGCCTTGATGATTTTCCCAAAATGTACGATACATCGCCATACAGTACGATGTTCATACCTGCTCGCATCTATGCCATGATATGCCACTTTATTTCACTTTTTTATGAATACATTTTTGATGAAACATCAGGTGATGCAGTGGTGGCGCACACATCAGCAATTATCGTCCCTAGTTTTTAATCACTTTTATAACATGAGATAATTGTACAATATGTTGTTTATTTTAAATTTGCTCTGAAATATTATATATTGTCTTTAAAAAGAGGAAAACGATGAAAGTTGGGAGTCATGTCTCTTCCTGGTTTATAAACATGTCTTGTTGTTTGCAAACTCTGTCAGTTCCTATATATTTTGTATTCACGATGAAATTTAGCTTTAGCATTTGTTTTCCTGCGACTGATTTCTTTTACACTTTAGAAAACTTGATGAAAACTGTGTTGTAAATATTTTAGACGTGCCACATATGACTGCTCAGAAAATGTTCCTGCAGAAAGTTTTTGAATTTGTGATGTGATGTTATTTTCTTGCTACAGACAGATCAGGAATTACTTTTTGTGGTGTTTGGCACAAAATTAAATGTACATGTCTCTACACATTATTGAACAAGCGAATTTGATTTTGTCTTGTAATAGTATACAAACAAAACACGGCAGGCATTTTACGGCCATTTTCCCTGCTAGAGCGGGGGTTAGCCTTGCGGTCCCCATGACAATCTTCTCCATTTTGCCCTATTTTCTGCATCTCTCCTTGTTAACCCCCTTGCTCGCATTTCTTCTTCCACCATCTTTAGCCAAGTCTTTCTCAGTCTTCCCCATCCTCTACTTCCTTCTACATTCATTTCCACCACTCTTCTCAACCAGTCACTTTCATCCTTCCTCAACACATGACCAGGAACCCTGGTGTTGGGCTAGCGGCTAGGGTGCCGGCTTAGGATCCTAGGATCCTGGGTTCGAAATCCCGGTCGATGGCTGAATTAACGCCAGGGGGGTTGACTCAGCCTGTCATACCCTCCGAGGTCGGCTAATTGAGTACCAGTTCACTGGTTAATTCCCTGTTTGTCGTTAAAGGCGGCAAAAAGGGTTGGCGTCAGGAAGGGCATCTGGCCGTAAAACATTGCTTCAAAAAGGGGACCGAAAAACAACAACAACCACGGTCCCCGAAAAAGGCCAACCCCCGCTTGCGGGGAAAAATAGCCTCTAAAGGTGGTTTTTTTTTTTGGTTTTTTTTCCCTGCTAGAGCGGGGGTTAGCCTTGCGGTCCCCATGACAATCTTCTCCATTTTGCCCTATTTTCTGCATCTCTCCTTGTTAACCCCCTTACCCGCATTTCTTCTTCCACCATCTTTAGCCAAGTCTTTCTCGGTCTTCCCCGTCCTCTACTTCCTTCTGCATTCATTTCCATCACTCTTGTCAACCAGTCACTTTCATCCTTCCTCAACACATGACCAAACCATCTCAACCTGTTTCTCTTCACAGCATCCATCACAGGCTTCATTATCTTGTAATAGTATAAAGGAAAAGTAACTTCTGTGTATGGCTGACGGATATCCTAGAGGTACGCACGCTCACCTTTTGGCCGTCAAGCCTGGGTTTGAAGCTAGCCATCCTGGTGTTGGAATTTGTTCATGGTTCCGCACATAGATAACGCATATACTCTTCGCAAAGAACACCGTGGGATCTTTAACGTCCACCAACTAATGTCTGCAGACGGAACACCCAGTTTAAGATCCAACCGAGGGATGGCACGCACATTGATGTCAGGAGATGATTACATACGAGATGTCATCAAATTGTACATGATCACTTTTTTTTCTTTTCTTTTTTGTGCCTCCGCCTAAGGTGGCCTGAGGCATTGTTTTCGGGTTGTCTCTGTCCGTCCGTCCTATGGGCTAAACCTCGTTTTCCTCAGCAACCACATGTCCGATTGAGGCGAAACTTTCAGTGTCGGAGTGACATCCATGAATAATGTTTTTCTGATAATTGTGATGTTATAGGTAACATCGTATGGCAGCCATCTTGGATTAAACGCAAATAATTTAAAATATATTTCTCGGGAACCGCTGAATGGAAAAAATTTGAAACTTGGCACATTGTCAAGTACTCCCAATGGGGAACAAAAGCTGCATAATTATGACATCATCGGTGAAGTGGTATACCAGCCATAAATGTTTGAATCGAATGCCTTATCCTAAAAATCGGAAATTGCATGCACACGATCTCTGACCCACTTCTATTGAAATATTAAATTTATGACATCATAGATGACATGGTTTGTCAGCCATATTGGATTGAAGGAAATATTAAATAATTACCGTATCTCTGAAACCGCTTTCCCTATCGATGCGAAATTTTACAAATGTCATCGAACACAATTGTTGCATAAAGTTTGAAAATGATGAAGTCAATGAGCATAAATTAAAGAGAAAATGATCCGATAAACACAAAACTTCACAAACGTGATCCCCTACCCATACATAAGGAGAGTTTATATTTTTGATGTCATATGTCACGTGGTTTGGTAGCCATATTCGCATGAAAGCCCATATTTTAAAAAATCCCTTCTCTGAAAACGCTTCACTGATCGATGTGAAACCTGTCCTGTGGTAAAAATGTGATACTTCAAAACAGCTAAAGGGTTTTAGCCAAACTTGTTTTTAGGACAGTGAATGAGGGCATCTACTCATTGTCACAGGCAGGGGCTACGCGGAGGCATATTGGTGACAGTCGCCTTGCTATAGTTTTAAATATATTTTAATTTTTTTATTTTAAAGAATTTTTTATTATTATTATTTTATAAATACACCGATTTATACAAATATTTAATAAACACAAAAATTTAATAAATCACACAAAAAGATGCAAAAACAGACCAATCAGCCTGCTCCCAATAATCAGCAAGGTCATGGATTCAATCATCGCTTCTGACATCAAATCCTTCCTCACCAAACTCTCCTTTTATGGTATCCATGGAAACCTCCCCACACGTGGCTTGCCGACTTCCTCAGCGGTCAAAAAAACTGATCAAACAAGTGGAACATGTCTTTCAATCCTGACAAATCTCACACTCTCACTTTGTCTCTCCGAAAAGAACGTCTGGACAACCGTCCCATCTACTTTCTGAACAATCCTCTTGAAGAAGTTCTGTCACTCAAGCTTTTGGGTCTCACTATCTGCCATGATCTTTCCTGGGAAAACCACATTTCCAAGCTGGCCTCCAAAGCCAGTCGCCGACTGGGCATCCTCCGTCGTGCGAAGTCCTTCCTTGGCACACCTGAGCTCCTCACCACATACAAAGCTTTCATCCGCAGCTCAATGGAATACTGCTCTCCCCTCTGGGCTGGTGCTCCTGCCTCACACCTAGCTCGGCTTCACGCTGTTGAAACCAAAGCTTTCAGAATCATTGGAATCTCCCGCCATAAAGCTGATTCTGAGGGCCTTTCTCTCTCTCACCGCAGGCAGGTTGGTGGTCTTTCTGTCTTCTACAGACTCCTCTCCGGCCTTGCTCCCCCTGCTCTGTCCCCGAAATATTCATGCAGGATGCACTATATCTGCCAGCAACTCTCTTCTGGTGAAACTGCCAAAATCAAGACTCTCTGCTCATCTTCACTCTTTCATCCCTCTTTTTTCCCCACCTCTGGAACAAACTCCCTCAGTCGCTTCAATCCCTCTCCTCCCTCCAGGTCTTTAAAACAGCTGTTCACCACCATCTCTTATCTTCCCCCATCCAAAACCTTGATCTTTTCTACCCCTGTTAAAACTCCCCAAATCCACCTCTTTCAATCCCCAACTTCTTTCCTGAAATTCCTGGTAGTGTTCATTTGGCTTATACCGTGTACTCCTACCTCCTCCCCAGCCCTCCCCCTTCCACAGATCTACCGACGTCCCTGTTATCTAATGTTGTTGTGCTTGTGTGCTTCCCCCTCTCTCTCTCTCTCTCCCCCTCTTGTCTCCTGCTTCCTTTATTGTATGTTGTATGTGTCTGTGCATGTTTTCATGTTCAATATGTTAGTTCTTACACGAACCTCAATTCTGTATCCCCCCGCCCAAAAAAAATAATCATATTTTAATATTTTTAATGTTTTTTTTTTTTTTTAGACAGATTTTGTGAAACAGACATTAGCCATTACGCAGACTATATCCAGCAGATTTTGAGTGAGAACACAGAACGACTGCTCAGACAGTCAATATACTATGAAGTGGATTGTCAACATTTACCAATACCAGGCAATACGCAAGACTTGCAAATTTGACCCTGAGAAATTATACCAGAAATGCAACTGAACTTCATCAAGATGCTGGCTAATGTGTGTCGACTCAATCATTCATGATTACAGATGTTATGTTTGCATGCACAATGGAACTAACCTTCACTTTTGATGAAAAACCCTCATCAGCTCGACTTCAATGACAATCTGGGGTCAGAGACAGCTGAAAGATAAAAGGGACACAACATCAAACGAGAATGACATCTATGTCCAGATCCATTAATGACCTAATTATAATTTTCATTCGCAATAGTTATGATGAAACTTTGATTGATCAGATCAGAACATAAAGATATTGACCCATCTTTTAATGGTTTTAGGTATTATGAGGAAGAGGTCTGTAATGTAATTCTGGTACTTTGCCTGAAGGTCCTGAAGACAGGACTCAGCACGCCAAAGCAGCCTCACGGTAAAGATTGCACGCGGGCGGTTTGCCATTGTCCTCTCAGTGGTAGTCAGGGCAGAAATTTGTAATTTAACGAGGGTGCCGGCGATAACTCACCAACGATGAGAAAAAAGTAAGCTGCAAAATAATAATATCACGTCGAAGATGCAAAGTCCAAAGCATTTTTGCATCGCTATTTGCAGAGCGTATTTGAATATATCTGCAAAATCACTACAAAAAAAGTAGAATATTATTCATAAGATACCGTCCACCCACCATGTACTAAACATGCAGATGAACAAAACAGACACTTTAAGACAATACATCAGATTGACCAAATGGTCTACAGGGCAACACTTGAATTAAACTGGATTATATTCATAGAATACAAGTTACCCTGCGCAGTCAACTTGTTGCGAGCCAACTCTTCTGTTTTTGAACGTTTTTTTTTCTTTGATCCAATATGGCTGCCAGACCACGTGAGCGATAACATCATAAATTTAGATTCTCTAATATAATTGTTGCATAGATCACGCTCAATACATTTCAAACTTATCAGACTAAGCGTTGTCCCTGTCGAATTATGACGTCAGAATTATGGCACCAATTACATCATCGTTAACAACACCTATTCCCCATATGGAGTTCTTTACAATGAGCCATGTTTCAATTTTTTTTCCATGCAGTGGTTTTGGAGATATAGACGTGCAACATTTTTCGGTTTTTCCAAGATGGCGCCTGTACCACATGACGTATGACGTCATAATTAGCATTAAAATATTCTACTGGAGGAGGCGAGGCGCTCCTATGGTGAAAATGTTGTGCCCATCAGACCAAGTTGCTGAGAAAAAAAAAATCACAATGATCGGAAAAGTGTTGTACTTGTCGAATCATGACGTCACAACGAAGGCACCGATGACATCATCATTAACATATCTTATTCCCAAAGGGGAGTGTTGACAATGAGCCATGTTTCAATTTTTTCAATGGAGCGGTTTTGGAGATATAGAGGTGCAACTTTTTTCGATTTTTTTCAAAGATGGCGTCTGTACCACGTGACTTATGACGTTTTAATTATCATTACAAAATTCTACAGGGGGAACCGCACATATCCTGAAAATTTCGTGTTCATCGGACTAACAGTTGCAGAGGATTTTTTTTTCCATACTGATCAGATCAAGCGTTGTACTTGTCGAATCATGACGTCATAATGGACGCACCTATGACATCATCATTAACATATCTTATTCCCCATGGGGTGTACTTGACAATGAGCCATGTTTCTTTTTTTTTTCCATTAACTGGTTTGGGAGATATAGAGGTGTAACTTTTTTCCAAGATGGCGTCCGTACCACGTGACCTATGACGTCATAATTATCAGCAAAAAATATATACAGGCAGAGGCGCTCCTACAGTTAAATTTCATGTCAATCGGACCAACGGTTTCCGAGAAAATGAATTTTTAAAATGAAGACACGGCACACGTACGCACCTGAATGCTTAACCCCGTTTTTCGCTTCGCGAGCGCAGGGTAATAACCATTTCTACCATACCGTAGGCACATAGGGCTGCCGAAGCAGTTTCATTGACTGAAGAGTCAATCCTAGACGGGTTGCCACTCCGTCGCAGGATACTCAAATAGTTTATTGCCCCTGTAAGTTGGTAGGTACTCATTTTGCCGACCTCAGAAGGATGACAGGCTGAGTCAAACCACCTAGTGTTTTTTTCATTGCATGACAGGGGCTCAAACTCAAGACCCTAATATCTAAAGTCAGCCCCCTTAACCATTAATACCCTGGAATAAACATCAGAAAAAAATTTTTTGTATACATAGTCGAGGCTCATGGAAGAGCTAGTACTAGCACACTGAACGGATCAGGATACGACAGGACAAAAGGAACAGCAGAGAGAGAGAGAGAGACAGAGACAGAGACAGAGACAGAGAGACAGAGACAGACGGAGAGAGACAGAGAGACAGAGACCAACAGCAGAGCCGAAGGCCAAGACAGGGGGGAGCGGGCAAACAATGGTGTGGGGATTAATGGGGGCTGGAGAGGATGCATGGGGTGGACAAGATGGATACAAAAGGAAACTCTCAGGAGGGAAAACCGGAACTTTGGAAGGAGGAGGCTTTGGGGTGGGGTTGGGGGGAGATTAGGTTAATGAGGGTAAAAAAGATCATTGATTTAGATTGGGGATGATCTGAGATGGTGGTTAACTACTGTATTGAAGAGCTGGAGGGAAGAGTGAGATTGAAGAGAATGTGCAAGTTTGTGCCACAGGTGGGGAAAAGAGGAACAAATGTGTGGAGGTGAGAGATGGTTAAAATTATGAAAAATAGCAAATATTACAGTATATCCATATTGAAGTTTCCCAACAAATAGATCCCCTGACTGGTAATGTGAGTTGGTAATAAACTACGATAGCTATTAAACGTCACAGAAAACATAGAACGTAAACTGGAAAATATGACAAAATGAGCCACCGCACAGGAAAACCATTCAGGGTCTTCCCCAGTTGTACATCAGAGCTGGATCGATGGCGGTAGATTATGTGATGATTGACCACGTTTACAAATGAAAAGTAAATCGGTGTCAAAAGAACTCCGTCGTATGACAAGTTAATGGGCAATAAACAATTTAATCAAATCAATGTCTTTCACTTTATCTAAATCCAGTATCGTGGCCTAATTATGGGTTTTTGCCAAATTTGCAGCCAAAAGGGCAAAGAAAAATCCATACTGTACCTATTTGTTTATTATGCTGTTGGTACATGATATCAGAATTATCCTTTTTCATCACTACCTCGGAATAAACTTCGTTTTTAAAATTAGCCCTTCAATGTAAAATAACTTGATATTTACACTGGATAACTATAACAACAAAGCTAATGCCACAATTAAGGAATAATTGCATCTGCTTCAGGCATATTCATTTTTTATTTATTAGACAACTAGCAATAGCACCGGGGTTGCCCGGTAACATGGAGTCGCTTCGTGACGGAAATATGAAGAGAGGGGGGGGGGAGAGAGAGGAGGTGAGGGGTGGTGTGAGGGGAGGGGGAGAGGGGTTGGAGAAGGATTCCGTGGAGGGGTGGGAATGGGAGGGGCAGGGTAGGGGAGCGAGAGGGGTTGGAAGGGACAGAGAGGGGTGGGGGAGAGAGAGAGAGACAGAGTGATCAGAAAGAGAGAGAGAGATGGGTACACAGAGACACACACACACACACACACACACACACACACACACACACGAAGGTGGATACTTTAAGACATGGGAGGGCTTCGTTGTACCTTCTTAAAGCCACCCGGTCTACAGATAGCAAGCAACAACAATTTGCAAGCGCACACACAAGCATAAACATGCACACACACATATACATGCACACACCTATATACCTATACATACACACACACACAAACACATGAAGGTGGGTACTTTGAGACCTGGGAGGGCTTCGTTACACCTTCTGAAACCCGCCAATGGAGATAAAAACAAACAACACACACACACACACACACACACACACACACACACACACACACACACACAATCTCTCCCGTATTCGCGCTTGTGAGTGGACCATTACCGCAGGGGTGCCGTGGCCTGTTCAAAGTTCCATTATGTTAGTTTATTACATATGTTATGCACCATCGATGGATTTGCACTATCGACCGATCGCACTGCACTCACGTGAGGAAAGATACACATTATTAATAATATCTTATTGAAGAGCAACGAGTTTCCAAAGGGAAGTGTTACGCGCTCCTCCCCAAACCCCGGTCACGGTGTACCTCCGAGCCCCGAGAGGAGTCACGGCAGAAAAATGTTTTATTCTGTATATCAAAGATCAATGGTAAAACCACACCAATTGTTACCAACCAACAAGTATTGTATTAACATCACACAAGAATAACAGTACAACAACAATAGTAATCAATTGTACAACCAATATATATTTCCTATGATGGTACCATCAGGTTCGAACAACATAACTCACTGTGCTCCAAGTGAGCGAAAAGAGGAACATTCCCAATGTCTCTATTCCGGCATCAAGCCAAAGTCGATCCGCTCCAGTGTTCGTCAGAACGATGTCTAATCGAGACCAGAATCCCGTTCGGATGACAGTCACAGTCACGCTGCCAAAACTGTGCAAAGGTGCCCTAAAAGCGACTGGGAAATCACACTCTCGGGTATGGACGTTTCACGGCTCCCTATCGGCGAACCGCAGATTTCCCACTCAAAAGCCACGTTACACACACACACCAGATTAACGTCTGAATGCAGTGAAAATGGTTGAAGCGATGTGAAAAACCTTGAGCGAAGCACAAATCCTGCGTGAGGTAACCGCAAAATCGCAAAACCTGTCACGCAGGTTTATCTGTCACGGCGATGACAACTCTGTCGCAGGAATCCCTTTCTAGGGAAACCCAAAGTTCACTCGTGACCCTCGTTCGTCAACGTTCGCTCAGAACCTTGAAGCAGCTCAGCTTCTTGACCGACTCACTCGCTCTGCCTTCTCTTCCTCCTCTTCCTCTTCGTCCGGTTCCGGTTTCATTTAAAACATTAACTTTTTTACCTTTTGAAAATAGTCATCTCTATTTCCCTTAACGACAACAATAATAGTACAAGGAATCAAAAATGTTTACAGTGGATGAAAACCACAACAACGGAAGTGACGAATCCGTAACAGAAGGAACAATTAGTTGTATATGCAACACAAATCAACGTCAACCACAATCACGAGCTGAAGTAATACATGGGAAAACATGGAAATACTGCACTGTACCCGGAGAAACACCTTGGCAATCACATTGGGGATTCGGCACACGGATGTTGAAATCGGCTCGGAAGGCGCGTTGGTAAAAACCAAAGCGAAACTCTGTTTCTTCATTTAATATGCCTTTCAACGTTCTATTATTTTATAATCGTTTCTATATAAAATGTCTTTATAATACACAACTTACTTAAAACCATTTTTATACATCAGTGACTGTTACGGATCCGTCACTTCCACCTTTGTTGTTATGATATACTTTTAGGATTTTTAGTTTAAGGTAATATTGTTGTTAAGATTTTTGTGTGAAATGGAGATGACTTTTGTAAAAGGTAAAAATAAATGTTTGGGAAGGAAAAAGGAAAACGCGGCAAAGAGACCGGAAGAAGAGAGGTCGATATTGGCAGAGAGAGGAGGAGAGAGCTGTGAGTCACGTTGAGGCTGCGAGCAGACTTGTTTTTATATATTGGTCGCGAATGAGTTGAGGTTTCCCGTGAAAGGGATTGCGCGACATCATCATATATTGCGAGTGCAATTAAACCTGCATCTCAGGTTTTATCACCAAGTGTGAGTCTTCGTTGCAGAAATCAAGCGCCTCCATTACGGGCCTATACGCCATTTTGTCCTCGAAGAAGAAGAGGCTGTCCGCTTGGTGCATCTTGTTTTGCCGTTGGGATTCCCATATCGACCTCATCGTGTTGATTGCCGTTGGTTTACATATCGGCTCAATTCCCATATCAACCTCTCACCTCGTAACTCCTCATCCACAGCCGCGCCAATACCACAGCCACGTTTTGCCGTTCTGCACGACCTCGACCTTCACACCGCGTGGAGATTCGTACATGCACTTTGGGGAATGTTACATTCTACTCACGTTTGGCGTATTGTGAATTCATTGCTTTGAGAGCGTTGGGGAATGATGGTAACATCATATGTATTGTTCACGTGATGCAAGTGACATTTTCATTCGAATCATTGTACTTTCTTTAATAGTGTTATTATTGTGTATGTGAGAGTTCCTAATACAATTACTTGTTTTGTTCTACAATTGCATAAATCAAAAATACCCTTTATAGCCATATCACTTGGTCATTGTCATGTCCAAATATCAGCTTCCTCGCTCAAAAGGTGGCTGAGATATTGCCCAGATGAGAAAGGAAATAAATAAGTGCTTAATAAATCGATAACAATTAAGTAATTAATCAATCAAAAATAAAGAATTTTTTTTTGCAAAAGCACGTGCTCAATCTATTGTGCCGAAATTTCAGCTTCTTAGCTCAAAGGATGGCTGAGATATTGCCTGGACAAACAAGAAAACAAACAAACAAGAAAAACAAACAAACAAGAAACCGGAGTGAAAACTGAGTACTCCCTTTCGGCGTGTGTCATTGCTGGGCCCCCTTCGGCACCCAGCCATGACATCATGCAGCGCGTGGAAATGGAATAGGAAAGGAGTGGTGTACAATAGATTATACGTGAGGAGGGAGCAGGGGTGTTCCATCTCTCGGGGTGTTCCATTACCCTGCTTGTAGAGCGCTCGCCAACCAGCTTGAGCACTCAAGCAAGCACTCCAACAAAACTGTTGAGATACCCAGAGTGTCCCACAATGTCCGAATTAGACAAATGAGCACTTTTTGTCATAGTTGGAACTGCTGCTCAGGTCAATTCAGCAGTTAAAAATTTTAAATTCAGTTCAGGTGAAGATATTCTCGAGCTTTGCGGAAATTAAATAAAGGGATGAGCAATGGCGTTTATAAGCATTGCGATGTTTTCAGGAATACAGCGATTCGTAGGTATAAAGATCAGCTATATAATAATAATAATAATACATTTATTTTATATAGCGCTTTTCAAGAAGCCCAAAGATGCTTTGACAGAGTACAAAAAACAAGTGCAAAAAGACAAAATCAACAGGTAAATAATCAAAGCAAGAGGAAGGAGAAGGAGAAGAGATAGTCAGGGGTTAAATGTTGAATGCAGTGTTGAACAGGTGGGTCTTGAGTGATGTTTTGAATGTGGTGAGTGAGGAGGAGTCTCTGATGGTGTGAGGTAGTGAGTTCCAGAGGGTGGGAGCAGCGATGGAGAAGGCCCTGTCCCCCCAGGATTTGAATTTGGTCCGCATGGGGGGGCGGGGGGGGGGTCAGGAGGTTGGTACCAGCAGAGCGGAGGTTGCGGGTGGGAGTGTGTCTGGAGAGGAGGTCAGTCAGGTAGGATGGGGC
This sequence comes from Myxine glutinosa, assembly GCF_964187855.1. NCBI lineage: Eukaryota > Metazoa > Chordata > Myxini > Myxiniformes > Myxinidae > Myxine > Myxine glutinosa. The sequence continues at coordinate 77,320,945 of NC_136263.1, forward strand.
CAGGTTATGGAGGGATTTGTAGGTCAAGAGGAGGATTTTGTACTGGATTCTCTGGGGGATGGGGAGCCAGTGAAGCTTGTAAAGGACGGGGGTGATGTGGTCACGGGTCCGGGAATGGGTGAGTAGACGGGCAGCAGAGTTCTGAATGTATTGGAGTTTATTGATGATTATTGAGGGTGAACCAAAGAGGAGGCTGTTGCAGTAGTCCAGACGGGAGGTGATGAAGGCGTTGATGAGGGTTTCTGCAGCCATGGAGGAGAGGGATGGACGGAGACGGGCGATGTTTTTCAGGTGAAAGAAGGCTGTCTTTGTGATCTGTTTAGTGTATTTGTCGAAGGAGAGGGTTTGGTCAAAGATGATGCCAAGATTCCGGATGTGAGGGGAGGTGGATACTGGGAAACTGTCGATGTTGAGGGCAAAGTTATGGGTGGATTTGGTGAGCGTTTTTGGGCATTATATTACCATTATTGCCATTATTGCCAAAATTATTACCATTTGGGCATTATTTTGGGCATTATTATATATTACCATTTGTAGATATGAAGCTTTATTTTACAGAAACCGACCTGTTTTGAGGCAAAGCATGCTTGAGCTGAGCAGATAAAAAGGTGGAATTAAGACCCTGACATGAGCGAGCTGAAAACAGGCTGACCAAAGGTAAGCCTGTTTCTAGTTTTAGTGTAAATCATTTTAGCGTAAATTATCTTCAAAAAGGGTGTTTAACAGACCCAAACACCCAGTTTTCATTCATGCACACCCTTGGAGTTCGATACGTATGCGTGCAAAGTTTGAGGCTACTAGGTTTCATGGTTTTGGAGTTATGGAGGAGATGGACTGACTGACTGATGGACTGATGCACTCTCTTATTATTATAGATTAATTCCCCAATTCGAGCAAGGATTAAAATAGGCAAATTTTAAAAGTTTATGATCTAAATAATGGCATCAAAAGCAATGCTATTGTCAAATATCTTCAGATTGTCGATGTTTTAAATGTCGGCCCGAAAACAGATCAGGACGTTGTATCACAGATGGATGCTTCATTTGGAAAGGACTAAGTTAGCTCTTTTGTGTTATCACTCACTTGTCAATTTTAAAAATCCTACAATACCTTAACTAAAAGTAATTACTCATGTGCTAGTACCCAGGCGAAAATTCTCTCTCTGGATTATATTGACTGCTGTAGTTGACTTTAATGGTGCCAGATACAGATTAATATCGGACAGGAAAGGGACGCAGATAGGACGAACCTCCAGACAATGAACAGTATAATGGGTTTAATTCTCATATAGAACATATAATATTTTGAGAGGATGACATAATACACAAACACACACAACCTCTAAAACTGCTTTCGTGGCTCCAATTAATACCACATTGTTGTGGACCACAAATGGTTTTGCTTCTCCTACACCTGCATTCTTCCTGTACCCCTCATCGTTACCTGCACCCTTGTCTGTCTCCGTTTGTTTTTTCCCTCTGCCCTGCTGTTGGCGTTTCCCACTTCTCCTACTGTTTCTTTTATTATGTTGCGTCCTGGTCCGTTCAATGTTCCTGCTCTTTCAAGAGCCTTGACTTTGTGCACAAAAAACCTTTCACAAACCGGTTGATCAGACCTGATGTTTGATTGGAAATTGATTTAGGCAAGGATTTAAAATTTGTTCAGGGTGCCGGCGATAACGACTTACCCTTGGCATAAGACACTGATGAATATTTAACGCTGGCAGATGGTTCCCCTAACTTAACATCTGTCTGAGGGGCAGTGCATCCACTGATGCAATACGCTGCCTGAGAAGCACCAATCTGACAGTTCATCATCGGGCCGAGAATCAAATCCAGACTCGACAGCTCAAAGGTGAGTGCACTACCCCTGAGCTATCCTGCCATCAATAAATCGGTGTGACATGAAATTTTCCATAACGGTGCAGTTGCTGTAAAATCCTGGGAGGATAACTTTTTTATATGAAGGTCGAGGATTTTCAAGGAGGGGGGAGGGGGAATGTATGGGTGGGAAAACGCATACAAGAAAAGGGAAGGGGAAGGCATTTTTGGGGGGGAAGGGCGGGGTTGGTCGGGGGATAAATTACAAATGTGGTGATTTATGCCATAATCGAAAGACTGAGCAGGACACAACAACATTGCATCTTTGAAGTTTACATCATCACGAATCTGCACAATTATGTCTGTGTAATCCGTTTTGGAGCTGCCAACATCACCTTCGGCTCCATTATCACAGTTCTGTATGCACCACCTCCAATTGACAACTCAAATAAGCATCACAAATGTTGCAAGATCATGCTATAGAGGAGTCAGATTGACATGTACACAGTTCCAGAAGGTTATATTACAATTATTATTGTGAAAGGTTTCACGTTGTCTTAATACCTTTCCTTTTGCCCAAGTTCGAGTTGTGGATAGTATTACGTGCTCCTCCCCGACCCCCTCGTCACGGTGTACCTCCGAGCCCCGTGAGGAGTCACGGCAGAAAAATGTGTTATTCTGTATGTCAACGATCAATGGAGAAGCCACCCCAATTGTTACTCACAAACAAATATTGTATTAAGATCACACAAGAATAACAGTACAACAATAATAGTAATCAAAAGTACAATCAATATGTCCTATGATGGTACCATCAATTTCATAATGGTGAGTGAACCAAGAACATTCCCCAATGTCTCCTATTCCCGGCTTCAAGCCAAAGTTGTTTCGCTCCAGCGATCGCCAAAACGATGTCCAATCGAGACCAGAATCCCGTGCGGACGGCAAGTACAGTCACATAGCCAAAGCTGCACAAAGTCAAAGGCGCCCTCAAGGCGACTGGGAAATCCAAAGGCGCCCTCCAGGCGACTGGGAAATCACACCCTCGGGTATGGACTTTCACAGTTCACAGTCGGCGAACCGCAAATTAATCTACAAAAGCCACGGTGCACACACACACACCAGATACGTCTGAAAGCGGTGAAAACGGCCGATGAAGCAAAGAAACCTTGCTCGCGCGCGAGTCAAAATGGCCGACGACCCGTTCTTGAGACGTAACGGCCCGACGATAATTCTCCTCGGAATCCACCGCCAAAAACCTGACACGCCGGTTGATCGGTCACAGTGATGACAACTCTGCCGCAGGAATCACTTTCCCGGGAAACCCGAAAGTTCGTGAGTGACTCCCGTTCGACAACGTTCGCTTCAGAACTCGGAGCAGCTCGGCTTTCCTGTCCGACTCACTTGCTCTGCCTTCTTTCTCTCCTCTTCCTCTTCGTCGACGTCCGGTTCCTGTTTCATTTAAAACATTAACCTTTTACCTTTTGACAATAATAATTGCTATTTCCCTCAAACAACAATAATAATAATACATGGAACCAGAAATGTTTCAAGTGGATGAAAACCACCACAACGGAAGTGACGAATCCATAACAATAGGTGATAGCATTTGGTAACTACCTGTCGTCCATCCGCACAACATGTTTCACACTTTGAAACTTTTCGTCAGATAGTCAAGTTCACCATGTGTTTTTGTTCAAATTTTATGGAGATTAGCAAACCAGTACATTTTAAAGAAGCTAATGGCATCAGGAATATGAAAATCGATGTTTACATTTGCACAGCTGCCTGAATAGTCGCCATTTTGGATTTTCAAAATGGCCGCCATAAAATAAGAATTTTCTAATATCTCAGCTTGTAATTCACATAGAAACTTCATTATAAATGCTAATACTATGTTTCCAGGCCCAAGGAACCCAAAGCATATGTCAAATTAGTGATTATGAACACCAAAAACCAAGAAAAGAAGAAGTTTGTGAAATGATGTTTGTATTTTCATGAAAAAATGCACACTCGAAATTGTTGGTAGTGACAACAGCATACGTATAGACGTATTTCATATCTCAGTTTGACGAATCATTACATATAATCATCACTCTCAGTGTCATATTCCACATTACAGTCTGCAACGTTTTTGCATTCTGTGCCGCACAAGCACAATTCTTCTGGCGGAAGTTGCAACAGTGTTTATAAATCCTGATGCTTCAATAATTTTGCAGTATTTTATCAGCAGTTTTGCAATATTTAATTTTATACTGTAAAAATTTATGTTAACACAACTAGTACACAATTATCTTGGTGTTGGTTAATATAGTGGTGGCTCTCTTTCTTTTCAGTGCCTGAGTCATCATGAGTGAAGACCCGGGAACCAGCAAGTTGAGTTCGGTGAAGTCGTCCATGGACACAATAGACTGGAAGCAGTGTATTCTTTGTCAGGAGTCCACTGCCAGCTAAAGAACACTTGTTCAATATCCGAGAACAGCATCATACCAGAAACTACTCGATGTAGTGGAAGAAAGAGTCAGCTTACAGGATGGAAAATATGTTGACATCCAAAGACGCCTCAAAGACTTTACCAAAGAAATATTGATTGAAAGGAAACCCATGTGGGATCGGAGTTGTTATTCTGATGCCACAAATCAAATATCCATACAGCGAGCGAGAGACTGCTTGCAGCATGCCATGTCTACTGGAACCTATGTTGTGAAAAAACGTGGGCACCTCAGCACCTTTCACTGCATCTGTGACAGAACCGTTGGCAAGGGATCACTGCTTCTTATGTCAAGAGGATGATGGCCAGTGTTTCTTCACCGTACAAACTGAAAACGCGGGGAGGGCACTTAGACGAGGTGTGGAAATTTCCTAACATCCAGTATTGATGACAGGACTAAGTAATGCACTCTCACCAAGTGATGCCCATGCAATAGATGTAAGATACCACAAACCATGCTGGACATCCCATGTGTTCCATGTTCTGAGGGATGATGCCAGCAACTGGGCCAAGTCTACAAAGACAGACCTATCAATGCAAGTACCATGCTTGATTGGGCTGATCAATCTCATTGAATATCAAACCCAAAATGAGGCTCACCTACCCATGGATGCCATCGAAAAAACCTAAATATATACAGTATGCTTGGTGGTAGTGATGAGGCACAGAAGCACATTCCGACACTGATATGACAGTGGCTAAAGGACAGAATTATTGCAGAGTTACCAAGTATGAAGTCAGTGAGGCAGAAAGACAGAAGAAAACCATCTGTACTTTACAGTCCTGAAGCCTGTGAAGAAGATATGGTCTACACTTCCTTGATGATGATGATGATGCATGGATTGAGGTGGATGTGTATGGGCCTGCTACAACGAGACAGATCCTCAAGTGCGGCCACTAAGAGAGAGCACTCCGTGCACACATCCACACTTGCATGTCTCTATATGACCTTGCTCTTGAACAGTTCTTCACAGAGATGCCACAACTAAAATAAATCTGCTCAAAACCAGCAAATGAATTACAGGAAGCCTGCACAAACACCACTTCTGGGACAAGTAATGCAGCAGAATGCATCAGAATTGCTAACACTCACCTGCTTCAAGTCTTGAGCAACAAAGATGTCATTCAACAGTTGAAGAAGTGGGAAGCTCAGAAATCATCTAACGCTATGTTCAAGTCATTGATGAATTACCTCCACCGGGTTAAAACCATCTTGTTCTTTGTTGAAACACCCAGAATACTGATGTCGTTCTCCATCTGGAGGCTGGAGAAGCACTCAGCAAGCTGTTTTTCACAATGGATCGAATAAAATACAAACACCTCTGGCCAAGGTACATCGCCATCATGCATGAAATGAAGACAAGCCATCCAGCAACATGGCAAAAACTTCAAGATGGAAACATATCTGTCATAAAGAGTGATATTCCGTTCATCTCAATAGGTGCAGACCATGCCTGCGAACATCTCAACAAGATGATGAGGGTTCATTCTGGCCTAATTGGCATTTCCAATAATGCAAATGCTAGGCAGCGGTTCTTCTTGGCTTCTCCAGAGATGTCGTGCCTCTCAACAGAGTTTAAAGGACAGTTCAGGCTTCAAGTAAACAAGCCAGAGGAACACCATGATGTACGACCCACTGCTGTCAGGAAAGAACATGAAGCTGTTGACAAAATCAAGGCTGCAATACTGAGCCTCGGGAATCCCTTTGCTGTTGAAGGTAATCAGCTATACAATTTAATCACACATGCATATGTACGACAAGAGTATGTTCCACAAATCTTGAACATTGATGACATCGGACAGAAGCTTTATGAAGATTATGTCACTGAACGTATCAACGGAGATGCTAGTCTCTGGGCACCAGTCAAAAACAAGATGTACATGTCTGACAGCAAGAAACAAACTTTCAGGTTCCATGACCAGACAATTGACCGAAAAGAGACCAGAGATCTCTATGGTCGGGTGATGGTTCTCACCAGGTCGAGCAGGGACATCGATCAGAAGAATGCAGTTGGCAATTATGAGTTCACATTGACTCTGAGAGCACTGTTAGCACCAGACGGCTCAATTCTGCCATGCACTGACAAGTCCAAGCTGATACACAGCCTTGAGAAGCTGGCAAAAACAGATGAAACCCAGGAACAGACAGAAGCTCTAGCGGCCAAATAGCAGGATGATGACAGAGGTCCTGTATCATCATCTCCATCATCGTCATCAAATCAAAAGATCGCCATTGTTGATGGAATGTGCTTGTCCAGAAGATGACAAAGAAATCAAGGACAATCAACACAGTCAAAGATCTAACCCAGTGTTTCAATGACAGGCTCGTGAACTTGACAGCAGGGTACAGTGAGGTCATCATGGTCTTCGATACATACAAACCTGACTCACTAAAAGAGGAAACTAGAGGGAGACAATGACAAGGAAAACCTCCTATACAGTATCAGGTTGCAGATGATACTAACATCAAACACATCCCACTGGCACGGTTTCTATCGCACGAAAAAACGAAAGCAGATTTGACAGACTATCTCGCCAAAGCAACCCTTGATTACAACAAAAACTCACCTCAGTTAGTCATCACATCAGCATCAGGTAACACCAGAAGCAACAGAAACATGCACTTTGAAGACAACAATCACGAGGAGGCCGACACATTGATGATCTGCCTGACAGCGGAGGCATCACATCGGTGTCCTGATGCACAGCGAGTATTCTTCACTCCTGATACTGACGTCTTGGTTCTGGCTGCGGCACACTATGACAAGCTCTGCAAAAAGACATCTATTTTGATGGTATCAGGTACAGTCGAATTAGAGCCAATCTCTTTTGATGGTATCAGGTATCAGGTACTTTTGATGGTATCAGGTACAGTCGAATTAGAGCCAATCTGGAGAGTTTGGGGCAAAGAAAAGGCGCAAGCTATACCTGTATTCCACGCATTCACTGGAGCAGACAATGTTGGAAAATTCTCAGGAATAAGCAAAAGAAAATGGTTTCAGCAGTATATGAAAGCTGAAATGCACTTAGTCAGAGCACTGATTAAACTACCGGGGAGGAAGGTGACCTAACACAGGAGGTTAAAGACATAATGGCCAAATTCGTGTGCTCAACCTACTGTCCTAAGGGTATTCACATTGCAAGTATCCCTGATCTAAGATGGTATCTGTTTTGCAAACACCTAGCTGAAAGCAACAACTTACCTCCTACACCCAGTGAACTTGAGGAACACATCCAGCGTGTGCGGTTATAAAGCCGAGTATGGTGCCAAGGCAATGTTATGCGGCAACAGCCTTTTGACCTCATGAAATTTGGTTACAATCAGGACAAAAGTGGCCAAGTACTGCCAGTCACCACAAAGTTTCCTCCTGCCCCACAAGCCATCATCGAGTTGGTCAGATGCCACCGCAAAACCAACTGTTCTACACAGAGATGTTCATGCAGAAGGAATAACTTGCCTTGCACAGAACTCTGCGTGTGCGGCACAGAATGCGAAAACGATGCAGACTGTAATGTTGAATATGACACAGAGTGATGATGCTGTGTAATGATGTGTCAAACTGAGATAGGAAATACGTCTATACGTGGTATGCTGTTGTCACTACCAACAATTTGAGTGTGCTTTTTTCATGAAAATACAAGCATCATTTCACAAACTTCTTCTTTTCTTGGTTTTTGGTGTTCATAATCACTAATTTGACATAAGCTTTGGATTCCTTGGGCCTGGAAACATAGGGTTAGCATTTAGAATGAAGTTTCTGTCAATTACAAGCCGAGATATTCAGAAATTCATATTTTTTGGCCGCCATTTTGAAAATCCAAAATGGCGGCTATGCAGACATCTGCGCAAATGTAAACATTGATTTTCAGATTCCTGATGCCATAATCTTTCCAAAAATGCACTGGTTTGTTCATCTTCATACATTTTGAACGAAAGTGTTTTTATTGACATCGTGAACCGGACGGACTAAGACTTGCTTCATTCAGTTAGTCATTCCTAGAATCTCCGGCAGTTCTAGTACCTTGTTTTGCCATTCAATATTCCTGTTCTTCTTAAGGGCAATTTGGACGAAATCTTTCAAGCAATTAACTTTGCTCTGAAGGTTTATGATGGAAGTGATATCGCGAAGAAGAGTTGCACTGACAGCCCGACAGAATAAATAAGCAATTGAACATACCATGACAGACATACAATAGATAACCAGAAAGCATCTGAAAATGCAAAGCCTGTCTGTGTCGTTTGTATTCAGCCATCTTATTCTTCTTCCTGTGACCCAATATGCAAATTCTTAAACTTTCAGTTAAATTGGAAAAAATTGACGGTCTTATGCAACTTTGACCTTTTGATGTAAAAATAAAATAAAAGTCCACTCGACCTATTGATTAGTGAACCAATTCAGTGACCCGATATGCAAAGCCTTTAAATTTCAGGTCAATGGGGTGAAAATTGATTTTACACAACCTTAATCTTTGACCTTTTGATCTAAAAAAACAACAATCCATTTTTAGCTTTTGATTGGTGAACCAATTCAGTGACCCAATATGTAAATTCGTAAAATTTCAGGTCAAGCGGATGAAAATTGATGATTTTAGGTGACACTGACCTTTAACCTTTTGACCTTTTGACAAAATTATTAATTTGTCCTCTCCATATTATCATAATAAAGCTTTGGTTAAAAATTGATGACAAAACTCAAATGGTAAATTAAAATTTTGGGACAATTGGATGAAAATTGATGATTTTAGGTGATGCTGACCTTTGACCTATTGACCTTTTTAGCAAAATTAATTTGCCTTCTCCATATTATCATAATAAAGCTTTGATGAAAATTGGATGACAATAGCTCAAATGGTAAAAAGGTTACGGCACGGACACACACACACACACAAACACACACACACACACACACACACACACACACACACACACACACACACACACACACACACACACACACACACACACACACACACACACACACACACACACACACACACAGAAGTGATTACAAAACCCCGTCTCCTGCAGGGGACGGGCTAATAATCGGGTGTCGTTTGTGAAATCTACTAAAGAAACCGAAGACCCATCCAACCAAAGAATTTGGCGTATCGACAAAGTCTCAGGTCTGACGCTTCGACCAGAGCTGTGGTTGAAACTTTGAGCCCGAGTCTCTGTCCACTTGAAAAATTCATTGATTGGTTGTGCCTTCCGTTTCCTTCACACACGTCACAGAAAATGAAGGAAAGTGTACTTGTTCTCATAACATTTCATATTGGCAGGATTATTCCCAACTGAGATAAGAGCTTCTTCCCTTTTGTGCTTTGGAGGGTCTTGAAGAAGATACTTGCATAAGTTGGATAGTCCAATTATTCCTCGTCCAATTAAGAAGGATATCCAAATTAACTTCCAACCTGGACAAGTTGCTTCCTGGTCTAATTATCACCTACACTGTGCTCTAACACTTCGAAATCATTCATTTATAATCATAGGGTGCATCACAAAATATGATCATATTTAGTCGGACTTTAACGGCCCCAATTATTTGCACCTTCTTGTGGGTTCAGCAGGGAAGACTTCTGCTCCAAGAAAATCACGAACTGTCTGGCCAGGCCCGATGCTACACGGATTTGGGCAAGAAGATTGTAAGTTGGTCAGGTTGCCGGCCATTGCTCACCTGCGCTTAACGAGATACCGCTAGATCTCTAACGTTCACCAACGAAGCAGAAGGAACAGCCAGTTTAAGGTACATTCGACGGACAGAGCCCTTTGTGATGCGACACCTGCAAAACACCAGCAATTTCAGGTGAGGAATCAAACCCAGGCGAGACTGCTCGAATGCACTTTGCAACATCCTGTCAGACTCGCGACAAAATATGATACAACTTCAATTTACACATTTTGGCAACATTATTGTGTAATGTACGTTCTTCAACAAAAAAAATCGATAAAACTGCAACAATGAGCAAGAATTACCCAGACTGTGGCCACAACCTGCAACAGAAGAAAAAAAAATTCACCTCCTCTGTCCACTTAACTCCTCTTGATTAAACCTTATTAATAATTCTTTATTTCACATATGATGAGATTTTTTGGGATCGCTCATCGTGAGTAACACTCGACCCAAACAAAGCCAATTGAAATCTGACGCAACATAATAATGTATAATCAGCAGAGGCCTACAGGCCTGATGTCTTAGGCCCACCAAAAAACCAAGATGGCGGCCGTATTATTTTGTCTGTGTGCCATGGTGGGTGGAGTCATGCGACAAATGTGGGTGGGGTCCCGCAGCTATCCCACCAATGGTTGCACATTTCAATAATCGATCCCGAACAACAACAACAACAACAACAACAACAACAACCAGCCATCTGGAGATGTAGAACTTCACACGTCGCAGGTAAAAATATCAAACTAGAAAATAACCGATGGAAAAATCAGTTAATGTATAATATCGATACATTGAGATAATCGACATATTAGGTATGTACAATTGCAGAATTTGGACCCAAAATTGCAAAAACAAAAACCTTTTCCCCTCTGCATGGCACCCCCACCCTCTTCTACCTTATCTTCAGAACCTCTTCTCTATGTTACATCCCATCCTCCCTCATCTTTTCCCTTTCAATAAAAACTAATTTTTGAAAATAGCCCCTCCCCCACCACTCTCCTTTATGGAGTAAATAATTTGTAGATGGGCTCTATGACAATGAAGCATTCAGAAAGGGAAGTGTGGGCCGAGGCCTGTTCAGATGCTTTACCACCACAGGCATGGAATCCTTTCCCTGCAGCTCCCGCAGGATGATGAACCTCTTTCTACGTGCAAAGTCAGCACAGTTGTGGCGAGAGAATGAAAAGGGGAAATTGTCTAGCCTTCCAAGGCAAAGCAAGACCCCCTGCTGACATCGTTTCCTTCAAGCTACTGCAACAAATCCACCCTTCCACTCCCCACCATCAAAACGAGGAAACGCTCAGCTTTTTGCGCATCAGCATCTTTCCGACATCATTACATCCCACCAGACCTATATTTTTACATTAGGCCATGTGGCATATCTGTGGATGGGTTTCAAATGGATACAAGCAGAGAATAAATAAATAAATACATGGATATGGATAAATAAATAGAAAAGTAAATAAATAAATACATGCATATGGATAAATAAAAAGATGTAAATAAATAAATACATGCATATGGATAAATAACTAGAGAAGTAAACAAATAAATACATACATATGGATAAATAAATAGAGAATAAATAAATAAATACATGCATATGGATAAATAAATAGAGAATAAATAAATAAATACATGCATATGGATAAATAAATAGAGATGTAAATAAATAAATACATGCATATGGATAAATAAATAGAGAAGTAAAAAATAAATACATGCATATGGATAAATAAATAGAGAAGTAAATAAATAAATACATGCATATGGATAAATAAATAGAGAAGTAAATAAATAAATACATGCATGTGGATATATAAATAGAGAAGTAAATAAATAAATAAATACATGCATATGAATAAATAAATAAAGAAGTAAATAAATAAATAAATACATGCATGTGGATATATAAATAGAGAACAACAACAACAACAACATGCATTTTAAGGCCATTTTCCCTGCTAGAGCGGGGGTTAGCCTTGCGGTCCCCATGACAATCTTCTCCATTTTGCCCTATTTTCTGCATCTCTCCTTGTTAACCCCCTTGCCCGCATTTCTTCTTCCACCATCTTTAGCCAAGTCTTTCTCGGTCTTCCCCGTCCTCCACTTCCTTCTACATTAATTTCCATCACTCTTCTCAACCAGTCACTTTCATCCTTCCTCAACACATGACCAAACCATCTCAACCTGTTCCTCTTCACAGCATCAATCACAGGCAATATTCCCATCATCTTTCGCAATTCATCATTTGTCTTCCTCTCTCTCAACGATACTCCGCACATCCATCGAACCATTCGCATTTCCACCCTTTCCAGCCTTCGTTGCTGCTCTACGTTCATTACCCATGTCTCGCTCCCATAAATCATAACACTTCTCACACATGCAGCATACACCTTTCCCTTCAGCTTCAGCGACACTCTCCTCCTCATCAGCACGCCACTCAGTTCCCGAAACTTCTTCCATGCACATCTCACTCGAGCAACCGTTGCCGAGTCTGATCCACCTTCTCCATTCAGCATGTCTCCGAGGTAGCAAAATGTTTTCACACCTTCCAGCTTCACGCCGTCTGCAAGATCCAACTCAACATTTCCTCCATCTGCAGCTCCCTCTGTGCACACCATACATTTGAATGTAGCTGCCACACTGGTAAATGACCCTCTCAGACCACTACATTTTTGATGAACCCACTCAGCGCACATTGCACATTGAATGAGTTCACTCCGACACCCTTCCTGCACACAGCACACGGCCACTTCCCAGTTCTTTCCACCTCACCACATGCTTTACCACTTGCCATCACCTTCGTCTTTCCGATATTCACCTTCAGACCTTTTGTCTCCATACATTCCTTCCACTTGTTCATCTTTTCCTTCAGTCCATCCATACTTTCCGCAATCAACACCAGATCATCTGCATACAACAACTCCCACGGTAAACCCTCCTTTACGTTCTGAGCCAGCACCTCCATCACAGCTACAAATAGTAGTGGACTTAGTACCGACCCCTGATGCACTCCCACCTTCACCTCAAACTCACCACTGTTCCCGTCCTTCGTCCTTACAGCTGTGCGCGCTCTTTTGTACATTGCCATCACTACTCTGATCAACCATTCCTCCACTCCTAACTTCCTCAATGCCCATGTCAATACTTTGCGTGGAACCCTATCGAATATAAATAGAGAAGTAAACAAATAAATGTTACGGATTTGTCACTTCCGTTGTTGTGGTTTTCCTCCACTTGAAATATTTCTGATTCTATGTACTATTATTGTCTTCAAAAGGTTTATTGTTCATGAACTGTTTGCAAAGGATAAAAGCGTTAATGTTAAAAAGAGACAGGAAGCCGGATCAGGAGCCGGAAGAAGAGGAAGAGGATGAGAGAAAAGGGCGGAGCGAATGAGTCGGACAAGAAAGCCGAGTTGCTCTGGGTTCTGAAGCGAACGTTGGCGAGCCAGAGTCACGAGCGAACTTTCGGGTTTCCGGGAGAGGAATTCCTACGACGGAGTTGTCATCGCTGTGACCGGTCAACCTGCATGTCAGGTTTTGCGATCGATTCAGGAGAGAATCATCGCCGTGCCGTGCGCCACGCGACCGGGTCGTCGGCCATTTTGACTCGCGCAGAACTTGTGCTTTGCTCGTGGTTTCGTCTCTTCTCGACCATTTTCACCGCATCCAGACGTCGATCTGGGGCGTGTGTGTGACGTGGCTTTTTGAAGGTTAATTCGTCCATACCCGAGGGTGTGATCTCTCAGTCACCTGTAGGGTGCCTTTGGATATCCCAGTCGCCTTGAGGGCGCCTTTGTACAGCTGTGGCTGTGGGACTGTATTTGCCATCCAAACGGGATTCTGGTCTCGATCGGACATCGTTCTGTCGATCGTTGGAGCGAATCAACTTTGGGCTTGAAGCCGGGAATAAGAGACATTGGGGATGTTCGTGTTTCACTCACTTGGAGCACAGTGAGTTTTATATTACCAAAACTGATGGTACCATCATAGGACATGGATTGTACAATTGAATACTATTATGGTTGTACTGTTATTCTTGTGTGATCTTAATACAATATTTGTTTGTGAGTAACAATTGGGGTGGCTTCTCCATTGATCTTTGACATACAGAATAACACATTTTTCTGCCGTGACTCGTCTCGGGGCTCGGAGGTACATCGTGACCAGGGGGTCGGGGAGGAGCACGTAACAGAAATAAATACATGCACATGGATAAATAAATAGAGAAGTAAATAACTAAATAAATAAATACATGAATGTGGATATATAAACAGAGAAGTAAATAAATAAATAAATACATGCATGTGGATAAATAAATCGAGAAGTAAATAAATAAATAAATACATGTATGTGGATATATATATATATATATATACGTATATATATATATATATTAGGGTGCATCAAACGCCCAACTATTTTTTAAAAGATGTTGGATTGATCTGTCCCAAATTTTATTTTGTTCCAATCATTAAATGAAGTTGCTATGCAAAATTTGGTAAGGTTTGGACATCATCTTCTGGGTCCACCTCACCATTTCATATTTTGAGTCGGTGGTATCAGAGTTGGAAATTTGACACGCAGCTGTTTTGAGGCCCAGAAATAAAAATGAAAGGATTGACTGATTGCTACATATAATAACTCTTTGTAAAGGTATTATTGTGCTCTGTAGCAATATATCATCATCATAGGGATAGGGATACAATTCATTTATATACAAATAGTCAAAATAATGATTTTTTTCAAAATATGGATATAAAGCTAAATGAAGAGTATTTTTAAAATATAATATATAAATGAAAGAATATCCTGAATGTTGTAGTCATCTTGTCTTTACAGAGATCTTTTAACTAGACAAGATGATTAAAACAATTATTAGGCTATACTCTAATAAAATTGGATAATTGATTTATTTAACAACCACCTTTAGAGGCCATTTTTCCCTGCAAAGCGGGGGTTGGCCTTTTTCGGGGACCGTGGTTGTTGTTGTTTTTCGGTCCCCTTTTTGAAGCAATGTTTTACGGCCGGATGCCCTTCCTGACGCCAACCCTTTTTGCCGCCTTTAACGACAAGCAGGGAATTACCAGTGTACTGGTACTCAATTTGCCGACCTCAGAAGGATGACAGGCTGAGTCAACCCCCCTGGCGTTAATTCAGCGATCGACCGGGATTCGAACCCAGGATCCTAGGATCCTAAGCCGGCACCCTAACCGCTAGCCCAACACCAACACCAGGGATTTATTTGTTGTACATAATTATGAAATGACATTATTGTTACTAATACTACCTTTTTCTTTCAGATAAAACAATGGATGGCACAGTAAAGAAAGCATCTGTTGCAACAAGAGAGTCCACCAAGGTGTTTGGTCTTGGAAGTGCCATAACTGAACAAGATTCCCAGATCAATGGCACCAGACTTCCAACTTGTTTACAAGTACTACGTTGTTTCATGTGGCACACGGAAGATGGCAAACTTGAACGACGCTCTCGGTGGGAATCAGCAAAGCTTGTACTGCAGAAAGTGACACCATTTTATGGCAAGGCTAATATTCCTATCATCTCTGAACGCAAGGCTATTGAGAAAATTATCAAACTTGCAGATGATAATTCCAAGCTTAGATCAATCCCTATCAACCGAAGAACAACTCCAGCAAGCATCACAAAGGTGAATCAAATGGAGATGAAATTTATGGAGACATTTCCCTTGTGGCCCAATGATGCTAGTTCTCACATCAAGAATCCTGAAGACTTAGCATTCCTAGAATCTATGAAGACAGATCGCTGTGCAACATTTGGCTGCCAAGATAAACTGTTGGCAGATAAGATGCAGCGTAAAGTGAACCGCGAGGAAAAAGAATCAGAGAGGCGAGCAAGTATGGAGCTGGAGTTCAACATAAATACTACAACCACTGTGTATAATATTAGTGACAGTGATGAAGAAGTAACTCTTGGACCTTCAACAAGCACACCAACAACCTCAAGAAGTCATCATCGTTTAGTTAGACCTGGCACATCAGTTTTCATTCCACATGACATCCTGAAGAGGCCCAGTCTTGTTTCACTGGCAACAAGGATGAAGATGACACCAACCCAACAGGCTGCTTTCACAGAAGCTCTTATTGAAGAAACAGGAGGGGATGTAGCGAAGGTGTCAACATCATATGCTACAGCAGATAAATCAAGACGCAAAATTGGACAGCATATTGCTACTACCTGTAAGGACAAATGGATACCTCCGAAGCTTGCTACGTTGCACTGGGACTCAAAGCTGCTTCCATGCTTAACTAACCAAAACACTTTTGAAGAACGCCTGGCTGTGCTTTTGGGTTCTCAAACTGATATGAAGCTGCTGGGTGTTCCATCCTACAAGCCTGGAACAGACCGTAAATCTGGAGATATAATTGCTCAGCTGACTAATAACCTACTTGAATCATGGAACTGCCAAGAGAATGTTGTCAACTTGACATTTGACACAACTGCATCTAACACCGGCCACATCAGTGCAGCTTGTGTAACAATTCAACAACGGCTTAACAAAGCTCTTCTGTGGTCAGGCTGCAGACACCACATTGGTGAAGTCATTCTTACGCACATTTTTACTGATCTTAAAGTTGAAGCATCTAAGTCACCAGATATCTTCCTCTTCTCAAGGTTTCGCAAGAACTTTGAAATGTTTCCACACACATTCAATGAACCACTTTCACGATTTGATCCATCTCAACTAAATGAAGCAGCAACAAGTTTGACAAGTGACTGGCAAAATAATGTTCTCAGACTCTGTCACACCGAGCAATCTCGAAGACGTGATGATTATTTGGAATTTGTTGATCTGTGTACTGTATTCCTTGATGGTGAAGTAGCTGAACATCAAATAACCTTCAAGCGTCCTGGTGCACTGCATAAAGCCAGATGGATGGCGAAGCTCCTCTACTCAATCAAATTATGTCTCTTCGAAAAACAAATCGCTGATCTTCCAGCAGGTACAATTACCACAGAAAAACAAGTGCCAAAGATCAGAGAATTTGTCACGTTTGTCACTCTAGTATACAGCTCCTGGTGGATGACATGTACCTCTGTCACCGATGCCCCATGGAATGACCTGCAGCTCATCTCCAAACTGAAACAGTATGAAGCTGTCAATGCTGGAATCTCAAGAAGTGCCCTGAAAGCCTTCAAACGACATCTCTGGTACCTCACAGAAGAGATGGTTCCACTTGCCCTCTTCAGCTCAGTTGTTCCTCATGACCATCGCCGTGCTCTGGCAGACAGACTTCTGGAGGTTCAGCCAGATTTTCCAGTAAACAACCCACAAGGACGGTTTGGTACTGGGTTTGGAAAGCCCAGATTTCCTGATGACTTGACTGAGAAGACCACTCTGGCTGATTTTGTTGGACCAGATTCATGGTACCTATTTCATCATCTGAAGCTTGACTGGGCATTTCTAGTTACCGATGTTCAAGAATGGACTAACTCTGCAGCCTACCAGACATCATGGACTAATGTTGAAGCCTTGAATGTGGTGAATGACTCTGCAGAAAGGGGAGTTAAGCTTAGCTCTGACTTCCTTTCAGCAGCCAGAAGTGAAGACCACTACCAAAATGTGCTACAAGTTGTTGAGCACAACCGCAAGGAGGAACCGAATCTTCGAAAGCGAGCAGCTCAAGACTAAACTGTCAGAAATATCCATGAAAACAACAGTATCTTTGTTTTGTTTCTATTTTCATGTTCATCCATAGTCAGATGTACTCGTATTAAGATGATAAATGCTAAGATTGTGTATATATGATTCTACTGTAATAAAAATTATATCATTCTGGTATCTATAATACATATGATTATACCAATAAAATCATGATTTTGACTATTTGTGTATAAGTGAATTATATCCCTATCCCTATGATGATTATATATTGCTACAGAGCACAATAATACCTTTCCAAAGAGCTGTTGTATGTAGCAATCGGTCAATCCTTTCATTTTTATTTATGGGCCTCAAAACAGCTGCGTGTCAAATTTCTGACTGATACTACCGACTCAAAATCTAATTTGCTGAGGTGGACCCAGAAGATGATATCAAAACCTTACCAAATTTTGCATAGGAACTTTATTTTATGACTGGAACAAAATAAAATTGGGGACAGATTGTTTTCTTGACATAGGGGCGTTTGATGCACCCTAATATATATATATATAAATACATGCAGATAAATAAATAGAGAAACAAATAAATACATGCATGTGGATAAATAAATAGAGAAATAAATGAATAAATAAATACATGCATGTGGATATATAAATAGAGAAGTAAATAAATAAATTAATAAATACATGCATATGGATAAATAAATAGAGAAGTAAATAAATAAACAAATACATGCATGTGGATATATAAATAGAATATGAATGAATGAATGATCGACGATCGTTTTAAGGCCATTTTCCCCACTAGAGCGGGGGTTAGCCTTGCAGGCCCCATGACAATCATGGTTCCCTGTTTGAGGCAATGTTTTTTTATGGCCGGATGCCCTTCCTGACGCCAACCCTTGGTCACGCTCTTACGATGCGCAGGGATACGGTGTACCTATTCTAAACCGGGGTACACACCGTGGTCATTCATCCCAGCAAGCTGGTACTCAAAATATATATAAATAGATATAAAAACATATATAAATAGAGAAGTAAATAAATTAATAAATACATGCATATGGATAAATAAATGGAGAAGTAAATAAATAAATACATGCATATGGATAAATAAATAGAGAAGTAAATAAATAAATACATGCATATGGATAAATAAATAGAGAAGTAAATAAATAAATACATGCATATAAATAAATAAATAGAAAAGTAAATAAAAAAATAGATGCATATGGATAAATAAAGAGATGTAAATAAATAAATACATGCATATGGATAAATAAATAGAGATGTAAATAAATAAACACATGCATATGGATAAATAAATCGAGAAGTAAAAAATAAATACATGCATATGGATAAATAAATAGAGAAGTAAATAAATAAATACATGCATATGGATAAATAAATAGAGAAGTAAATAAATAAATAAATACATGCATGTGGATATATAAATAGAGAAGTCAATAAATAAATAAATAGAGAAGTAAATAAATAAATACATGCATGTGGATAAATAAATCGAGAAGTAAATAAATACATGCATGTGGATATATAAATAAATAAATAAATAAATAAATACATGCCTGTGGATAAATAAATACATGCATGTGGATAAATAAATAGAGAAATAAATAAATAAATAAATAAATACAGTACATGCATGTGGATAAATAAATAGAGAAGTAAATAAATAAATAAAAGAGAAATAAAGCAAAGGCATTTTACACACATGAAAGGCATCCAGCCAATGATACACTCGGGGATTGCACAACTCTCAAGGTTTAATCCATCATACACAGTACACCTTCGCAACGCCATCCGATACATCATTCCACTTCAGCCCATGGTATTTACACCGCCTCCGCCCTCTGTCCGTCTGATGCAGGAATTTTGTTTCCCAAGGCATCGTGAAGAATATCATTCCACATTAGGCGCATAAGCACACATAAGCACGTTGCTGAGGTTAGAATTGGCTGCCTTTGCACGAGAGTGACGTCATGGGCCATTAGGCTTTGGGCAATGATAAAAGGGAACATCTGGTGACGTGTTCCTCTGGAGCACCAGAATTGCAGAAGGAGAACCGCACAAGGTTTCGCCATCTGCCTTTTCCCGCCATCCTCTCCAGAAACCCTTCCTCGAGTGGGTACGGCTTACGGTGGGTATGGGATGGGAGCCCAAAGCCGTGACCCATAACGGATTCCTCGCGATCCCACTTGGACGCTCGACTCAAATCGCGCACCTTTATGAACCGTTGGAAACACGACTGCCCTGCAATGCGCCCCACTTGCCTCGGGCACTGATCCGTTTTAATTCCTTTGTTGCTGCGCGCTAAACGCGAGTGATGCTGCATTCATCATTTGCAACTGCGCAGCGCAGCAGAAAATTGCACCAAACGCCGGAAATGCCTCAAGCGCAGATGCTTCCTCGCCATCGATGGCTCAAAAAGAGGTCATTTGGGAATAACCATTTTGAACTATGCACATTTCACAATTCACATTTTGAACTATTTGATCTCACTATCTGCCATGATTTTTCCTGAAAAAACCACATTTCAAATCTGGCCTGCAAAGCCAGTCGCCGACTGGGCATCCTCCGTCGTGCGAAGTCCTTCCTTGGCACACCTGAGCTCCGCACCACATACAAGGCTTTCATCCGCAGCTCAATGGAATACTGTTCCCCCCTCTGGGCCGGTGCTCCTGCCTCACCTAGCTCAGCTTCACGCTGTTGAAACCAAAGCGTTCAGAATCATTGGAATCTCCCGTGATGAAGCTAACTCCGAGGGCCTTTCGCTTACTCACCGCAGGCAGGTTGGTGGTCTTTTTGTCTTCTACCGACTCCTCTCCGGCCTTGCTCCCCCATCTCTGTCTGTGCTCTGTCCCCCAAATATTCCTGCACAAGATCTGCCAGCAACCCTCTTATGGTGAAACTGCCAAAATCAAGACTCTCTATTCACCTTCACTCTTTCATTCCTCTTTTCTCCCGCCTCTGGAACAAACTCCCTCACTCTCTTCAATCCCACTCCTCCCTACAGATCTTTAAAACAGCTGTTCACCACCATCTCTTGTCTTCCCCCATCCAAAACCTTCATCTTTTCTACCCTCGTTAATTCACCCCAGATACACCTTTTCGAAATTCCGACTTCTTTCCTGGAAGTCCTAGCAATCTTGCAATCCAGCAATGTTCATGTGCTTTATACCTCCCCCCACC
This sequence comes from Myxine glutinosa, assembly GCF_964187855.1. Taxonomy (NCBI): domain Eukaryota; kingdom Metazoa; phylum Chordata; class Myxini; order Myxiniformes; family Myxinidae; genus Myxine; species Myxine glutinosa. The sequence goes on from NC_136263.1 coordinate 77,341,784, forward strand.
CCCTTCCGTTCCTCCTCCCCCCCCCTTCCGTTCCTCCTCCCCCCAAGCCCTCTCCCTCCCACAGATCTCCCGATGTCCCTGCTCTCAAATGTTGTATGTGTGCTTCCCTCTCTCTCCCCATCTTGTGTCCCGCTCCCTTTATCTTACGTTTTATGTGTCAGTTTGTCTTTTTGTGATTAATGTTAGCTCTTACATGAGCCTCGAACTTGTATACAAAAAATAATAATAATAATAAAACTTTGACCTTGACTTTTGACCTATATAGTCAAAAAACACTGACGGCCTCACTTTTGTTTTTCAGAATCATCTGATAGTTTGACGAAGATAGCCGAAAGCGTTCGCGAGTAATCGTACTCAAGGACAAACAAACGAGACAGACCTCGTTAACAGACAGGTGTGAAAACATAACCTCCATGCACCTTCGGTGGTGGAGGTAATGAGGACTAAAATCAAAATATATAAATTTTAAAAATACAGGGAGGTTGATGAAACTTCACCTATTTTCTAAAGGTATCATCTCGATAGGCTTACTTGCGCACACATGTACTGTCAATATGGTAAGGCCATGATCCATCTTACATGCGCACACATGGCATCTTACATGGCATCTTACATGCATCTTATCTTATGGCATCTTACATGCGCACCTTACAATATCTTACAATACATGTATCTTACAATATCTTACAATATCTTACAATACCTTACAATATCTTACAATACTTACAATACATGCGCACCTTACAATACCTTACAATATCATCTTACAATATGGCATCTTACATGCGCACAGATGTACTGTCAATGTGGTAAGGCCATGATCCATCTGCGTATAAATCATGAGACCAGATAGGCATCAATTTCAGGACATTCATAACACGAGATTTGACGAGTTCACCATTCGGAAACTCAATGCCACAGGAAAGAGAATGACGAGGTGACAAGTCTGGACTGTGTGAGAAATGATTCTGAACTTCCCAAAGCATTTTCTCTCGAGTAGTTATGGTCACATTTGCTGTGTGATGGTTGGGAATTCTCGTGCAATAAAGTCACTCCACGAAACATCACACCTGGCCGTCGTCTTCTTAGGAAAGCTTCTCTCACACAAGGCACTGAAATACATCAATTTTTTTTTACAATGTTCAATAAAATCTTCCTAAAAACAAAATTTTGTGATACAGATTTAAATATATTAGCCACAATTCGCGTTGTACAATATATACACAAAGAATTAAGTTAAGCACCCCCCCGTTTTTTTACAACCTCGCACATTACAAGTTTGTTGTCGTCAAAACAGTGTAATATACCCATGATATTGCTATATTTTCTGGAGAAGTGATATTATGGTCACATAAAAACATAACAATCATGCCGTTTTCAATATTTTATTCTGAATAATTTAAGGTGAAATTTTTTGGGAATTTTAGGCATATTTTCACCTCAATTTAAGTATGGAGCTATAGGTCCATCACGGACAGTGTGGATGACGTTTATGTTTTCTAACGTACAGTCATTGTTCTGAGAAGACCTCTAGCGATCTTTGCGTCAATAACGTGTGTAGGACCCACGTGATCGGATGGAGCAAGGTGCTGTGACAACCATCCCCTGGCCTGCGTACAGTCCTGACCTGAACCCCCTCGAGCACGTTTGGGACATGTTGGGACGACAAATTGCGAAGATGGTCCCTCCAATAGCCAATCTGGATGAATTGGAACGTGCATTACATCGGGAATGGAACAACCTGCCACAGCAACGCATACGACGGCTTACAGGGTCTATGAGACGTAGGGTTGAGTCAGTGATCCGATCACGTGGGTCCTACACACGTTATTGACGCAAAGATCGCTAGAGGTCTTCTCAGAACAATGACTGTACGTTAGAAAACATAAACGTCATCCACACTGTCCGTGATGGACCTATAGCTCCATACTTAAATTGAGGTGAAAATATGCCTAAAATTCCCAAAAAATTTCACCTTAAATTATTCAGAATAAAATATTGAAAACGGCATGATTGTTATGTTTTTATGTGACCATAATATCACTTCTCCAGAAAATATAGCAATATCATGGGTATATTACACTGTTTTGACGACAACAAACTTGTAATGTGCGAGGTTGTAACAAAACGGGGGGGTGCTTAACTTAATTCTTTGTGTATATATACGACAAGGCAGTTTTCCATGAGAATGAAATTGTCGTCGTCCCAAAGAGCTGTACACGACGCAACAAGATTGCAATTGGGCTACAGACGTCTACATTGTTACAGTTTTGAGAATAAAGGATAACCCCCCGCGTAGTTAGTTGCACCACAACATGTAGCCTCGCTTAGTTGAGTTATGTCTTAGTAAATGTAAGCATAGTCTCCTTTCCTGTGTTAGTATGCGTTGAGCAGGCCAGTAAGTGTAGGCCTCAATTGGGCTAGAATGCCATGTGCTAGGGCCGAGAACAAGTCTAGAAGGCCCAAGGGAGGAGCTGCAGGGGAGTGGCCGGTAAGTGGCAGGCAGCCAATGAACGCTCAAGGGGGTGGCTAACAATGGCAGCAGGGGAGGGGCTTGGAAAATTCTGGTGGGACTCTGGGGAGGGGCTATAAGACCCTGCCCCAGGCCCCTGAACTCTCTCTCTCTGCCCCCAGATCTCTCTGTGAACGCTCTCTGTGAACGGTCTCTCTTGCTCGCTGCCTCCGAATGATCTCCTCTGTGCTAAGCTCCCTCTGTCGTAGAGAGGTGTGATCGAGAAATAGCATGAACTCTCCATGTGCCCTGCGCTCTGCTGCCTGTTAATAGCGCTTGCGAGGACGATCCCTCCCGGGGCCACAGACGCCAACGAGCTCCCTGCACACGTGCCGCGAACACCTCAAGGGACACGCCCGGTGAGCTGACCAGAGCGAACGGCACCAAGGACGCGTTTGGAGCACGTACTTTTCCTTCCTTTGCACCGCGTGAGCGAGTGGGCCCTTGTCCGGGGATTAAGATAAGACCGATTAAGTATCTGCTCTGTGTCCCTTTACCCTGATCACTGTATAAATTGTATAATAAACCTGTGTTCTTCCTTCCATTTGGCCGTCCATGTCATTTCGCACCATTGGCTTCGCATTGCACGAATAAAACCGCTCAATCGGGTTCAATAAGGATTAACGGCACATGTCACGTGACACGCAAACCGCAGGGGCGTATCAGATCAGCGTGATTCGTGCGAGGTCCCGTTCTCGTGGCGGCGTGTGTATAGAAGGTACAAGGGGATTCGACCCGATACCCTTTCACACGCTCGCTACGGGAGTGGCGGCTCGGCCTCGTGGACTTGAAGCTCGAGGGGGAAAAGGGTTTAACCCCCCCTCTGTACGTCGACGGGCTCGAGGTCCGCAACAATATATTATATGGAAGTATTGGGATTTTTAAAAGGCCTATTCTGCCAATTTAACCTGTGCGTCATATATCCATCATATTGTTATGTTTGTAGGGGGTAGATGATTACCTTAGAGCCAGGTAGAGTGTATAGATTAGTGTGCTCCGACTGCCGTGAAGAAGAACCATCGAGATGTACCATAAGTAGGGAAATTGTATAGACCGGACTGTCGTGTAAGCTTGTATCTTCGTCCCCATCAGGAGGGGTGGGGCTTGTTAATTAGCGAGGGATTATGGGTAAATTAACCCCCTGTGTGTCGTTGCCTCTCTAATTTATTCCTTTGCTTATGGCACCGCACTAGACACCTAGCCAGAATTGCGCAATTAAATACACTAATTAATAAAAACGACCCGGAAGCCAGGCATGAAGCACTACCGCTGATTACACCGACTTGGTAAGCGCACAGGACAGGCATCTCCGTGGAGACACGCCCAAAGAGCGGTGATTGGGTGGGGATTTTATTGGCATCGAGGACTGGTAAGGTGGCATGCACTTGTTGGATCAGACACGGAGACGTGTGGAGATGATGTCAGAGCCTGGACGATAAAAGAACGCTCTGACCGATATTTTGTCTTCTTGCTTCCTTCTCGTTCTGGATGCGGTAATGGACGGTCGGGTGCCGACGTCTGCCCTTGTGCCTTCTTGTTTTGGACTTTGGGTCGCATTTTGGTCTCTCCCAGCATCGACATTTTGTCTCTAGGCAAACATTTTCTCACCCGTTCTTGTGTTGGACACCATCGCAAGCAATCGTGTGCCGACACCTTGCTGGTGGTCATGAAGAGGAAGAGCCACGGACTGAGAACCGTGGGTTTCCAAGCAGGAATGGTGAGTGGACAGGCGCAGCCTGTTTGGCTTGCACGCGAGGCCCGTAGTGAAAAGAGAAGAGGGCGTGCTGAGGCCTTCTTCCCGCCAAGGCAGGAGCCACGTCTGGATTGCACGCTCAGGGCCTGGACGATTCCTGGTGAGACACACCAGCCGAGTTAAACTAAGTGCCCACAAAAATTACATGCATTTATTTTCAGTTATTTTATCCCTCATCTGTATTCGGGTCTGTCTGGGAGCGCTCCAATTTAGGAATTTATTGTTATTCGACCATGTTTTCTTTGTTACCGGCATTTTCTTTGATAAACCTGTTTATTTTTGTACATTTTAATTTCGCGTTGTTTGAGTTAATTTATTGCAGGGTAGAGGACTGCTGGTGAGATCTGTGAAGGTAAGTGCTCCGGTTTCCTCCCCCACCCCCCCAGCCAACCTGCCCCCACGCATATTCTCCACTATATTTTGAACTGAACGCCTCGGAGTTAAAGCCCGTTCGGAAATCTGTTTCCTTGGAAGATTTTAATCTCCAGGAACGTGACAATATTATCACACATTCAGTCCTTTCGCGACTCAAACACAACGCATTGTGGGGCACAATGAAAAAAGAATGGACTCAACAGGAAGAAAGCCAATCGTCCGTAGTAGTTATTATCATTACTCTACTTATTCTCAATCATAGAACACATTACCTGGTGTTGCCTTGACAAACAAGGACGTGGGCGTGGTCTACGAGCGGCAAATTTGATTGGTCGTGATGACATCCAAGTACTGCTAAATGCTAGGATTGTGAAAGTGCTAAAAAGGTTATTTGTGTTCAACAGTGTTGAAGTATACAATTCAATTGAAATAAAATGATGACATCAAAGATCGGAGAAAAATAAAATTTGGAAATTTACCGCCGTTGATGCAGTGTCATTTACACCACCTTATTTAACGAGTTAAATTAATTATTTGTACCTGTTCTTTGTGTCCTTTATGACATCTATAAAAGCAGAACGTTTCCTGGTTGGAATGATTTTCAATTTTCTTTGACTTCTAAACAGGTAGACTGAGAATTTTTTTTTATCTCACTCCTCTCCTCGCATGTACGATCATGATGAATTCAAAACCGAAGCACTGTAAAACGGCAGGTTTGTTTTCCGATTCATGTTGCGATTCTTGTTCAAAATCTAACATTCAATTGAAATGAAGTTGTTCCTCGATCATAAACTGACATTCTGAACATAAGGATAGACAGACAGACAGAGGTGAACCAATTATTTAACCCCACTTTTTGCTTTGCGTGCACGGGATAATAAGTTTGAGCGGAGGGCATCTTGTTCGGGGGCCAAAGTCTGTACAGGGGAAGAGCACACAATCACATATAGGGCATGGTAATGCTTGCTTGTATCCAGCAGGCTGTACACATAGTCAGGTTCACTATGAAAACAAATATAATTTCGTTCAAATTTTTGGGAGATTAGCAAACCTGTACATTTTTGGAATCATCAGAGCATGGAGAATCCGAAAATCAATGTTGGCATTTGCACACACAGATTTTGGATTTTCAAAATGGCCGCCATAAAATACATATTTTGCGCGATCTCGGCTTCTCCTCAACCTAGAAACTTGATTAAATATGCTAATCCTATGTTTTCTGGGCCAAGGAATCCAATAAAGGCCTCAAAATAGTGCTCAGGATTATAGAAAAGCAACAAACAAAGGTAATTGAAAACCATTGTCCTTATATTTATGATATAACTGTATTACATAATACATGATATTGCAAGTCCTTTGAAATTATAGGTCTGGGTTGATAAAGCAAGAAAGCAGCCTTGTTCGTATCAGATTGAACTATAACTCCTATACACAGGATCTACTAGGTCTATACCGTTCAGGAATATGCTTTTACAGATCTTCATCACTGTCCTGAGTGTCATTTTCGGCAAAATTAATTCGCAAATGCCAACATTAATTTTTGGATTCCTCATGCTCTGAATATTCCAAAAATGTATAGTTTTGCTAATCTCCAAAAATGTTGAACGACAAAACATCGTGAACCTGACTAACGTGTGTCATGGATGAAATCAACATGACGTTCATTGAGGTATGCCAACCATTGTGTAAAGCAAAGAGAATTTGCTATTTCAGACGTTAATCCGTCATCGGAGCAAAAGAGTGCTGACGTTTCAGCCATTGACAGTTAGCATACCTAAATCAACATCTCATTGATTTCATCCATTGTTCTACCTGTCCGCTGACACAGATCAACGCTAGTCTTCACAAGCAAGACTAGTTGATTTTATATATGCGAGCACGGCCGAGGAGATCAGCACACACACACACACTCAGAACACCACATGCAGATGAACACATATGCACTCAAACGACCACGAGCATAACACGCACATTCACACACACCCATGGCAAAGGGATCTTCACACTCCAAGTTGCCTAATGGTCAAATTACCACAGGCTCCTGTACCCATTTATTGTCACCACCTGCCAGAATGTATCTAATTATTCCTTAAACTGATCAATTGTAATTACTTTCACTTTCTCTATCCTCGTTTGATGAATGATGAAAGAACTGATGAAGAATGAAAGGTTGAGATTCCCATGCGGGTTATTGTACGCTTGAATGCTGAAAGTGAAAAAGGTTGTGTCACAAAGAAGTGCACTTAAAATTTGTTAAAGAAAGCTGAGATTTTCAAATGTAAAAGATATGAGGACGAATGACCAAGAAAAAGATGAAAAAACAAATATTCTTGAGCTCAGAATTTAATTTTGGAAAGGTTAAAAGGTTAGGTTACTATGGAGACATGATATAGGTATCAGGAGGAGAAGATTTAGCCGTTAGATCAAGTATAAAGTCAGCCTGGAATAAGTGGACACAACTAGGTGGAGTCATGAAGCACAGAAATATTCAATTACCTGAAAATGTTTGAGCTTATAAAGCCAGTGTATCAGACCGGTATTGATTAATGGAAGTGAAACGCGGCCAGTGCGGATTGAAAATGTGAAAATAATTATGGAAAGAACAAATATGAGAATGATGTGATGCATGAATGGATCGTCTCCGAAAGAAAGAATGCTGAGCTCAGAAATAAGGAAAAGAGCAACTAGAAATCATCTGAAAATTCAAATCCCATCCGCCTCGCTTTGTATTCAGACCTCTTCTTCTTCTGTATGCTAACATGATGAAAACAGCTAAAAATACAAAAAAAAAAAAAAAAGGATTTTAGGCGACCATGACCTTTTGACCTCAAAAACAAAAGGCTTGAGTGACCCAATATGCAAACCCTATTCCAAATTTCAAGTCAATCAGATGGAAATTAACGATTTTGTGATAATGACATTTGACCTTTTGACCTTCTTGACATTATATGGGTCACATTCGATAAATTGGGTCATCACATATTGGTATAACTGGCATGTTGATAGTTTATGCAGCCTTCACCTTTGACCTTTTAATCTTGAAAAAAAAACAATCAGCTTCTAGCTTTTTATTGGTGAACTAATTCAGTGACCCAATATGCAAATCTTATGATAATTCACTAAATGTCTGTCCGTCTGTCTGTCCGTTCAAAGGTACCGCAAAAACAGCTGATCCGATTGCAACAATATTTTGGGTGGGTAATCCTGGGATCTCCAGGAGTAAAATAGGCTATTTCGTTTTTCCAATTTCAGCTTTGGTCTCCAGCATTCTAAAGTTTGGACTCCCGCATAACATTCGTGTTCGCATAACGTTCATTGTGACGTTGTTGTTTTTCTGGGAGCTGCACCGATCGGACTCGGTGACCTCAGACAAAGACCATTTATAAGGACATGGGTTGAATCCCTGCTTGAGAGAAGGCCAACCCCCTCCCCGCCACCACAGTCGTCTCTCCAACTCACAATCCCACGAGATATGCGGAAAGGACGACCCAAAACCAACTATCTTCTTTTTGATTCGTATATAAACATCATTAAAAGTAAATAATAACCTTGGCCAAAGTTCAAATGACGTGAGTTTAATCTCTACATCAGAGAATTCCACATAGCTATTTGGGTGGTGTATAAGCTAACAGATCGCTGTCTCCATCGATGTTGCCAAGGCCATAACACCTATCGGCTCAAAATCCTTTGAACTGTTGACTTGGTAGTTTTTACAATGAAGGAAACACGTATCGGGAGTACATACGACATAGCGATTGTGAATGTGACAGCTCTGAGGCGTCTTTCACTTCGCATCGCAGTGACGGCGAGCACCAACTGTAAGGGCTGTGAGATTAAAATCTGGCTTCAAGCCCCTTCACCACCCAAAGCCTTCAACCAGACATATTAATACGCTCCTCCCCCTTCATTCCCGTTCTTCGAAGCAAAGCGGTAAAAATTGTTGTATCGCCATTATATATTACTAGCAACGGTACCCGCCCTAAGGGCGGGGCTTCAATTGGAAGGCGCGATTTATAGCCAACGAAGCCGGTGTTGTGAATGAACGCGTATGTATTATGTTGAAAAGCCAGATTTTGCTCAATCCTTTGAGATTTTCGAAGCTTTGACGCACCAAATCGCTCCATGGAGGCCGCCATCTTGCGGGTGCGGAAGTATGCATAGAAAATTGCGAAAAAGTTCAATAGGAGTTTGTTTCACCCGCCTTTTTTTGATTCACAATCTTATGCACCTCTAATTTGTAATTAAAATACTTTAAGACCAACCTCGTTCCCCGGGCCCGCATTGGCCCTGGTTATCTGCAACGGAAATCGTCACGAAACACCGGAACCAATGAGATTCGAGCATTTAAAAAAATATTTCAAAAACGAAATCGCTCCATGGAGGCCACCATCTTGCGGATGCGGACGTATGCATAAAAAATTGCGAAAAAGTTCAATAGGAGTTTGTTTCACCCCTCTTTTTTTGATTCACAATCTTATGCACCTCTAATTTGTAATTAAAATACTTTAAGACCAACCTCGGTCCCCAGGCCCCGCACGGGGCCCTGGTTATTTTCAACGAAAATCGTCACCAAACACCGGAACCAATGATATCTGAGCATTTGAAAAAATATTTCAAAAAAGATTATTACTGCGTTTCGGAAGCTGAAAACGGCGTCAAATATTCTAAAATTGACGAAGAATTATGTTTTTGAAATCTCGCGGCCGTCGGGGATAGTTTTTCACTGCCGGAAATATCCGAAGTTGAGACGGAATTCACCAAATTAATGAAGAAGGAAATTTAATAAATTTTAATCTCATCCAGAATGCAAATGGTGTCATTTTGAACTAGTATAGGTACGGTACCTACTACACCTACCTACTACCAACTACCTAACCTACTGATGCCATAGTGATGGGTAAAATAGTGGCAAGAGGCTTTGGCTTCGCCGGCTCATTGCGGCTTTGCAGTCGGGTACTCGTATAAACATCCGTTAACTATCACACGCAAATCATCAAAATCTAAACAGTATTTTTAGAATTTCAATTTAAAAAACCACATCACTGTTCATATCGGTAAATATTATTCCATCGTGTTTCAACTCGTGATAACTGTACGCGTTTCTTTAGGAAAAAAAATGGAAAGATTTTGTACCTCTTCTTCAGCTTCGAACTTCAGGATAGACGACATTGCTGATAAAAGTTCCTTTTCTCTCTTTGAAGTTCTTGGCAAACATTTTTATATTGTGTTACGTGCTCCTCCCCGACCCCCTGGTCACGGTGTACCTCCGAGCCCCGAGAGGAGTCACGGCAGAAAAATGTGTTATTCTATATGTCAAAGATCAATGGAGAAGCCACCCCAATTGTTACTCACAAACAAATATTATATTAAGATCACATAAGAATAGCAGTACAACCATAATAGTATTCAATAGTACAATCCATGTCCTATGATGGTACCATCAGTTTTGGTAATATAGAACTCACTGTGCTCCAAGTGAGTGAAACACGAACATCCACAACGTCTCTTATTCCCGGCTTCAAGCCCAAAGTTGATTCACTCCAGCGATCGCCAGAATGATGTCCGATCGAGACCAGAATCCCGTTCGGATAGCAAATACAGTCCCACAGCCACAGCTGTTCAAAGGCGCCCTCAAGGCGACTGGGATATCCAAAGGCGCCTTACAGGCGACCGAGAGATCACACCCTCGGGTATGGACGAATTAGCCTTCAAAAATCCGCGCCCCACACACACGCCCCAGATCGACGTCTGAATGCGGTGAGAACGGTCGAAAAGAAACGAAACCGCGAGCGAAGCACAAGTCCTGCGCGAGTCAAAATGGGCATCGACCCGCTCTCGTGGCGCACGGCACGGCGATGATTCTCTCCTGAATCGATCGCAAAACCTGACATGCAGGTTGACCGGTCACAGCGATGACAACTCCGTCGTAGGAATTCCTCTCCTGGAACCCCGAAAGTTCGCTAGTGACTCTGGCTCGCCAACGTTCGCTTCAGAACCCGGAACAACTCGCTTTCTTGTCCGACTCATTCGCTCCGCCCTCTTTCTTCTCCTTCCGCTTCATCGACGTCCGGTTCCTGTTTCATTTTAAAACATTCCTTTTACCTTTTGACAATAATAATTGCTATTTCCCTCAAACAACAATAATAATAATTAATAATACATGGAACCAGAAATGTCTCAATTGGATGAAAGCCACCACAACGGAAGTGGTGAATCCGTAACAATTGTCACTGCTGCCAACGCGACGCCATGGCATTATTCATTACATTCATTCATTCATTTAATGATCATTAAACATTATTCTTACGCTCATTAAACGTTCATTAAACATTAAACGTTCATTAAACGATTACAAAAATAAAAACGAAAAAGATTACTTAATTACGTTGACACCGTCACATCAAACACTATCGTGAACACAAACATCGTCACAACATAGTCACAATGAAAACATCGTCACAAACGTTACATTACGTAATTCAAACCGTGAACAAATCGAATATTGGAGAGTCCATTGCAGAGAAGCAGTCCCCCCTCTGGAGTTAAGTCCAGGTGCATCGGCTGACAAAGAACATCGGACTCGGGTGCATAACACAGGAAGTGGAGATGAAGAGTTTGCCAATGAACTTTTGCGAATTGGAAAGGGAAGGCTACCCATCGATGCAGAAATCGGCGAGTTCAAAGTTCAAGTCAAGGAGGACTACCTGACCCAAGGAGAAAACGTCAAGAGCCTCACTGACATCATATTCAGCAACTGAGCACCTTGCATGCTGACAGGAACTGGCTTTGCAGCCGAACCATCCTCTGTCCTACGAATGAGGCGGTTGATGAAGTGAATGCGATCGTACTGCGGCGAAACCCTGGGAAGGAATCTGTCTACTTGAGCAGCGACAAGATAATGGACGTAGAGAACAGACACCAATATCCAGTAGAATTCCTTAACTCGATATGTGCATCAGGAATGCCTCCTCAGAAACTCTGCCTCAAGAAGGAGCTCCGATCATGCTGCTGCGAAACTTTGACCCTAAAAATGGCACTGCAATGGGAGTCGTTATACATCGTGGACAACCTGATGCCGAATCTCATCGATGCGACACTAGCTACTGGGCCTCATGCTGGAAACAAGATCTTCATACCGAGGATTCCAATCATTCCATCTGAAAACCTGTTCCCCTTCCAGATGCAGCGAAAACAATTCCCTGTCCGACTCAGCTTTGCAATGACCAGTAACAAGGCTCAAGGTCAGACATTAGAAAAGGAAGGCATCTACCTAAAGACAGATTTCTTCAGCCATGGACAGCTTTATGTCGCCATGAGTCGCGTTGGCAGCAGCGACAATACAAAAATGTTTGCCAAGAACTTCAAAGAGAGAAAAGGAACTTTTATCAGCAATGTCGTCTATCCTGAAGTTCTAAGCTGAAGAAGAGGGACAAAATCATTCAATTATTTTCCCAAAAGAAAAGCGTACATTTGATATCACGATTTGAAACACGATGGAATAATATTTACCGATATGAACAGTGATGAGGCTTTTATTGAAATTCTACAAATACTGTTTAGATGTTGATGATTTGCGTGTGATATGATTCAACGAATGTTTATATAAATCGTTTAAAATAAAAAAGCCTTCAATTTCTGATATTTTACCTTTTCATTTGGGCCTCCCAATTGAAGCCTCACCCGTAGGGCGGGTACCGTTGCTAGTTCTTAAAATTTCAGATCAATCAGATGAAAATTGACGATTCGATGTGGCATTGACCATTGACATTTTGACCAAATTATTAATTTGACTTCTTCATATTCTGATAATAAAGCTTTGTTTAAAAATTATGACAAAACCTCATCTGGTTAAAAAAAAGTTATGGCCATCAGACACACAGACGGACAGACAGACAGACAGACAGAGACGGACAGACAGACACACAGAGGTGATTGCAAAACTCCATCCCCACCTGTGCTGGAAAAGGCTAAAATCAATAGTAATGAAGAAAAACTTAGGAAGAGAAGACTTGCTTTTTTGGGGGTTTTTTTCAAGATCGAGGCTCGCGTAAGAGCTAACATTAATGACAAAAAAACAAACGGACAAATAAGACGAAATAAAGGGAGCGGGAGACAAGATGGGGGGAGAGAGGGAAGCACACAAGTACAACATTTGAGAGCAGGGACATTGGGAGATCTGTGGGAGGGAGAGGGCTTGGGGGGAAAAGGCATGGGATGGGGGGGGGGGGGGGGAGAGGTTAAAAAACACATGGACACTGCTCGGACTTCCAGGAAATAAGTTGGTATTTCAGAAAAGTGTATCTGGGGTGAATTAGTGGGGGTAGAAAAGATCAAGGTTTTGGATGGGGGAAGATAAGAGATGGTGGTGAACAGCTGTTTTAAAGACCTGGAGGGAGGAGTGGGATTGAAGAGAGTGAGGGAGTTTGTTCCAGAGGCAGGAGAAAAGAGGAATGAAGGAGTGAAGGTGAGCACAGAGCCTTGATTTTGGCAGTTTAACCATAAGAGGGTTGCAGGTAGATCTTGTGCGACCTGTAGGAATATTTGGGGGACAGAACACAGAGAGAGGTGAGGGGGGGGGGGCAAGGCCGGAGAGGAGTATGGTCATGTGTAACAAAGGTCAAACAATGAAACGATAAAGAAAACAATAAAGCTTTTTTTTTTTTTCTTCTTGTTTTTTTTTGTATACTGAATCGAGGCTCGTGAAAGAGCTAACATTTACTTCACAAACAAATCAACCAGACAAACAAAATATATAAAAAGAGGGAGCGGAAGACAAGATGGGGAGAGAAGGGGAAGCACACAAACACAACATTTGAGAGCAGGGAGATGTGTGGAAGGCAGAGGGCTTGGGGGGAGGAGGCGTGGGAAGGGGGGGGGGGGGGGAGAGAGAAGTATAAAACACAAGGACACCACGGACTTCCAGGACAGAAGTTGGTATTTCAAAAAAGTGGAATTGGGGTGAAATTAGCGGGGATAGAAAAGATCAAGGTTTTGGATGGGGGAAGATAAGAGATGGTGGTGAACAGCTGTTTTAAAGACCTGGAGGGTGGAGTGGGATTGAAGAGAGTGAGGGAGTTTGTTCCAGAGGCGGGAGAAAAGAGGAATGAAGGAGTGAAGGTGAGCAGAGAGTCTTGATTTTGGCAGTTTAACCATAAGAGGGTTGCAGGCAGATCTTGTGCGACCTGTAGGAATATTTGAGGGACAGAGCCCAGAGAGAGCTGGGGGGCAAGGCCAGAGAGGAGTCAGTAGAAGACGGAAAGACCACCAATCTGCCTGCGGTGAATGAGTGAGAGGCCCTTGGAGTTAGCTTCATCATGGGAGATTCCAATGATTCCGAATGCTTTGGTTTCAACAGCGTGAAGACGAGCTAGGTGTGAGGCAGGAGCACCAGCCCAGAGGGGAGAGCAGTATTCCATTGAGCTGCGGATGAAAGCCTTGTATGTGGTGAGGAGCTCAGGTGTGCCAAGGAAGGACTTCGCACGACGGAGGATGCCCAGTCGGCGACTGGCTTTGGAGGCCAGCTTGGAAATGTGGTTTTCCCAGGAAAGATCATGGCAGATAGTGAGACCCAAAAGCTTGAGTGACAGAACTTCTTGGAGAGGATTATTCAGAAAGTGGATGGGAGGGTTGTCCAGTCGGTCTTTTCGGAGAGACATCGTAAGAGTGTGAGATTTGTCAGGATTGAAAGACATGTTCCACTTGTTTGCCCAGTCTGTGATTTTGTCCAGGTCTGCAGAGAGTGAGGAGGCTTGTGGTAGAAGCTCGTGGTAGAAGGAAGAAAGGAGAGAAGACATCGTAAAAAGACATGAATGAAAACGTCAAGAAAGTTATATGGAATGTTTGTTTGCGTTTGCATGAAACTGACATAACACACCCAGGCAGCCTACTTTAATATTACTCAACTAGCAGCCTTAATCATAGTTCAACACAGAGTTCTCCAATGTAAGCGTAACATTTTTACATGCAATTTAACCACCAGTTGCTTTTATACGTTGGATGTGGACTATATCAAAGTTATCCACACCTGTTCCTCAGTGTGTGTTTGATGCACCACCTGTGGTTTGAGGTGTGCCAAATTAACCCGAAATCACTTCTGAAGCAAATTATTTGTTTGAAAGGTTACAAAATAAGTGGTTCAACTTTCAACTTAAACTCCCCCACTTATCTGAGGAGTTTTAAGGTGCAACACACTTGGTCAACTAACGGAGTTGTGGATTGACCTGGACTTCATCACTGTCAATCTTAACTGACAGTTTTGTGTTGAGTATGATCATCTGGTTTTTCCTCCTGAATGCATACTCTGCAGCAGTTCCCCATCCACGGACTTCAGAATCGTGTTTCCAACTTCCTTTGCTGTGTCGACGTTGATGGTGTTGTGGCGTGGACCTCAGTGACAACATTCCACAGACTGGGGTCAGAGCAGAAAGGATTTCGCTCCTGGAGACAGTGGAGAACTGTTAGCATGTCCTTCCAGTCTCAGGCTGGTCGAGCTCATGTTATGTCCTTGTTCGGTTCTCCTGTGTTATAGTCAACCCCGTAAGCTCTTGCATTGCCATGTTAACTTCTGCACAGGCATGCATGGATAGCAGCCACATCCAACATTTTTGCTGTCATTCCTCACTCTCTTGTGAGACCCTCGCTCGTCTTCATGCTCCTTCACAACACCTGCTTGATGAGATCTAATGAAAGACCAGCCCATAGACAAACACTTCTTCTCACCACGTGGAGACCCTCTTCAAATCGTTTTTGGACATCAGGATGTTGAACTTGGAGATTGGACATATGCTGTTGATATACCCTCGCAGATTTTGTGTAGATGTTGCGGATTGTTGCGGCCTGGTGCTGCCAGGTAGGGTGGCATTTCTGAAATGGCCTACAAGTGTAATACCCAGTTACCAGTACACTCTGCCCTGACGAACTTCCGCAGGATATTTAGCATATATCAATGTACTGAACCTAGAGAGCTGCGGTTCTGGAAGACATCTTCACAGACTCAGCTTGACTTTCAAGACAGTTCCTGATTCTGCTCACCAAATCAGACTGGCAAACTTCTTCTGCAGATATTTTATCAGCTATCAGCTTCTCATAGAGGACAGAAACTTGATCCAGATCTGTACTCCCACTTGTATCTGCAGCAGTGTCGTCATCTGATGGAGCTGTGGCTGCTTCATCAGAATCCATATCTTCAGTCTCTGTGTCTTTTTAGTTGTCAGGTTCACTTGGTAGAGGGACATCAATGTGTTGGACAGCAGCAGGGCATTGGGTGCTGCATCAACAACTAGATGGTATTCATAGAATACTTACCCTGCGCAGTCAACTTGTTGTGAGCCAACTGTTCTGTTTTTGAACATTGTTTTTTTAAATCCAATATGGCTGCCAGACCACGTGAGCGATGACATCATAAAAATGTATTCTCTAATACAATTGTTGCATAGATCATGCTCAACACATTTCAAACTGATCAGACTAAGTGTTGTTCCTGTCGAATTATGACGTCATAATTATGGCACCAATGACGTCATCATTAACAACACCTATTCCCCATATGGAGTTCTTTACAATGAGCCATGTTTCAATTTTTTTCCATGCAGCGGTTTTGGAGATCTAGAAGTGCAATATTTTTCGGTTTTTCCAAGATGGCGCCTCTACCACATGACCGATGACGTCATGATTATCATTAAAATATTCAAAAGGAGGATGCGCTCCTATGCTGAAAATGTCGTGTCTATCAGACCAACAGTTGATGAAAAAAAATTCATAATGATCGGATGGATAAGTGTTGTATTTGTCGAATTATGACGTCATAACGAAGGCACCGATGACATCACATCAACATATCTTATTCCCCATGGGGAGTACTTGACAATGAGCCATGTTTCAATATTTTCCATTGAGCGGTTTGGGAGATATACTGTCGAGGTGGAACGTTTTTCTAAGATGGCGTATTTACTACGTCACCTATGACGTCATACTTATGAATAAAAATATATATACAGGCGGCGGCATTTCTATGGTAACATTTCGTGTCAATCGGACCAACGGTTGCCGAGAAAATGAATTTTTAAAATGCAGACACGTACGGCACATGACATCCCCCCCCCCCCCCCCCCCCCAAAATGGCGATTTCATGGCTTTCCCCTTGCAGGATTTTTTGAAGACCTTTTATATGTCATAGAGGACACCTTCCTAGGTATGATGCAAGTGAGAGAGCTTTTGTTGCAATTTGTTTGAGGTCATGGTACATGTTACCTGTACTAATACTCAAGTGACTTCATAGGCTTTCAGTAGGTAACCCAAGGGTGTGCTCAGTTACCAAGTTTCTTGTAGCGCTCACCAAGTGGCTTCATAGGCTTTCAGTAGGTAACCCAAGGGTGTGCTCAGTTACCAAGTTTCTTGTAGCGCTCACCAAGTGGCTTCATAGGCTTTCAGTAGGTAACCCAAGGGTGTGCTCAGTTACCAAGTTTCTTGTAGCGCTCACCAAGTGGCTTCATAGGCTTTCAGTAGGTAACCCAAGGGTGTGCTCAGTTACCAAGTTTCTTGTAGCGCTCACCAAGTGGCTTCATAGGCTTTCAGTAGGTAACCCAAGGGTGTGCTCAGTTACCAAGTTTCTTGTAGCGCTCACCAAGTGGCTTCATAGGCTTTCAGTAGGTAACCCAAGGGTGTGCTCAGTTACCAAGTTTCTTGTAGCGCTCACCAAGTGGCTTCATAGGCTTTCAGTAGGTAACCCAAGGGTGTGCTCAGTTACCAAGTTTCTTGTAGCGCTCACCAAGTGGCTTCATAGGCTTTCAGTAGGTAACCCAAGGGTGTGCTCAGTTACCAAGTTTCTTGTAGCGCTCACCAAGTGGCTTCATAGGCTTTCAGTAGGTAACCCAAGGGTGTGCTCAGTTACCAAGTTTCTTGTAGCGCTCACCAAGTGGCTTCATAGGCTTTCAGTAGGTAACGCAAGGGTGTGCTCAGTTACCAAGTTTCTTGTAGCGCTCACCAAGTGGCTTCAGCCCACCTTGACGATTTAGCCAGCGTATGCCGACGTATCAAAATTGAGTGCTGGTGTGAGTCATACGCTGGCATACGTCGACAAATTTTGTGCATGCACGAAATTTGTCGACGAGCTCGGCGTACTACGACGTATGCCAGCGTGCTTCAGCGTGCTCTTAACGTAGCCAAATTTTTCATACGTCGGCATACGCTGGCTAAAACGTCAAGGTGTGACAGCGGCTTTACTTTTGGTTGGAAAACCCGGTTTATGCAGATATATTTTGTCTGCCACGACGCCACGACGGAGGATGCAGTATGCAGCAATGTCAGAATTCACACACTCCTTAAACGTCTCCACTAACGTCAACTACCTTTATCCATCAAATTCATATTTCCTTGGAAGTACAGCACCTATCAAACAAAGTCTCTTTTTCCTGAGCAAATTCCACTTGAGTTCAGGCCTACACTGCCTGAACTTCTCCCTGTAAGCCTCTGGGACCAGTTGATAGGCTTTAATAATTGTGGTTTACAACTTGTCATATTGTGCACACAAATCAATATCTAAAGCAGAGTCAACAGCTTGAGATTTCCCAACAAAAGCATTTTGCAATAACATCGTCCAAGACTCCTTAGGCCATTGCATGGTTTGTGGCCCTTTTTAAAGTGAAGGAAGTATTTATTTCATTAAAAGGGGAATAAGGGGAATAATTCTCATTAAAGGGAGAATAAGTCTCACATGTCTGGCAATGTCGACTTTTCACTGGTCGACAGAGAGATTGGGGGAGATTGGGTCTTAATTACCTCTGCCCCAAAGGTGGATGGAGTTTATGTTTTCACCCCTGTCTGTCCGTTTTGTCCATTTTTTTTTTTTTTTGTATACTGAATCGAGGCTCGTGAAAGAGCTAACATTTATTTCACAAACAAATCAACCAGACAAACAAAATATACAAAAAGAGGGAGCGGAAGACAAGATGGGGAGAGAAGGGGAAGCACACAACCACAACATTTGAGAGCAGGGAGAAGTGTGGGAGGGAGAGGGCTTGGGGGCAGGAGGCGTGGGAAGGGGGGTGGGAGAAGTATAAAACACAAGGGGCCCGAAATTAGCGGGGGTAGAAAAGATCAAGGTTTTGGATGGGGGAGAATAAGAGATGGTGGTGAACAGCTGTTTTAAAGACCTGGAGGGTGGAGTGGGATTGAAGAGAGTGAGGGAGTTTGTTCCAGAGGTGGGAGAAAAGAGGAATGAAGGAGTGAAGGTGAGCAGAAAGTCTTGATTTTGGCAGTTTAACCATAAGAGGGTTGCAGGCAGATCTTGTGCGACCTGTAGGAATATTTGGGGGACAGAGCCCAGAGAGGGCTGGGGGGGCAAGGCCAGAGAGGAGTCGGTAGAAGACGGAAAGACCACCAACCTGCCTGCGGTGAGTGAGTGAAAGGCCCTTGGAGTTAGCTTCATCGCGGGAGATTCCAATGATTCTGAACGCTTTGGTTTCAACAGCGTGAAGACGAGCTAGGTGTGAGGCAGGAGCACCAGCCCAGAGGGGAGAGCAGTATTCCATAGAGCTGCGGATGAAAGCCTTGTACGTGGTGAGGAGCTCAGGTGTGCCAAGGAAGGACTTCGCACGACGGAGGATGCCCAGTCGGCGACTGGCTTTGTTTGTGTGTTTGTTTGCGAACAAGATTTTGTGGACGGATTCGGACGAAATTTGGCAGAGATGTACCGTATGTCACAAGGACGAAATGATTAGATTTTGGTGAAGATCCGGATCCGGATCCGGCTACTAGAATTTTTAAAAGTGATTCTTCACCATTGGGAAATAGGGCCAACAACGATACATAGCAGGATATCTCAAAAAGTTATGGACGGATATGGACGAACCCTTGTGGACCGGCTGGGCGATTGACAAGGAAGAATCGATTCGATTTTGGTGAAGATCTGAATATGGATTCGGACATGATAATTATTTAATTTTTAAGTGATTCTTCACGATTGAGATAGGGCTAAAATCAACATATAGCAGGATATCTCAAAAAGTTATGGACGGATTTGGACGAAACCTGGTGGACAGGTTGTGTGTGACAAAGAAGAATCGATTCGATTTTGGTGAAGATCTGACTATGGATTCAGATATTAGAATTATTTAATTTTTAAGTGATTCTTCACTATTGAGAGATAGGGCTAAAATCAACATATAGCGGGATATCTCAAAAAGTTATGGACGGATTTGGACGAAACCTGGTGGACAGGTTGTGTGTGACAAAGAAGAATCGATTCGATTTTGGTGAAGATCTGACTATGGATTCAGATATTAGAATTATTTAATTTTTAAGTGATTCTTCACCATTGAGAGATCGGGCTAAAATCAACATATAGCGGGATATCTCAAAAAGTTATGGACGGATTTGGACGAAACCTGGTGGACAGATTGTGTGTGTGACAAAGAAGAATCGATTCGATTTTGGTGAAGATCTGAATATGGATTCGGACATGATAATTATTTAATTTTTAAGTGATTCTTCACTATTGAGAGATAGGGCTAAAATCAACATATAGCAGGATATCTCAAAAAGTTATGGACGGATTTGGACGAAACCTGGTGGACAGGTTGTGTGTGCGACAAAGAAGAATCGATTCAATTTTGGTGAAGATCCGGATCCGGCTAGTAGAATTTTAAAAGTGATTCTTCACCATTGGGAGAAATGGCCAAAAACGATACGTAGCAGGAGATCTCAAAACGTTGTGGCCGGAAGATTTTGATTAAATGTGATTCTGTATTGCGATGTTCTGGTCTACTCTGGCATACAAAACGTAAACTTCACCTGGCGGAGGTATGCTCTCCACTGAGTGCCGTTCGAGCTCCACTGTGTATTCATAATTCCCTTAGTTTAACCTGTCCCTGAATCTCCAGTTCTTTAATCTCAATTTATTTGGCCTTTTCTCACAAACACATAAAACCAAGAATTTATTACGTGCAGTGCAACATATTACGTTTCCCATGCCGAAGCCAAGATGCCGATGGTGTTTCCCGTCCAGAGCAGAATGTATGTCTATGTGAACGACCGGCGCTAAAATGGCACAACAGACCATGTGGCCGAGTGCGTCCATCATTCCACCTCATTGAGACTTATGGCGCTCACAGACCGTCGCTCCAACTCGCAGGGCGACCGGGTCAAAACTAGGTTCCCAGAGAGGGACACGGGGACTGCGTGAAGCCATGACCTGCTCTCCTTTGTCGCTGCGGCCAAAATTCGGGCTCTGGCGACCTGATCCGCTCTGTTCATCCGCCCAAGCTTCAGGTTCAGGTTCGGGCCTTCACGTTCACAGGCACCCAAGCCAAACTTTTTTTTTTATCTCCTGAATCTCCTGTTCTCTCAAACCTTCTCTTTCCCGAATCTCCAGTACTTTTTTCTTATATTCTCTTTCTTGTTCTTGTCTCTGAATCTTCAATTCTTTTTTTTCCGAATCTCCAATTCTTTTTTATCTTCTATTCCTTTTCTTGCTCTTGTTCTTTACTCCGAATATCCCATTATTTTAGCTTACATTCTCTTTCTTGCTCTTTTTCTTTGAACTGCAACTCCAACTTTCACAACTCCACATTTCACCCTTTTCGTCCTTTAACAATTGGAACGTTGATTCCTGCAAATGGTTCTCCCCAACTAAATATTTCAGCACCAATGTCAGGATTTCTGCCTTCTTTAGACTTAGTCTAGCTTCTATGTCGCAATGTGTAGCCCAGTCTAAAAGCTCAGATTTCTTTAACTTACCAAGTACTTCCTCCTCTGGTGACTCAATAAACTTTTTTGCATTAAATGCCATTATGATCATCTTTGGGTTTCACCTGGTTAGTTTTTAATCACTTTAGTATGACTATTAGAAATTTCGTTTCTTATCCTGGACAGGATTTTTATTTTTATTTTTATTTTTATTTTTTAAAATATAATTTTCTCTTTTTTTAAAGTTTTATTATTTATTAATTTGTATTTAAATGTATTTAAATATATGTATGAATATTTTATTCATATTATAGTAAATATACATACATACAATAGTAAAAGTATGAATTTATTAATATAAAATATATAATTTTAATATAAAATAAATTTAATAATTAATATATTAATATAATTTAATATAATTAAGAATTTTAATAATTTTTTTTTATCCTGGACAATAATCTCTTTAGTATTATTATTGGCAATTTGCTTTCTTATCGTATGAGCCCCCAAATTTATATTACATGTTCACCTCAAGGTAGTGAAGCAAGTGCCCCTGTTACCCAGAGGATGTCGCGGAAGAAAAGTTTTAAGGACAATACTGTGCCCTGTTTGATATTGTATCGGTGAAACCAACGTACAACAACAAACAGAAGGATCTTTTATAAGTAATATTTGTTACTAGTAAAAAGCCCATAAAAATGACAGGTTGGAACAAAGGGATGAACAGTGTTTAACTATACATACAGTAAAAGCGAGGGATATCTAATATCACACTTCATTATTTACACTTCTGCTAAAATACTCATTAAGAAAATAACTATCATATTTTAAGCAACATTAAACACGACAAGTCATTTCCACAACACTGCATATACATTATATATATACATTGCATTCAGAAAGTATTCAGACCCCTTCACTTTTTCACATTTTGTTATGTTGCAGCCTTATGCTGAAATCGTTTAAATTCATTTTTTCCCTCATCAATCTCCACCCAATACACCATAATGACAAAGAGAAAACAGGATTCTAGAAAGTTTTGCAAATTTATTAAAAAGAAAAAACTGAAATAACACATTGACATAAGTATTCATACCCTTTGCTATGACACTTGAAATTTAGCTCAGGCACCTCCCATTTATCTTGATCATCTTTGAGATGTTTCTACACCTTGATTGGAGTCCACTTGTGGTAAATTCAATTGATTGTACATGATGTGGAGAGGCACACACCTGTCTATATAAGGTCTCACAGCTGACAATGCATATCAGAGCAAAAACCAAGCCATGAGGTCGAAGGAACTGCCTGCAGAGCTCAGAGACAGGATTGTGTCGAGGCACAGATCTGGGGAAGCCTACAAAAAATTTCTGCTGCATTGAAGGTTCCCAAGAGCACAGTGGCCTCCATAATTCTTAAATGGAAGAAGTTTGGAACAACCAGGACTCTTCCCAGAGCTGGCCGCCCGGCCAAACTGAGCAATCGGGGGAGAAGGGCCTTGGTAATAGAGGTGACCAAGAACCCGATGGTCACTCTGGCTGAGCTCCAGAGATCCTGTGTGGAGATGGGAGAAACTTCCAGAAGGACAACCATCACTGCAACACTCCACCGATCTGGGCTTTATGGCAGAGTGGCCAGACAGAAGCCTCTCCTCAGTGAAAGACACATGAAAGCCCACAGAATCTTGTTTCTCACAGTCTGAGAGTCCTTTACGTGCTTTTTTGCAAGCTCCAAGCGGGCTTTCATGTTGCTAAACAGTTGCATAGGCTCCACCTATTAGGCATATGCTTAGTAGAGCAAATAAATTTACTCTTTTTTTTTCAAGAAGAAAGACGCATCCATCCAAACAAGTAACTAGATATATTCTGCTAATCTTACTATAATTCACCAAATGTCCGTCCATCTGTCTGTCTGTCTGTTCGAAGGTACCGTAAAAACTGCTGAACCGATCTCAACGATATTTTGGGTGCGTAATCCTGGGATCTCCAGGAGTAAAATAGGCTATTTAGTTTTCCCAATTTCAGCTTTAGTCTCCAGCATTCTCAGGTTTGAACTCACGCATAACATTCGCGTTCGCATAACGTTCATTGTTTTCATTGTGATGATGTTGTTTTCCCGGGTGCCGAACAAACGGCTGCACCGATCGCTGCACAGCTGCACCGATCGAACTCGGTGACCTCGGACAAAGACCTTTTATAAGGACACGGGTTGAATCCCTGCTTGAGAGAATTCTAACCTATTTCAACTGAGGGAAACACGTATCAGGAGTACATACGACATAGCGATTGTGAACACGATTATCGATCACGATTCACGATCGTCACGATCATAGTGTATCGATCACTGAGGGACATTTGGTGAATTATAGTAAGGTACTGTTTCGATTTTGATGAGATGCGTGTGATATGATTTAACGGATGTTTATATGAATCGTTTAAAATAAAAACAACCTTCAATTTCTGATATTTAATCTTCTCATTTGGGCCTCCCAATTGAAGCCCCGCCCGTTGGGCGGGTACCGTTGCTAGTTTAAGTAATAAGCAAGAGAAGACCTGGTCTCAGCCGATGTTTCACTCGCTTCCCAGCGAGCTTCCTTGGGCCGAGGCCAGCTCTTCTATGAATAACTAATATAACACGTTAAATAAGATGGTTTAAAAGCCGATGCATCAACTGCAGTACACCTCCGAATAAAAGGTTTTTTGTTTTTTTTCTACAGCTTTTAAAACTTTTATTTTATTTCATAGAATTATGTACTTGAACTACTGTAGAGCACATATCGCCTTATTTGCACTTCCAAAAACATTCGCTTTAGCAGTACTTAGCCAAGGTTTTATGCTGTTTCGACCAATCAAATTTGGTGCAAGCGCTGAGGACGGAGTTCGTAGAAGGAGCAACTTTGGACTGTTCTGTTGGATTAGTTAGAGTTAGACACGTCAGCTTTGTGTGGTTTCCACCGCTTGTGTTATTCAAAGTTCACAAACACAGCTAATATAAATTTTTATTTTTTATTTTTTTGTGTACAAGATCGAGGCTCGTGTAAGAGCCAACATCAATCACAAAACAAAATAAAACGGACACACAAAATATACAAAAAAGGCAGCCGTAGACAAGATGGGAGAGCACACAAGCACAACATTTGAGAGCAGGGACAACGGAAAATCTGTGGGAGGGAGAGGGCTTGGGGGGCGGAGGCATGGGAAGGTGGGGCGAGGGATGGGAGAGGTAAAAAAAAAACACAAGGACACTTCAGGAAAGGACTTCCAGGAAAGAAGTCGGTATTTAAAAAAAAATGGATCTGGGGTGAATTAACGGGGGTAGAAGAGATCAAGGTTTTGGATGGGGGAAGATAAGAGATGGTGGTGCACAGCTGTTTTGAAGACCTGGAGGGAGGAGTGTGATTGAAGAGAGTGAGGGAGTTTGTTCCAATTTTTCCTCCAATGACATGTAGCTTTTTTTCTTCCAATGAAGAGCAAATGCTCCAAACGTCAGCCGCACCCCATTTGCCATGATGGTAAACATGCTCTTATCAACCCACAGTTGATAAAATTAATTGTTGAATGAGATTGTCTGCCAGCACGTTTATGAGGATTTTAAAATACCATTTGAATTGGGGTATCTGGAGATGCATTATTTATCGCACAAGGGATTTGACATCGGTGAAATTTTTCTTTGCCACAAAAAAAGCAAAAAAGGTTCTGATGATTGGCACTGTTATTCATTGGGATGAGATTGGAATCCTCAGGGCACCTTACTATCTGTGTGTAAGTTATTACTATAGCCATGCTTTTTGAAATAAAAACAGGGTGTCTGATTGTCCGTCCGTCCGTCCATCTATCCATCCGTCAAACGACCTCCTCCTAAACGGCTGGGCAGAAAATCAACAAACTTGGTCGTTATCATTATCACATGGCAAGAAGGTGCAAGAGCAGTATCATTTTTGGTACTGCCACCTGGGGCACAGTCAAAATGTCAAATACCGAAAATGGCAATTACAGGCACATTTTAAATGTGTATGCAATCAACACTGGGAGACGCATGAAATATGTAATGATTTCTTGGATTTGCCCACACCCCAGGGGGTGGAGACTCGAGTTCAAGGGGGGAAATTTTTATGACAAAATTTGATATTGGGTCAATCCTGGTGGAATTTTAGCCATCTTTCAACTTTGCTTAATGTGGGAAGCGTGAGGATTGGCGATGGCGTGTCATCGACTTCGCTACAGTTTCATTTTTGCAGTTGCTTGCACTGACTGACATCCTATGAATGGCAAGGCCATGGAAAGACATCATTGTACTTTTGCATGAATTACAATAACTCAACACGGTTTATGAGTATTTCAACAAAAGGATCTTGGCATCATGAGCGAAGTGCTAATTTGAGAGGATAGCACAGGCCATGTTTTGCAGGGCGGCCAGGAAGTCACTTTACCCCTCTCCCAGTAAAGCATTCGTTCTTAAACTATTTTAATACACAGGTGTTATTGTGGATACCTGATGTTAGCCTAATGTTTAGGGTGGTGGGCTTGGGATCCTAAGGTCCTGCGTTCGTAATCCCGTTCAGCTGTTGAATTAATACCAGGTGGGGTTGACCCACCCTGTTATCCCTCTGAGGTCGGCGAAGTGAGTACCAGGGTACTGGGTCCTCCCTCAAAGAGGTTGGTGGCAGAATTTGCACTCTGGCTGCTGTAAAAACACCTCATTCCAGAGCACATACACACACAGGATGGTGCTGAGGAGTCGTCTAAGTACGCAGAGACGTGCTGATCCAGTATATGCTCCCATATATATGTATTTTTTTATTGTGGAGTACTTACAATAATTAATCAGTCATTGTCCTCAAATCCTCAAACTTAACTGTGATAAATCTGAAATAATCATCATTGGCCCAAAAACGCTCACCAAGTCCACCCATAACTTTGCCCTCAACATCGACGGTTTCCCAGTATCCACCTCCCCTCACATCCGGAATCTTGGCATCATCTTTGACCAAACCCTCTCCTTCGACAAATACACTAAACAGATCACAAAGACAGCCTTCTTTCACCTGAAAAACATCGCCCGTCTCCGTCCATCCCTCTCCTCCGTGGCTGCAGAAACCCTCATCCACGCCTTCATCACTTCCCGTCTGGACTACTGCAATAGCCTCCTTTATGGTTCACCCTCAACAATCACCAATAAACTCCAATACATTCAGAACTCCGCTGCCCGTCTACTCACCCATTCCCGGACCCGTGACCACATCACCCCCGTCCTTTACAAGCTTCACTGGCTCCCCATCTCCCAGAGAATCCAGTACAAAATCCTCCTCTTGACCTACAAAGCCCTCCATAACCTGGCCCCATCCTACCTGGCTGACCTCCTCTCCAGACACACTCCCACCCGCAACCTCCGCTCTGCTGGTACCAACCTCCTGACCCCCCCCCCCCATCCGGACCAAATTTAGATCCTGGGGGGACAGGGCCTTCTCCATCGCTGCTCCCACCCTCTGGAACTCGCTACCTCACACCATCAGAGACTCCTCCTCACTCACCACATTCAAAACATCACTCAAGACCCACCTGTTCAACACTGCATTCAACATTTAACCCACAGCATCTAACCCCTGACTATCTCCTCTCCTTCTCCCTCCTTTGTGCTTTGAATATTTCCCTATTGATTCTTCTTTTTTTGCAATTGTCTTTATGTTTTGCTATGCATTATGTTTTGCACTCTGTCAAAGCGTCTTTGGGCTTCCTGAAAAGCGCTATATAAAATAAATGCATTATTATTATTATTATTGTATTTGTACGTGCTTCATCATTCTTCTTGCACCACTGAACTTATGGAGGGTAGAGAGGAAGGAAGGGAAGGATGGAGGTACGGGAAATATAACAAGGGTAAAGCCACTTTCAGGCCACCTTGTACTTCAACTTCAAATATTCGTCATCAATTGTTTTTTATTCCATTTGACAGAAGCAATCTGGTCATATTTTTCGCGAACTGTTTTTTGTACAAATGTATCGGAAAATAATTGCACACTTTGTAATTATTTTTTGTAATTATTGTAAACGGAGCGAAGCGAAGTCGAAGACGTTTATTCCCGATACGTGAAACGTGAAGCAACCCATTCCTACAGAAAACGGATTTTTTGGGTTGTTGGGCGCATTTTCCATCCAATCCTAACCCTAACTGCTCAGGTGACTTTGTCAAAACATTCTCTATGGGTAGCCGCTCATATGTTGAACGTTTCATTTCATTCACTCAAGCGGTTGTGGAGAAAACTAATTTAAAAGTGAATAAAGGTGAAAAAGTGAGGGCGGAAGAAAAAGAAAAGTGAGGGCCTCGGCCGATGTTCCACAATCCGGTCAAGGATGCTTGTGGATGCCTATTGCGGAATATTTTAACTAGAGGGCTGCGATCAGAGATCGTTAATGGTTTCCGATACAGCCAACACGTAATATTAGCCAACTACTAAAACGCCCGTCAAATATGACAGGTTGGAACAGTTTACTTGACCGTGCAGCCTCATGAGCGTGCCAACGTCTGAAGCCTCGGCCTAGCGTCAGGTGTGCTTATATATTCTTTATTTATTCGACATCATAAGGATGTAAATGAACACTCGTTTTACTTTGTGTGCGTTGCACATCACGTGCAGTGAATTCCACCTCCCTGCACCTTGTATTTATTGTTATTTTTAAAAACGCTTCTGTACACCACCCTTGATGCTCGGTTTGCAAGCCAACGTCTACAATTCCAATATGAGACATAATTTCTCTTTTTTGGAAAATGTTTTTCGAGTTCGTTTCATCCTCCAAAATAGGCCGAAGTGAACGCACATTAGTGTTCAGAGATTTGCCTTTAAAACCTACCCTTATGAAGGGGGACAGACATCTGTACAAACACACAAACTGACATTGTGTTTTATATGGTAGATTGGTAGCACTTGAAATTCTGCCTCATAAAGAAAACAAACCTTTTTTTTCCCAAAAAGCTGGACACCATGGACACTAAGACTGAACACTGAACAACTCCCCCTATGGGAACCATATATAACTACCTCTGCCACCAAAGATGACATCTCTGTCTTTCCACCTTTGCCTTTCCCCTCCAACTGAAGGTAGATGGAGGTTATGTATTCACTCCTGTTTGTCTGTCTGTTTGTCTGTGAGCAGGATATCTCAAAAGGTTATGGACGGATTTGGACGAAATTTGGTGTACATGTTGGGTGTGTGACAAGGACAAATTGATTCGATTTTGGTGAACATCCGAATGCGGATCAGAGAATTTTTAAGTGATTCCTCGCCATTGAGAGAGCAGGCAAAAGATATATAGCATGATGTATCAAAAAGTTGTGGATGGATTACGACAAAACAAGGTGCACGAGTTGGTTCGGTGACAAGAACAAACCGATTCAATCTTGATTCATGTCCGAATCCAGATCCGGTCTATCAGTGGGATCAAACCGTAAACTGTTTAGCCCGGCAGATGTATGGTCTTTCCTGAGTGCTGTTCCAGTTAAATTGTAGGAATCCATTTGTTGTAAATATTTGTAGAAAAAAAAAAATTCTGAAGAAAAGTTCGAAAATAAATAAATACATAACCTAAATAAAAATACAGATGTACTGGCAAAGCAATGGGTTAATTGGCCTGAGATCCAGATAAAGTTGTGGCGGACACGATGGCTCGCTGGCGCGGTGACATCATTCCGCGCACCAAGAGGGTGTCGGCCTCGCCCGAGGGGTAGGCGTGGCCTCGGGATATACACGGGGCGCGCAGCCCCGAGCACCTCAGTGCTATAGTTGAGCTTTGGAATAAAGACTCTTTTTGGTTACCTGCGTTGTTGCTTATCTTCTTGGCAAACAAGTCGTGCGCATAGCACCACACTTCACTGGTGACCTCGACGCTGGTTCAGCCGCCGCTGACCAACAGAACACGCCAATGTCAAACAACGCGGTCGCGGTGAAACTCCCTGAGTTTTGGGAAGCTCAGGCCGAGGTATGGTTCGTGCAGGCCGAGGCACAGTTCCAACTTCGAGGCGTAACGGCGGATGAGACGCGTTATTACCACGTCATCGCCGCCCTCGGGCCCGGCACAGCCGCCCGAGTCGTGTCCGTCCTGCGGAACCCACCGGCCGACCACAGGTACGAGGCGCTCAAGCGTCTCCTCATCGCCACGTTCGGCCTCACGGAGTGCGAACGGGCGGACTGCCTCCTGGACCTTCCCGAACTCGGCGACACACGACCATCGGTGCGGATGGATTACATGCTGTCGTTGCTGGGTGACAAAGCCCCGGATTTTTTATTCCGGGCGCTCTTTCTACGCCAGCTACCGGCACAGGTACGCCTCGCGTTGGCCGGTTCAAAAATAAAGGAACCCCGCGCTCTGGCCATCGAGGCCGACAAGTTTTTCGCGGCTTGTGACACGCGGGCGAGAGTCGGTGCGGCCGTCGCGGATCCCGAGGCTGATGCTGCTGCACACCTCGTGGATCCCGAGGCTGATGCCGATGCACACCTCGTGGCCGCCGCCATGCCCCGCCCACCACCACCGTGAAAACCACGGCCTCCGCCTCCGCCGCAAACCTGGTGCCGTTTCCACACCAGGTTTGGCCACAAGGCTAGGAATTGTTGCCCGCCATGCTAGTTTGGCAAGTCGGGAAACTACCAAGCCGGCGCTCGGTAGCGGCCCTGAGCGTCGGCCATTCCGGCAGCCTCCTTTTTGTCACGGACACCTTGTCCGGGCATCGCTTCCTCTGCGACACAGGCGCACAGGTGAGCGTTATCCCTGCCTCCACGTCCGACAAGCGAACCGCGGGCCGGGGCCCCGCGTTGCTTGCAGCCAACGGTACACCCATATGCACATTCGGGAAGCACTGCCTCTCCCTGCGGTTCGGAGGGCAACGCTTTCAATGGACGTTCGTAACCGCCAGCGTGCCCATGGCATTGCTCGGTGCAGACTTCCTATGTGCAAATGGGTTGTTGGTGGACGTGAAGAACAGACGCCTCGTCCAGGCCGAAACGTTCAGCTCGCTTGCTTGCACGCTGAGCAGTTCGTTGGGCAGCTCCCTGAGCAGCTCACCGAGCGGCTCGCCAAGCGGGTTGCTGAGCGGTTCGGTCCCGGCGAGGTTGGTCTGTACGCTTCCGGCAGCGGACGAGTTCACCCGCCTCCTCGCCAGCTACCCGGCCCTCACGCGGCCCACCTTCTCGGCGGTGGCCGTCAAGCATGGGGTGGAACATCACATCCCCACCATCGGGCCACCAGTCTACGCCCGGCCATGTCGCCTCGAGCCGACGAATCTTGCGGTGGCAAAGGCGGAGTTCGCTACGCTGGAGCGGCTGGGCATCGTACGGTGCTCCAAGAGCGCTTGGGCGTCGCCACTGCACATCGTGCCGAAGCCCGGCGGGGGATGGCGGCCGTGCGGAGACTACCGCCGCCTCAATGATGCCACCACCCCCGACCGCTACCCAGTCCCTCACAAGGCTCACATTCAGGACTTTTCCGCCCGGTTGGCGAAAATGTCCTTCTTTTCTAAGGTGGACCTCATCCGCAGATACCACCAGGTCCCCGTCAGGCCGGAGGACATACTGAAGATGGCCGTCATTGCACCAATCGGCCTCTTCAAGTTTCTTCGGATGCCCTTCGGGTTGAAGAATGGGGCTCAGGCATTCAAATGGTTGATGGACAGCGTCTTGCGCGACTTGGTTTGCGTTTACGTCTACCTGGACGACATCCTCGTCGCCAGTGCGTCCCGCGAAGAGCACCTCCGCCACCTCCGCACGCTCTTCGAACGCCTGGGCCAGCATGGCCTGATCGTAAACCCCGCCAAGTGCCGGTTCGGCATCGCCAAAATCGACTTTTTGGGGCACCGCGTCACCAGGCACGGGGCCACCCGCTTACCGGCAAAGGTGGAGGCGGTCAAGGGGTTTCCGCGCCCCCGCACGCTCAGGGGGCTCCAGGAGTTCCTGGGCATGGTAAACTTTTACCACCGTTTCCTGCCCCGCGTCGCCCAGCTCCTGCGCCCCCTGCACGAGGCCCTCCGGGGGAAGCCGGGAAAAGGTGACGTTGTTTGGACCGAGCAGATGGACGTGGCGTTCGCGGGCGCGAAGCTCGCCTTGGCTAACGCCACCATGCTCGCGCACCCGGCGCTCGATGCACCGATCGCCCTCACCACAGACGCGTCGGACTACGCGGTGGGCGCGGTGCACGAGCAATGGTGCGTGGTGCTTGGCAACCGCTGGCGTTTTTCAGCCGGCAGATTCGCCCACACGAACGCCGGTACAGCACCTTCGACCGCGAGTTGCTCGGGCTCCACCTGGCGGTCCGGCACTTCCGCCATCTGTTCGAGGGCCGTTCGTTCACGGCCTTCGTCGACCACAAGCCCCTGGTCTTCGCGATGGCCAAGGTCGCCGAGCCATGGTTGGCCCACAGCAGCGTCACCTCTCGGCCGTGTCCGAGTACACGACGGACATCCGGCATGTCGCGGGAAAGGACAACCCGGTGGCGGATTGCCTTTCCCGGTCCGTCGCCCACGCGGTCCCCCTCGGGATCGACTATGCCCGGATGGCGGCGGACCAGACCGCCGACCCCAACGTCCAGGCCTTGCGGACCGCCATCACGGGCCTCCGCGTCACCGAGGTGCCATTCGACGGTGCGGGCACGGCCCTCTTGTGCGACGTCTCCCTCGGGCGGCCTCGCCCCATCGTGCCTGCGGGCTGGCAGGGCCGGGTTTTTGAGGCCATCCATGGCCTGTCCCACCTGGGCACGAAGGCCTCCCAGAGGTTGGTCGCCGACAAGTTCGTCTGGCATGGCCTCCGGAAGGCCGTCCGCGATTGGACGAGGACTTGCCTCGCTTGCCAGCACGCGTAGGTGCACCGCCAAAACCAGGCCCCGTTGGCCCCGTTCACGGTGCCCGAACGTCGGTTCGACCACGTTCACGTGGACTTGGTGGGACCTCTGCCCCCCTCGCGGGGTTTCACCCATGTCCTCACCATGGTGGACTGCACCACCCGGTGGCCGGAGGTCGTGCCTTTGACGGCGGCGGACGTCGCGCAGGCGTTCATCGCCTCCTGGGTTGCCCGGTTCGGCGCCCCCTCGGACATCTCGTCTGACCGCGGCCCCCAGTTCACCTCGGAGCTCTGGGGGGCGGTCGCGCAGGGGCTCGGCGTCCAGCTGCACCGCACCATGGCCTACCACCCCCAGGCCAACGGCCTGTGCGAGCGCTCCCACCGCTCCTTGAAGGCCGCGCTCCGGGCCACCCTCCGCGATGGCGGCTGGGTCGACAGGCTCCCCTGGGTCCTGCTGGGCCGCCGGACGGTGCCCACGGACGACCTGCGCGCATCCGTGGTGGAGTTGGTCTTCGGATAACCGCTGCGGGTGCCGGGCGAGTTCCTCCCCGACTCCACGGCACCATGGCGCAGCAGTGCTCCGCACTGCAGGAGACCGCCCGGAGGTTCGCCCCGGTGCCGACGGCGCACCACGGGTGCCCGCCAACGCACGTCGCCCCGGAGCTTTGCACGGCGGAGTACGTGTTCGTCCGCCACGATGCCCACCGGACACCGCTGCGGCCCCCGTACGACGGGCCCTTCCGCGTGCTGGATACCGGGGCGAAACACTTCACCCTCGACATCGGCGGTACTCCTGACCGCGTTTCCGTGGACCGCCTCAAGCCGGCCCACCTCGACGTGGACCACCCCCCGCCAGTGGCTCGGCCCCCGCGGCGGGGCCGCCCCCCGGCGGGTGGACCTCCGGCACCACCCGGCCCCGCCAGCACGCCCCCCCCCCTCCCCCCGGTCCTGCACCCATCCCAGATGACATCTCGGCATCCCAGATGCCACCAGCCGCCAGAGGGCGCTTCGGTCGGGTCATCCGTTTGCCCCGCAAACTGACCCTTCAGGTGCGCGGGAATTCTGGTGGGGCGCGTGTGGCGGACACGATGGCTCGCTGGTGCGGTGACATCATTCCACGCACCAAGAGGGTGTCGGCCACGCCCGAGGGGTAGGCGTGGCCTCGGGATATACACGGGGCGCGCAGCCCCGAGCACCTCAGTGCTGTAGTTGAGCTTTGGAATAAAGACTCTTTTTGGTTACCCGCGTTGTTGCTTATCTTCTTGGCAAACAGGTCGTGCGCATAGCACCGCACTTCAAAGTCATATTAGATGACTGTTTGGGACAGAGAGGTTTGATCACAAGGCAGGTTTACACAATTCGAATTAAAAACCTATTACTCCCCCAAACAAGTGCCAAGGTAATGCTTGTGTACAGGTTGGCTAAAGGGAAAGAAAACTGTTATTGATTGAATAACGGGAGAATGATGCAGCGCAAGGCTGCGGGGTAGCATCATTGGCTGAGGGTGCAGATGTGCCACTGGTGCAGTGCCCCCTTGCCGATTAGGGGGGGAATGTTGTTCATGGTGCCGGTGATAGCTCGTCTACTCTTCGCGATGGGCACCGTGGGATCTCTAACGCCATGGCACATTTGACGTCAATTTAACGTCTATCCGAGGGACGGCACACACTGATGAATCAAGCAATGTCCTGTGAAACACCAGGGTGACCGTTTATAGCTGGGTCGGGATTCGATCCCAGACGAGACAGCTCAAAGGCAGTTGCGCATGCCTCAAAGCTATCTTCCCAGCCTTTGATCCTGGGTTGTGACAAATGTATCTTGTTTGCTTGCTCGGCCATAAAAAAGCAATTCTGATTCCAAAATATCTTGATCCTGATATTAGACAAGTGTGACGTCAGCGTGAGAGTCGTATTGTGTGGGGTGGGTGATTTGGATTGATTTATAGTATTTTTTGAAATTAAGACATTTAGCAAGATTAGAACATTTTGAAATTCCACTTTAATTTTTGCATTGTTTCTGCACCTAATCAAAACGTCCTTGCCTTATCAAACATCACATTGTGTCTGTTGTTTACAAAACTAACCAGAAGTTGCTCACACCTTTAAACTTACTAGGGGGCTCGTTGGTCCCATTGGACCAAATTTTAATTGGCCTTCACCGCTGGTGTGTGTGTGTGTGTGTGTGTGTGTGTGTGTGTGTGTGTGTGTGTGTGTGTGTGTGTGTGTGTGTGTGTGTATGAGTACCAGTTCGCTGGTAATTCCCTGTTTGTCGCAAGAGGCGACCAACATGGTTGGCGGCAGGAAGAGCATCCGGCCATAAAACATTGCTTCAAAAAGGGGACAATGGTGCCCGAAAAAGGCCAACCCCTGCTCTGCGGGGAAAAATGGCCTTTAAAGGTGGTTCTTTCTTCTTCTCCTTCACCGCCATGTACCATACCTCCTCCTGAGCTCGGGCGACTTTTGCGTCCTCGGAGTCTTTTGGATTGGGTCCTTGGGGACACACATACACACA
Source organism: Myxine glutinosa (assembly GCF_964187855.1). Taxonomy (NCBI): domain Eukaryota; kingdom Metazoa; phylum Chordata; class Myxini; order Myxiniformes; family Myxinidae; genus Myxine; species Myxine glutinosa. The sequence goes on from NC_136263.1 coordinate 77,376,438, forward strand.
CATATACACACACACACACACACACATACACACACACACATACACACACACATACACACACACACATACACACACACACACACACACACACAAACACACACACACACACACACACACATATATATCTTTTGGTGCTCGGGGACATTTGGGTCTTTGGGATATTTGGGTCCTTGGGGATTTTTGGGTCTTTTGGGTCCCCAAGGACTTTTAGGTCCACGGGGACTTTTGGGTCTTCGGGAACATTTGGGTCATCTGGGTCTTTAAAGTCCTCAGTGACTTTTGGTTCATCTTGGTCTTGTGGATCCTTGGGGCATTTTTGAATCCTCAGGGACTTTTGGGTCGTCTGGGTCTTTAGGGTCCTCGGAAACTTTTGGGTCTTTGGAATCTTTAGGGTCCTTGGGAACTTTTGGGTATTTTGGGTCCTCAGGAACTTTTAAGTCCTCTGGGTCTTTAAGGGTCTTTGGCGTCTTAAGGATCTTAGGAGTTTTAAAGGGTCTTCAAAGGTCAAAGGGATCTCAGCAGTCGAAAGAGTTAAAAGGCGCATTTCAATGGTATGTAATAAGTAATTAATAGACACAAAAAGTATGCCTCGCACGTACACACACACACACAAACACACAAACAAACATACACACACACACACACACACACACACACACACACACACACATAAACACACACACACACACAAACAAACATACACACACATACACACACACACATACACACAGATACACAAACATACATACACACACACACACACACATACACACACACATACACAAACAAACACACACACAAACACACACACATACAAACACACATACACAAACAAACACACACACAAACACACACACATACACAAACAAACACACACACAAACACACAAAACTCATTCATTTATCCTAGAAGGCTCTGAAATATTGTTTTAAACAAAAAGACATTTTGGAATTATTTTATTTTTCCAGCAAATGCACATCTGTAGATTAGAATTGCAAATTAAAGAATTCAAGTAAATGCCCTTCGAGAATATTTATTGAATAATAATAGTTTTGCTTTTTGTGATAAAATCACCAACCGCTCATCTGAGCTCCTATATTTGTGCAAGGGCGCTCTCTGGTGATGGCCGCGTGTTGTCTGAATTCACCTGAAATGCAGTTTCACCTTTACATTTTGCTCCCTCCCCAAAAATAAATCTGTAAAAACTTCCATGTTATCCAAGCCAAACATTTGCAGCCCATGGCAAGTTGAGCGTCAAACTCATATATAATGGGAATTTCTAAAACAACCTGCAAGCTCATTTCATAAACATTTAGCTCACCTGGAACGAAGTTCAGGGGAGCTTATGCGTTCGTCGGTAAACACTTGAAACTTCTTCTTCTCCGAAACCGCTGATGGGATTGCAAACAAATTTGGCACAAATTATATTTGTTGTGTTGTGACTAAAGTTTGTTCACAGCATTTTTTAAAATCTGCCCCTGTGGGGGAGTACGGGGAGGTTGCCCCCCACAATCGGTGTTTGCTTTCTTCTCAGAAACTCAGTATGCAATTCTGATGAAACGTCACCCCAACCTTAATCACCTGTGTTGTACCAAAGTTTTTTCAAGGTATTGGAAAAATTGGGGTCTGAGGAGGTATACGGGGTGGGGGGAGGGATGGGGGTTGCCCCCCAAAAGAGGTATTTTTTTTTGTTTGTTTGTTTAAAGTCTTATGATTATGTTAGTATGATTCTACATGCTGCCCTGTCTTGTAGCAACCATTGAAATTGGTTTAAAATACCTTTAGTCGGTACAGTATAGTTTATTCTACCAGGTGAGCGCCAGAGGTATTGCCCCTATGTTTATTTTCGTAATGGTACTTTTATTCCTTTTCACGTCCTCTAGGTATTTTGGGTTCTCGGGTCTTTTCGGTCCTCTGGGTCTTCGGGGTATTTAAGGGTATTTGGGGGGTATTGGGTCCTCAGGGTCTTTGGGGGGGTATTGGGTCCTCAGGGTCTTTTGGGTCTTTGGGGGTGTTTTGGTTCCTGTGGGTCTGTTCGGTTTTTGGGGTATTTTCGGTCTTTGGGGTACTTTGGGTCTTTGGAGTATTTTGGGTCTTCTGGGTCTTTTTGGTCTTCTGGGTCTTTCCGATCTTTTCGGTCTTCGGAGTCTTTTGTATCTTCGGGGTCTTTAAGGGTCTTCTGGGTCTTTTGGGTCTGCCCTCAGGGCATATGCCAAACGAAGCCACAATAAGTTGGACCAATAATAGACTTGAGCGCACTTCAATAAAGTGATATATATATATATATTCCCCTATGCTAGTCGAGGTATAGTGATCTAAGGTCTCATTATTGTTGGCCCATGGACTCAATACAGATGCACTGAACCAATGTAGCCATTTTTGGCAAATATGATGAATAATTGGTCTGTTAGCGAAGCGACACTCAGGCTCTGCTAGTATTCCAGTGATATAGATATCTACCTGAGGACTAGCTCTGAGCTTGGTTCACATGGGCCTGGCTTCAAATCAATACTCTCATGTCTAGACCTCAGGCTCTCATGTCTAGACCGGTACACTCCGCCGGCAACGGCTCAATACCAGCTCGTAGGTCAGACAGACAGCTCCGGAAGCTGAAGACCAAGAAGCCTAAAGGAATAATATCCCAATCAATCAATGGCGACTTTTACTCTCACTTAATGGTAGAGGAAGGGAAAGAACCCTTTTGACTATACATCTTTATGGGAAAGAAATGTTTATTGCAAATATCGCTTCAACAGAAGCTTGTGATGATTCTCACGAAAGGCAGACCTCCGTGTCAGTCAATGAGCCGTGCACCCGTGACGTCACGCGAATAGACGGAAGTAGCTCATTTGCATAACGGAAGTGAAAATAGTCCGATTTTAAAATATGCATTATCTAACTTATTATTCTCCCAATTTTTTTTTCTGCTAATGGGTCAGAGATACATCCTCTTCGAGACTTAGACATATAGATTCAAAAAAATTCATGATTGTGTTTCTTTAACAGAAACTGGATCGGATGGATTTGTTGCACCTGAACATGAAAATCCTATTTGTTCCGTTTAATTGAGATGTGATCATGAAACTGTACATACATTTTTGGATTGAGCTGACAGGAAGACCAAGACTCCTAGAGACTGTTTGTGTGTGTGTGTGTGTGTGTGTCTTTGTGTGTGTGTTTGTGTGTGTGTGTGCGTGTGTATATGTGCGTGTGTGTGTGTGTTTGTTTGTGTGTGTGTATGTGTGTGTGTTTGTGTGTGTGAGTATGTGTGTGTGTGTGTGTGTGTGCGTGTGTCTTTGTGTGTGTTTGTGTGTGTATTTGTGTGTGTGTGTCTTTGTGTATGTCTGTGTGTGTGTCTTTGTGTATGTCTGTGTGTGTGTCTTTGTGTATGTCTGTGTGTGTGTGTGTGTGTGTGTGTGTGCTTGTGTGTGTGTGTGTGTGTGAGAGAGAGAGAGAGAGAGTGTGTGTGCGTGTGTGTGAGTGTGTGCGTGTGCGTGTGTCTTTGTGTGTGTTTGTGTGTGTATTTGTGTGTGTGTGTCTTTGTGTATGTCTGTGTGTGTGTCTTTGTGTATGTCTGTGTGTGTGTCTTTGTGTATGTCTGTGTGTGTGTATGTGTGTGTGCTTGTGTGTGTGAGTATGTGTGTGTGTGTGTGTGTGCGTGTGTCTTTGTGTGTGTTTGTGTGTGTATTTGTGTGTGTGTGTCTTTGTGTATGTCTGTGTGTGTGTCTTTGTGTATGTCTGTGTGTGTGTCTTTGTGTATGTCTGTGTGTGTGTCTTTGTGTATGTCTGTGTGTGTGTGTGAGAGAGAGAGAGAGAGTGTGTGTGTGTGTGTGTGTGTGTGTGTGTGTCTGTGTGTGTGTGTGTGAATCGAACTGAATCTGTACTCAACTGAATGAATGTAAATCTTGAATCGATGTAAAATTGTGAGCAAATGATCTCCGATCGATCTCTGCTCTTTGCAAAGCTGCCATAGCAGGTAATACATCCGGTGGTTTGTCATTCCCATCCCAGTGGAAATCATGGCAGGAATTTCGAATTCAGCCATGTGATCGAGCGCACAATGACCTCCTCTTTTCGAAAGGTATAACGAGATCCCGAACATCCACAAGCCATTGCGTGCAAATTGATTCCTGGCTTAACTTGGCAGCCCTTGGATGGATGGTGCGCTCTTTGATGCAGGGTGCTGCCCGTTCAGCACCAGGGTGGCAGTTTATAAACAGTCAGAGCGGGAATCGAACCCACAATGGTTAGCTTAAAGGTGAATGCACCACATCAGGGCTATGATGTCAGCACTGTTGCACTGAGATGCATCCTCATCTGAAAATAATTTGGAGGGACAAACCTCAAACTAGATTCACTTCATGTGCGGACCCCCTAACCTGTGCCCCCCTCCATGTGCGGACCCCCTAACCTGTGCCCCCTCCATGTGCGGACCCCCTAACCTGTGCCCCCCTCCATCACCACAGAAGAGTAGAGGCGACTTTTAAATCGTCGTAAAGCACCTTGTACTTCAATTACGACCCATTCAACATTGTGTCACCGAGTTACACAACATTACATTCGTGAACGTTAATTGTATCGACATTCTGTGTGTAAGTGAGTCACGCACCCATCTTGAACAAGCCTCAGGTGTTGCAAGGTGTCGTGGCTATACCTGAGCCAATGAGAATTAGGTAAACTGGGCTTTCCAGCATTATATAAAAGTGATGAGAAAAAGCGTTTCAAAACTCTGTGTCCCATTTGGAATCCCATTAATTTGTCAGTGAACAAAGGTCAGAATGAGCCTCAAGCTTTTGGTTGAAAACTTCCATGAACACCAAAGGTGTACCTGACCTTGAAAGATTACTTTCGTGAACTTAACTCAATTTGGCCCCAGCTGTGGCATATCCCGGGCTACTTCTCAGGGCTTATCTGATCCATCAGATGATGAAAACGATTCAGTGCTGCTGGGAAATCTGTTACTAAAAGGAGGAGTGTGTGTGTGTGTGTGTGTGTGTGTGTGTGTGTGTGTTATATATGTGCGTGTGTGTGTGTGTGCGTGCGCACGTATGTTTGTGTATTTTGAGATTTCCAATTTACTGTTTTAAAGACTAAATTTAAAATTCATTAAATTAAGATATATTTTTTTCACTCATCCACACATAATACCCCACAATGTCAAAGTGTATTTTTTTTTTAGAAAATTTTACAAAATAATAAAAAATGGAATACAAAAAGATCTAATCTACATAAGTATTCAACCCCCTGAGTCAATGCTTTGTAGAAGCAACTTTGGCAGAGATTACAGCTTTGATTCTTCTTGGGTATGTCCATCAGCTTTGCACATCTGGTTGGGGAGTTTCTCCCATTCTTTCTTGCAGATTTGCTCAAGCTCTTCCGAGTTGGATGGGAAGCGTCGGTGACCAGCAATCTTCAAGTCTTTTCACAGATTCTCAGTGGGATTCCAGTCTGGGCTTTGTCTGAGCCACTCAATAACTTTCATGTTCTTGTTCTGAAGCCATTCCAGTGTTGCTTTGGCTGTATGCTTGGGGTCATTATCCTGTTTGAATGTAAATCTTCACCACAGTCTAAGGTCTTTTGCTCTCCGAAGCAGGTTCTCCTCGAGGAATTGCCTGTATTTGGCTCCATTTATTGTTCCCTCTATCCTTGCATCCCCATGGCATGATGCTGCCACCACCATGCTTCACGGCAGGGATGGTGTAAAATGGGTGATGATGCTCTGCTTCCACCAGATGTAGCGCTTTGCATTCAAGCCAAAGAGTTCAATTTTTCTCTCATCAGACCACAGAAAATTTGCCTCATGCTTTCAGAGACCTTCACGAACCTTTTTGCAAACTCCAGGTGTACTGTCATGTTCCTTTTTCTCAGGAGTGGCTTCCTTCTGGCCACTCTCCCATCATACTAAAATACGCCATTTGTGTCTGTCCGTCTGTCTGATGAATTTTTGACACCAATACATTCCGTCCTTACTTCTCCAATCTCAACCAAACCTGACAGGATGACTACGGGTTACATAATGAAGGTTGTACGCATTCATTTGCCCCAAGGGGGTTTTCTCCCCCGAGTGGGTTTTCCCCACCATTGCCATCAATGGGTTGTGTGTTGAGGTGTATATCAATGTTAAATTAGCTTTATCGTGGCGTTTTTCCAAAGAAGAAGATTTATCGTAGCATTTTTCCAAAGACGCTTTTAATAACAAAATTAATAACAATCGCATATTGTTAATGTTATTACAAAACAATATTAATACTAATAATGTCTCACTTCCCAAAGGTGTTATTCCTGCAGTGATAACGTGTTTAAATAGCTTAGAGTTATAATGGTGTTTCTATGGGAGCAACGGCTTCGACGGGAAGAGAAAATAGCACCGCAAAGCGGGCGAAACCCCTCAGTCCATGCATGGTGAAAGGAAGCCGTCCAACAGACACTGCAAACATGGATTTAATCAGACAAGCCGTTCTGCTCGAAATTGACGGAAACCAATTTCAAGATGGCTACCGTGGCTGCCATATTGAAAATCGCAGCATGACCATTTTCGAAAGGAACCTTCCTCTACTCAACCCCAACACACAATGCACAAATGGATACTAGTACCGACAGCAAAGCCGCAATGAGCCGGCGAAGCCAAAGCCTCTTGCCACTATTTTACCCATCACTATGGCATCAGTAGGTTAGGTAGTTGGTAGTAGGTAGGTGTAGTAGGTACCGTACCTGGTAAGACTTGGTAGGTAGTTGGTAGTAGGTAGGTATGTAGGTAGTTGGTAGTAGGTAGGTGTAGTAGGTACCGTACCTGGTAAGACTTGGTAAAAGAGAACAGCAGACAGTCCTCCCCAATACCTGCATACAATAAATGTCACAAGAAGCTTAAGGAAATAAGTATACGATGTGCTAGCTTAAGGCCTATTTTAAGAAATTTTAACTGGGCTTAACATACGTTTTCACAGTATGTGTGTAGTCTTCTAACTTCAGTCGCTGGCAGGACTGGTTCTCTCCGGGCACTGCGGCTTCCTCCACCAGAAGAGGTTAGCTTGCAGTGATTAATTCGGTGAATTCCGTCTCAACTTCGGATATTTCCGGCCGTGAAAAACGATCCGTATTTCTAAACTAAATATGTAAACCGCTTATACCGTATTTCTGGCTGTGAAAAACTATCCCATACGGCCGCGAGATTTCTAAAAAATAATTCTTCGTCAATGTTAGAATATTTGACGCCGTTTTCACCGTCCAAAACGTGTAATAAGCTTTAAAAAAAACATTTTTTCAAATGCTCGAATCTCATTGGTTCTGGTGTTGGTGACGATTTTCGTTGAAGATAACGAGGTTGGTCTTAACGTATTTTAATTACTAATGAGAGGTTTCATTAGATTGTGAATCAAAGAACGACGGGTGAAACAAACTCCTATTGAACTTTTTCGCAATTGTTTTATGCAAACTTCCGCATCCGGTCGATGGCGCCCACCATTGAGCGCTTTCATTTTAGAAATATTTTTGCAAATGCTCGACTCTCATTGGGTCCGGTGTTTGGTGGCGCGTTTTGTTGAAGATAACCAGGACCGTGCGGGCCGATGTTGGTCTTAAATTATTTTATTAATACATCGGAGGTGCATAAGATTGTGAATCAAACGACGACGGGTGAAAGAAACTCCTAATGAACGTTGTAAATTTGTTATGCATACTTCCGCCTCCGCAAGATGGCTGCGCCCACTGCGCTTCGGATTCTCGAGCCAAGGCATAATCAGGTTTTCAACATAATACGTACTCGTTTATTGACAACACCGGCTTCGCCGGCTACTAGTACCCGACTGCAAAGCCGCAATGAGCCGGCGAAGCCAAAGCCTCTTGCCACTATTTTACCCATCACGATGGCATCAGTAGGTTAGGTAGTTGATAGTAGGTCGGTGTAGGTACCGTACCTGGTAAGACTTGGTAAAAGAGAAGAGCAGACAGTCCTCCCTAATACCTACATACAATAAATGTCACAAGAAGCTCAAGGAAGTAACTATAAAATGGATACTAGTACCCGACTGCAAAGCCGCAATGAGCCGGCGAAGCCAAAGCTTCTTGCCACTATTTTACCCATCACGATGGCATCAGTAGGTTAGGTAGTTGATAGTAGGTCGGTGTAGGTACCGTACCTGGTAAGACTTGGTAAAAGAGAAGAGCAGACAGTCCTCCCCAATACCTACATGCAATAAATGTCACAAGAAGCTCAAGGAAGTAACTATACGATGTGCTAGCTTAAGGCCTATTTTAAGAAATTTTAACTGGGCTTAACATACTGTTGCGGATATGGCATTTGGCCTCAATATCCGCTTGTAAATACTCCCCTATTTCCCCAATACTCCCCAACTATCCCCAATCCCCCATTCCCTAGTCCCATTGCCTCTAAATAACACTCTGTAGAACCGACCTTCCCCTTTTTCCCCCATTAAATGTCGTGCCCAGGTCCACCGCATCTCACGTAGACAACTTTCGGACATCTTGCTAGTTATTCTTAGTCTATGTCAGTTAAGGACTCGTTTCCATTAATTCTGACTCTTCGTTGCACCAGAATGTGATTGTATGGCACCAGTAGTGAGTTTAGGACCTCCCCTTACCTCCTCCCATCTTCCCCATGAAACAACAACAACTACAACAACAACAACAACAACAACTACAACTACAACAACAGAGGAGATTGGGGGCGGCGCGGCGCGGGGAGTGTGCGTCCTCACACCGGCTTGGTTAGCCGCCATTGCCATGTGCGCCCACGGGGTTACCACGAAGGGGCTGGCTGTCAGCCCCTCGTCAGGGGCGGAGCCCGGTAACCCCCCGCAGCCAGTAAGAAGGGCGGACTGATTCCATCTGGGGCGGAGTTAACTAGCCGAGGGCGTGTCACTCCCCGCCGGATATGCGCAGCGACTTACCGGACGTGACGTCAGATGCGCCCCCAGCTTGAGAGACAAGTCGCGACCTCCGAGCGCTGAGCGACCTCCCCGCATCTTTGGACCGGACCGGGTCGATTTTGCCCCTGAGCCAAGGTGCACCTTGAGCCATCGACTGCCCGCTTTCCTTGCCATCAATCCCCGTGTGAGTCAGTTTTGTCCTGTTTATCTGTCGTCTGTCGGGGCTAGTATAAGACCGTGTTTAAGTGCCTATCTTCCTATGCTGTCCCTCTCATTCCTGTAATCTAACCTTCCGCCATAATATAACCTCCTCCGGAGGTCTTGAGAACCGTATCCCTGGTGTCGTGTCATTTTAATCCCAGCCGTTGTGTCCTTTTCCTTCATTGATCTAGCGTAGCGCGACTCGGCCAAGGTTCGAGTATAATCGGGTAACTTGTGCGGACACGGCGGCCATTCCGCTCGGCCCACCATAACATCAAAGTCGTGTCTGTAACAATTGGTGTCAGGAGTGTCGAATTCGGACCTGGGACTAAATTTATTAGGCCCAAATTTTGGAACACCAATTGTACCACTAGGGTAACAATTGGTGTTGGGAGGTAGAATTCGATCCGGAGCGCGTTTCCCGCGCTCGAAATTATAACGGCGAAATTCGATTGTGTTTTACCAAATATAAAAACCCGAATTTTGAAAGTCGCACTATGGCAGACCAAGTCGGCTGGGGTCCGGTAGGGGAGAGTGAGGCAGGGTCGGTCCAGGACCAAATTGAGGGACGTGAGGAGAGCGAAGCAGTGAGGGTAGCAGACGCACAAAATAGCGTCATTGCGCCCGACGTAGCGGGCGCGCAAAATGGCGCCTCGCTGGTCACCGCGCCCGCGACCGTGGCAGCGCCCCTGGTGGATTCGAACCTTTTCCTCCTGCAAATGAGGGCCCTTATGGAACAAATGGGTGAGCAATTGGGAGACCAAATTAGAGGTTTGAAAAGCAGTATGGGACAAATGGGGAACCGGATGGAGGCTCAGAATGAGCAATTGGGGGGTAATGGGAAGCCAAATGGGGGTAATGAGGGACGAAGCGAGGGGTACCGGTGAGGGGTTAGACAATAGATTAGGGGAAATACAGGAGGGGTTAACGGGGGTAGAAAACAGAATGGCCGCTCAAGAGAATCAAATGGAAGGGATGCAAAAAGGGTTAGAGGGGTTAGAAAACAGGATGGAAGGCAAATTGAGGGACATGAGGGACCAAGCGGAAAGGGAAGTTAACCAAATGGGGCAGCAGATAGAGGGGGTCAGAATGGGGGTAGAAACTAAACTGGATGCTCACAGGGAGGAAATGGAGCAGATGAGGGTGGCATCTGGGCAGGAGATGCAAGTGATGGGAGAGGAGATCAGAAGAGGTGTGAGTGAGGAGGTCGGAGGAGTGCGCGAGGAGGTGAGGCACTGTAAGGAGCGCATGGAGAAGGAGGTGAGAAAGGGGACTGTAAAATTGCAAAGTGGTATAGAGGAGTTGATGCTGGGAGTAGAACAACTGACAGTGGGACAAAAGGAGTTGGGGGAACAGGTAAAGAAGAACACAGCGGTAATAGAGGGGTTAAAATCGATGCAGAAGGAGATGAAAAAGGACGTAGGGGTAATTAAAAAAGAGTGTCAGACGGTACATGAGGACTTGACGAAAAAAATGAACAAAGTGGTAGAGGTGATGGAGGTTAAAGAGCGGGAGGTGCGGGAGCAAATAGAAAAAAATAAAGTGGAGTTAGAGGAAGAACTTAAAGGGGCGCACGAGGAGATGAAGGAGGTGAAACAGAAATTAGAGGAAGTGGAAGAAGGGGTGAGCGAAATTAAGAAGCGACGGAGAGAGGATAAGAAAGAGATAAAAGAGGAGGTAAAAGAATCGGTCCAAAGTCTGTGTTCGGATCGTGATGATGTGCTCATTAACCGGATGAGGGATTCGCAGGTGATGGAGGAGAAGCGAAAAGAAAGAGGACTCGGTGTAAGTGGTGACCAATATGGTCGTGCGTATGATGCGCCAGGGGATTTAATAAGCTTGGGGGTCGAGATAGACCCGGGTGTTCGTGAGAGGCCGTTGGTGAAGTGTGCGACAGGTCTGGTGTGCGAAAAAGGAGGTGTGCAAGAAAGTCCGACTCTGGGGTGTGTGAGGAAAAAGTGCGTGCCAAGGAGTGAGGGTGCTGGCGAGCGTGAGTCGGTCGTAGCGCGTGTGCGAGGGAGCACATGGAAGCGCGGTGTGGTAAGTGTTACAGAGGGTGTGACGGGAGAGTGTGCGCAAGAGTGTGCGCGAGAAAGGTGTGTGATGGACAGGTGCATGGGGAAAGAGTGCGCTGTCAAAGGCAAGGAAGAATGCACACCTGTGTGGAGTGTTACAGAGGGTGTAACGGGAGAGTGTGCGTGAGAAAGGTGTGTAACGGACAGGTGCATGAGTAAAGAGTGCGCTGTCAAGAATGGAGGTGAGAGTAGTGAGAGTGACAAGGAGCGTGAGTTGGTTGTGACAGGTGAGAAAGGATGCACACCTGGAATGGTAGAGCGTGAGTGGGAATGCACGCTGGAGTTGGTGGTGAGGCACGTGGTTGGGTGTGTGAATGAGAGCACACCTGTGATTGTCACAGAGGAGGTGACCGAGGAGGGGGCGCGAAGAGGTGTGTTGGTGAGGTGTGCGACCAACGAATGTGTGCCAAAGTGTTCGGTGGTCAGGTGTGTGACCAAGGCTGTGAGTGGAATGGGTGTACCTGGGTGTGTAAGGAAAGGTACGAGGAGCATGGAAACGGCTGGATGTGTGAGGAAGGAACGGGCTGCGGGGTGTAAGCGTCCAGGTGAAGCATCGACGGTAACCGGTTTAGAGGTTAGAGCGACTTTTAGCCGAATCGGGCCCTCGGTGCGTGCTGGGCCTCGCTTTGAACGGCCGCGTCCGTGCTCCACTAGGCGGAGCGGGCAGCCCAATAGAAAGGGTCGTCATGGCGACCACTTTTTGTTGAGGCATTCCGGCAGGTCGAGATCGGGACATTGGATGGCTCCACGCCGAGATGGTGCGTGGGATCTCGGCCCGGGTAAGCCCCCGTCCCTGCACCGAATGCGGGACGTATCCAGCCGCTGGCACAGAACAACCCGCATTCATGGCTTGGCTTTACGAAGCCGGGCTTTGGACAGGAATTGGCGCACCGAGAGGCATTAGTGAGTAGACTGGGTGATGAGGTTAGTGTTTTGGCCCCAAAATTAGAGAAAAACAAAATTTGATGATTGGCAAGGGATTGGCAGTAATGATTGGCAGATGATGGGCAGTGATTGGCCAAATTTTTAATTTGTTGAAATTTGATGTGCAAAATTGGTAGTGAGCGATGGGCCCGGTGGGTAAGGGTGGCATCCTTGCCACCCTTCCCATAATGTGGGGCAAATGCGCAATAGCTTATGGGGTGTATGGCAGTGAAAACTAGCCCGGGTGGGTTAGGTTATATTGATAGGGCCCTAGAAGATGACATTAGGTAACGTTAAGTTTAGTTAGTGACTGATACCTGTAGTGGGGACGCAGGTAGATTAGTGTGGATGATAATGACGAGGGAGCGCAATAGTTTAAAGGGACGACTGGGAAGCGCAAGTTTTAGAAGGGAGTAGTTAGCTGAGATGATGCCGTGTGTGTGAGAATTGAACAGGTGTGCAACTGGACGGGTGTGTGGAGCAATGGATGAGTAGTGAGTGTGGTGGATCAGCGCGAAGGCGCTTGGGGAGAGAAGGGTGCAGGTGGCACCAGGTGTGAGGGCACAGGTGTGCAAGTAAAGGTGTGTGGAGAGAGTTGGAGTAAGTGGTACGGAGTGGTGTGCATGGTGCGAAGGTGTGGATGGGGGAAGAGTGGACCCCTTTCACGAGTACCCGGGGCGGGTAGTGTAAGTGTTAGGTAGAGGGTATAGGTAAATTGTGGTTGGATATTGGCATCTGTGGTGCGGGTGACAGAATGGTATTTGGATGGGTGCATTAGTGTTGTGGAAATGGCTGGGCGTGTAGCCTGTTAGTGTGTGTAGTTGGTTGGGCACTCCACCACTGTGAGGATGTCGGCCAGGTGAGGCCGCAGGTGGGCTCTGGGAGCCGGTAGTTGTGAGTGGGTGCCTGAGGATCCCGGGTGTGGATCGGGCAGCCCAGTGCCAGAGAGGGCACCGAGTGGGGAGAGCGCCAGAGGGCCTTCCCCAGGTAGTTAGGTTAGGGTAAGGAGCAGGTAAGCTCGGAGGCAACTGCAGTGGTGGAGGTGTGCAGGTGGGTAGACCCACTGGGAGAGGTACACGCCACAGCCCAGAAATTGTGCGAGGGCACCGGGAGATGAATCGGGGGAGTGAGACCCCAAATTGAAAAGCACCACAGTTGGGTCAATGGGAATTGGTTTTTAGAACCCATAGTGTAAGAGGGCCAATGGTTTGGCCGGAGAAAGACCCCGGGTAGTGTAAAGTTGTTAAAGTCATTTAGGAAATAGTTAGGATTGATGAACCTGTCGCACCATACGCAGCCACTTACCTGTGGTGATGATGATGACTCCACACCTGTGTTTTCTTTGTTCTGTGTGCAGGAAATGAGAATTGCTGTGGATTGGTGAGACGCATCACGACGTGGATGAGACATTGGGGTGATTCCATCTCTCCCTCCTTAGGAGGGACTGATGATGAATTGGTAATGGCAAATTTTGATGAAAGTTGAAAATGGCAAATTTGATTGGTTAGGAGGGAGAGAAGACGAATTTGGTATATGGGAGGAACGGGGAAGACAGTAGGGATGTTTGTTGATTTGTAAAGTAGATGTTTATGGGTAGTGTTGTGTTTTGTGGATGCAGTAAGGGGTAAGGGAGGGGCCATGTAGGTTACCTGGTGGGGGGGGGGGGGGGCGTACGGTAGGAACGTACCTGTCTCACCTGGTTCCCATGTGCCCCCAGTGTGCATTACCTTGCATTGCGTGCACTTTTGCGCCCTTACCACCTTACTCACTTGTCTGCTTCTTTTGACTCCCACCTCCGAGGATCTGGCTTTGGGGCAGAGAGAGAGGAGAGAGAGAGGTGCTGGCTACGCAGTTGTGGGCCTGCACTTTCGCTGCTTGCTGCCTGGATCGATACACCATATGGATCGCAATTTTGGTGGCCACCCACAATGGACCGCAGTTCTTTTGCGGCCAAGCACCACCCGTGGATGGACCTATGGGTCAACGTGGCACCTATGCCATACAGGTGAACCACTTTTAGTTGACACCACTGAAGGCCACAATACAGAAATGGACGCGGTTGGCGCCTTTCTTTATTTTTGAAAGAAGTCAGAAGGCCAAGTGCACCACACGAAGAGCAAGAGACACCTGCAGGGTTAGGGGTTGTTGAATTTATTTATATTCATTGAACAATGGTGACTGCACCGATTGGTGCTGGGGTGGTGCTTTTGGTGCTTGGATGGGGTGCTCTGCACATTATTAAAGGCCGTAAGGCCACAGAGCACTCGTGGGTTGGTGTATCGATGCTGGCATGCGTGCTCTCTCTATGCATAACATCTGCATGTGTTCCTCCAAAAACAGGTCCTGGATCGTAGTGTAAATATCAGCGTAGTCTTGTAAATAATGCTCCCTACCGGCTGTATGTTTAGTTTGAGAATTCTTTCCGCGATTCGGTTATCCTGTGGGCGTGTTTCTGTGAGTAGAAGGGTGCAACGTCGCAGGGGGACATATTTACTCATTTGTGAATATTTGTAAAACTGTCGCACTCAGGGTAGAGTTAATAGTAGAGGGAACTACATCTGAGTGCCACACTAAAGTAGGTAAAAATTTATCGGGTCGGGACGCCCCGAGGGTAGAGAAGGGTGCAATGTTGCGGATATGGCATTTGGCCTCAATATCCGCTTGTAAATACTCCCCTATTTCCCCAATACTCCCCAACTATCCCCAATCCCCCATTCCCTAGTCCCATTGCCTGTAAATAACACTCTGTAGAACCGACCTTCCCCTTTTTCCCCCATTAAATGTCGTGCCCAGGTCCACCGCATCTCACGTAGACAACTTTCGGACATCTTGCTAGTTATTCTTAGTCTATGTCAGTTAAGGACTCGTTTCCATTAATTCTAACTCTTCGTTGCACCAGAATGTGATTGTATGGCACCAGTAGTGAGTTTAGGACCTCCCCTTACCTCCTCCCATCTTCCCCATGAAACAACAACAACAACTACAACAACAACAACAACAACTACAACTACAACAACAGAGGAGATTGGGGGCGGCGCGGCGCGGGGAGTGTGCGTCCTCACACCGGCTTGGTTAGCCGCCATTGCCATGTGCGCCCACAGGGTTACCACGAAGGGGCTGGCTGTCAGCCCCTCGTCAGGGGCGGAGCCCGGTAACCCCCCGCAGCCAGTAAGAAGGGCAGACTGATTCCATCTGGGGCGGAGCTAACTAGCCGAGGGCGTGTCACTCCCCGCCGGATATGCGCAGCGACTTACCGGACGTGACGTCAGATGCGCCCCCAGCTTGAGAGACAAGTCGCGACCTCCGAGCGCTGAGCGACCTCCCCGCATCTTTGGACCGGACCGGGTCGATTTTGCCCCTGAGCCAAGGTGCACCTTGAGCCATCGACTGCCCGCTTTCCTTGCCATCAATCCCCGTGTGAGTCAGTTTTGTCCTGTTTATCTGTCGTCTGTCGGGGCTAGTATAAGACCGTGTTTAAGTGCCTATCTTCCTATGCTGTCCCTCTCATTCCTGTAATCTAACCTTCCGCCATAATATAACCTCCTCCGGAGGTCTTGAGAACCGTATCCCTGGTGTCGTGTCATTTTAATCCCAGCCGTTGTGTCCTTTTCCTTCATTGATCTAGCGTAGCGCGACTCGGCCAAGGTTCGAGTATAATCGGGTAACTTGTTCGGACACGGCGGCCATTCCGCTCGGCCCACCATAACATCAAAGTCGTGTCTGTAACAATACGTTTTCACAGTATATGTGTAGTCTTCTAACTTCAGTCGCTGTCAGGGCTGGTTCTCTCCGGCCACAGCAGCTTCCTCCACCAGAAGAAGTTAGCTTGCAGTAAGATCAGTGCCGACAGATCAGACGATAGCGCCGTTGCAACGGCAATGTGTGACTGTCGTTAATCAAACCGAGCTTTCTTTCTTTATGTAAACCGCTTATACCGTATTTCTGGCTATGAAAAACTATCCCCTACGGCCGCGAGATTTCTAAAAAAGAATTCTTCGTCAATTTTAGAATATTTGATGCCATTTTCACCCTCCGAAACACGTAATAAGCTTTAAAAAAATATTTTTCAAATGCTCGAATCTCATTGGTTCCAGTGTTGGTGACGATTTTCGTTGAAGATAACGAGGTTGGTCTTAACGTATTTTAATTACAAATTAGAGGTGCATTAGATTGTGAATCAAAGAAAGACGGGTGAAACAAACTCCTATTGAACTTTTTCGCAATTGTTTTCTGCAAACTTCCGCATCCGGTCGATGGCAGCCTCCATTGCGTGATTTGGTTTTTGAAATATTTTTTCAAATGCTCGTATCTCATTGGTTCCGGTGTTTGGTGACGCTTTTCGTTGAAGATAACCAGGCCCGTGCGGGCCGAGGTTGGTCTTAAAGTATTTTAATAATAAATTGGAGGTGCATAAGATTTTGAATCAAACAAAGACGGGTGAAAGAAACTCCTATTGAACGTTTTTCAATTTGTTATGCATACTTCCGCATCCGCAAGATGGCGGCCTCCATTGAGCTTCGGAATTCTCAAGGCAAGGCATAATCTGGTTTTCGACATAATACGTACGCGTTTATTGACAACACCGGCTTCGCCGGCTATAATCTGACAAGCCGTTCTGCTCAAAATTGACGGAAACCAATTTCAAGAAGGCTGCCGTGGCGGCCATATTGAAAATCGCAGCACGCCCATGAACCTTCCTCTACTCAACCCCAACACACACTGCAAAAATGGATTTAATCGGACAAGCCGTTCTGCTCGAAATTGACGGAAACCAAAAGTTGACGGACGCCCGGATGGCTGCCGTGGCGGCCATATTGAAAATCGCAGCGCGCCCATTTTCGAAAGGAACCTTCCTCTACTCAATCCCAAGACACACTGCAAAAATGGATTTAATCGGACAAGCCGTTCTGTTCGAAATTGACGGAAACCAAAAGTTGACGGACGCCCGGATGGCTGCCGTGGCGGCCATATTGAAAATCGCAGCGCGCCCATTTTCGAAAGGAACCTTCCTCTACTCAACCCCAAGAAACACTGCAAAAATGGATTTAATCGGACAAGCCGTTCTCCTTGAAATTGACGGAAATCAAAAGTTGACGGACTCCCGGACGCACGGACAATACCCCTTAGCCCAATTTGGGCTGAGGGGTGAAAATATTATGAACGACAAACACGTATGATTTGCTTTCTAATGCTCTTTATAACACTAAATGAAGAAATTTGGAGGAATCCCAACATGCATGAGGTAAGTTTTACTTCCAGAACTGAGGGAAGATCTACTGCACTCTAGGTACCCCATAAGTGTTGGTTTAATAACATGACCCTTCCTGCCGCTGACGTGGTGTTTTTCGTGGCAAACTTTTGAAACTCACTCCTGCTGTTTCATACGAAATTGAAAGGGAGAAGCTCGGGTTATGCTCCTTTACCAAGCTGCTAGCTAGCGCTTGCCAAGCCAGCCGTTCCTTAACGGTTTTGAATGGAGTGCTTGCTCAAATGCTCAAACCACTTGGCGATCTGTCCACAAGAAACTTGGTAAATGAACACACACCCAATGTTCTTGAGACCCGACCATAGACCCTTCCTGCCACTCCCGTAAGCGGGTGAACTAGTCAATTAAATGAGGGGAAAAAAACTATTTTATTAATATATCTCCTTGACCTGTAATCCCAAGTAAGTCAGAGAGATGAGACATTCCTTTCTCAACCTCAGACAACCTGTGCTCCGGGAGTGGCACTCTTGTTGCCCCTGGCCCTGGTAAGACTTAATCCAGCACTGCTGGCACCTAATGAGCATTCCACATTGGAGCTCAGACCTTTACCACGTGGAATCTTTACTCCAACAGAGTTTCAACACCAGTTTCATACCTTTACAAATTGTGTGCCGCTTTGTGTGGGAGGAAATATAAGTTTGCGTGTCGGAAGTGATTATGGCAAGTTCGGTCGGGGTGTTCCAATGCAAGGTGTAAGTGAAACTTACAAACAAGTCGTTGGTGCCATTTGCTGGTGTAATATATGGCAGGTACTCCTGCCTCAAGATGTCTTGCTCCCAGCAGGCATTGCATCGCTAACATTTTTGCTCATTACACGCCCTCAAGCTTTGCTTTTGTCGCTAATGGAAAATGAAGCAGCAGCAACACGACCGTAAAAAACAGACTGGAAGAGAACATTTCCACTTGCATGGGCTGTGATTTATGAATCATTAGGCAAATGCAAAACACACATGTCGCCACGACTCATTTAGCCAGCGTAGACTTCAAACCACAAATGGAAACCTCGAAGTTCCAAAGATACAATCAACATGGCGTGTAAAAACAATTCGGTGCCAGTTGTCATTCCACGGCAGTTAATGGCATTGGAAACTCGAACGGCGCTCAGTAGAGAGCATACCTCCACCAGGTGAACAGTTTACGTTTTGTATCCGAGAGTAGACCAGAACATCGCAACACAGAATCACATTTAATCGAAATCATCCGTCCACAACGTTTTGAGATCTCCTGCTATGCATCGTTTTTGGCCATATCTCCCAATGGTGAAGAATCACTTAAAAATTCTACTAGCCGGATCCGGATCTTCACCAAAATTGAATGGATTCTTCCTTGTCACAAACACAACCTGTCCAACAAGTTTCGTCCAAATCCGTCCATGACTGTTTGAGATATCCTGGTATATGTTGATTTTAGCCCCATCTCTCAATGGTGAAGAATCACTCAAAAATTAAATAAATCTAATATCTGAATCCATACTCAGATCTTCACCAAACTCGAATCGATCCTTCCTTGTCACACCCACAACCTGTCCACAAAGTTTCGGCCAAATCCGTCAATAACTGTTTGAGATATCCTGCTATATGTTAGTTTTGGCCCGATCTATCTCTCAATGGTGAAGAATCACTTAAAAAATTAAATAATTCTAATATCCGCATCCATATTCAGATCTTCACGAAAATCGAATCGATTCTTCCTCGTCACGCACATAATCTGTCCACAAAGTTTCGTCCAAATCCGTCCATAACGTTTTGAGATCTCCTGCTATGCATCGTTTTTGGCCATATCTCCCAATGGTGAAGAATCACTTAAAAATTCTACTAGCCGGATCCGGATCTTCACCAAAATTGAATGGATTCTTCCTTGTCACAAACACAACCTGTCCAACAAGTTTCGTCCAAATCCGTCCATAACTGTTTGAGATATCCTGGTATATGTTGATTTTAGCCCCATCTCTCAATGGTGAAGAATCACTCAAAAATTAAATAAATCTAATATCTGAATCCATAGTCAGATCTTCACCAAACTCGAATCGATCCTTCCTTGTCACACCCACAACCTGTCCACAAAGTTTCGGCCAAATCCGTCCATAACTGTTTGAGATATCCTGGTATATGTTGATTTTAGCCCCATCTCTCAATGGTGAAGAATCACTCAAAAATTAAATAAATCTAATATCTGAATCCATAGTCAGATCTTCACCAAACTCGAATCGATCCTTCCTTGTCACACCCACAACCTGTCCACAAAGTTTCGGCCAAATCCGTCCATAACTTTTTGAGATATCCCGCTATATGTTGATTTTAGCCCTATCTCTCAATGGTGAAGAATCACTCAAAAATTAAATAAATCTAATATCTGAATCCATAGTCAGATCTTCACCAAACTCGAATCGATCCTTCCTTGTCACACCCACAACCTGTCCACAAAGTTTCGGCCAAATCCGTCCATAACTGTTTGAGATATCCTGCTATATGTTGGTTTTGGCCCGATCTATCTCTCAATGGTGAAGAATCACTTAAAAAATTAAATAATTCTAATATCCGCATCCATATTCAGATCTTCACGAAAATCGAATCGATTCTTCCTAGTCACGCACATAATCTGTCCACAAAGTTTCGTCCAAATCCGTCCATAACGTTTTGAGATATCCTGCTACGTATCGTTTTTGGCCTATCTCTCAATGGTGAAAAATCCCTTAAAAATTATACTAGCCGGATCCGGATCCGTAACTTCAACAAAATCTAATCATTTCGTCGGTGTCACATACGCTACATCTCTGCCAAAATTCGACCGAATCCGTCCACAAATTTTAGAGATATTTTGTTCACAAACAGACAGGGGGGAAAACACTCATCCATCCACCTTCGGTAGCGCAGGTAATAATTTGGGTTGACATACATCGTGCAGCACCGATTACACGGTGCAACTGTGGTGTGTGTGTGTGATTGTGTGTGTGTGTGTGTGTGTGTGTGTGTGTGTGTGTGTGTGTGTGTGTGTGTGTGTGTGTGTGTGCTCCCTCTGCTCTCTCAGCCCTGCGACTCTCCTAGCTTCTTAGTACAGGATACACAAATGAGTTTTCAGCAAAATTCAACTTTCTGAATATTCTAGAAAGAAAACATGACCAGCCGACTTACTGCCCCTATACTACTAGTTTAGGGAAGAAATTAGACATTTGAATAGAGTGCTCGTCTGGATAAACTCCAACATATTGGCTTTTAACCTCTTTTATCTATTCAATCTATACTATTTATGTGCACCCCCGCTCGGCTTTTCAAATCTATGATGCTCTTTTGTTCCTCTATTCTCCTGTTCGTGGAATTGCATCCCAGGGATTGTTTCATCACACTCTTCCCTCCAGGGATTCAAGCAAGGGTGCACCACAATCTCATAGCATCCCCTATACCTCCAGCCCTACTCCTGACCTTTTATACCCCCTATTAAGCCGACCTAACCCTATCCTCTTATTTGAAAGTTACTATTGCGTTCCAAACCTCTTTACCTTTTCATTCAAGAACCTCATTGTTTTTGCCTGTGTCCAACTGGCAGTCTGTTGCTTGAATGGTTGCTGCTTATTTATATTTATTCATAACTGCGTCTCAAGCTTGTGGTGAAACTCGAACATGCATGGATCACATGAAGGAGATTCGCAGGCATCAGTACAATGACACAAATTAGAAGGACATTACTTGCAAATGGATAGGATTATATGAATGATCGTGATGATGAAAGGTTCTAAGGATTGTGTATGATCGTGATGATAAAAGGTTCCAAGGATTATGTATGATCGTGATGATAAAAGGTTCCAAGGATTGTGAATGATCGTGATGATAAAAGGTTCCAAGGATTATGTATGATCATGATGATGAAAGGTTCCAAGGATTGTGAATGATCGTGATGATAAAAGGTTCCAAGGATTGTGAATGATCGTGATGATAAAAGGTTCCAAGGATTGTGAATGATCGTGATGATGAAAGGTTCCAAGGATTGTGAATGATCGTGATGATAAAAGGTTCCAAGGATTATGTATGATCATGATGATAAAAGGTTCCAAGGATTATGAATGATCGTGATGATGAAAGGTTCAAGGATTGTGAATGATCGTGATGATGAAAGGTTCCAAGGATTGTGAATGATCGTGATGATAAAAGGTTCCAAGGATTATGTATGATCATGATGATAAAAGGTTCCAAGGATTGTGAATGATCATGATGATGAAAGGTTCAAGGATTGTGAATGATCGTGATGATGAAAGGTTCCAAGGATTGTGAATGATCGTGATGATGAAAGGTTCCAAGGATTATGAATGATCGTGATGATGAAAGGTTCCAAGGATTGTGAATGATCGTGATGATGAAAGGTTCAAGGATTATGTATGATCATGATGATGAAAGGTTCCAAGGATTATGAATGATCGTGATGATGAAAGGTTCTAAGGATTGTGAATGATCGTGATGATGAAAGGTTCAAGGATTATGTATGATCATGATGATGAAAGGTTCCAAGGATTGTGAATGATCGTGATGATGAAAGGTTCTAAGGATTGTGAATGATCGTGATGATGAAAGGTTCAAGGATTATGTATGATCATGATGATGAAAGGTTCCAAGGATTATGAATGATCATGATGATGAAAGGTTCCAAGGATTGTGAATGATCGTGATGATAAAAGGTTCCAAGGATTATGTATGATCATGATGATGAAAGGTTCCAAGGATTATGAATGATCATGATGATGAAAGGTTCCAAGGATCATGGATGATCATGATGATAAAAGTTTCCAAGGATCATGGATGATCATGATGATAAAAGGTTACAAGGATCATGGATGATCGTGATGATAAAAGGTTCCAATGATTATGAATGATCGTGATGATGAAAGGTTCCAAGGATTATGAATGATCGTGATGAAAGGTTCCAAGGATCATGGATGATCATGATGATAAAAGGTTCCAAGGATCATGGATGATCATGATGATAAAAGTTTCCAAGGATCATGGATGATCATGATGATAAAAGGTTACAAGGATCATGGATGATCGTGATGATAAAAGGTTCCAATGATTATGAATGATCGTGATGATGAAAGGTTCCAAGGATTATGAATGATCGTGATGAAAGGTTCCAAGGATTATGGATGATCATGATGAAAGGTTCCAAGGATCATGGATGATCATGATGATAAAAGGTTACAAGGATCATGGATGATTGTGATGATAAAAGGTTACAAGGATCATGGATGATCGTGATGATGAAAGGTTCCAAGGATTATGAATGATCGTGATGATGAAAGGTTCCAAGGATTACGAATGATCATGAGGAAAGGTTCCAAGGATCATGGATGATCATGATGATAAAAGGTTCCAAGGATAATGGATGATCATGATGATGAAAGGTTCCAAGGATCATGGATGATCATGATGATGAAAGGTTCCAAGGATCATGGATGATCGTGATGATGAAAGGTTCCAAGGATTATGAATGATCGTGATGATGAAAGGTTCCAAGGATTACGAATGATCATGAGGAAAGGTTCCAAGGATCATGGATGATCATGATGATAAAATGTTCCAAGGATAATGGATGATCATGATGATGAAAGGTTCCAAGGATCATGGATGATCATGATGATGAAAGGTTCCAAGGATCATGGATGATCGTGATGATGAAAGGTTCCAAGGATTATGAATGATCGTGATGATGAAAGGTTCCAAGGATTACGAATGATCATGAGGAAAGGTTCCAAGGATCATGGATGATCATGATGATACAAGGTTCCAAGGATCATGGATGATCATGATGATGAAAGGTTCCAAGGATCATGGATGATCATGATGATGAAAGGTTCCAAGGATCATGGATGATCGTGATGATGAAAGGTTCCAAGGATTATGAATGATCATGATGATGAAAGGTTACAAGGATTATGGATGATGAAAGGTTACAAGGATCATGGATGATCATGATGATAAAAGGTTCCAAGGATCATGGATGATCATGATGATGAAAGGTTCCAAGGATCATGGATGATGAAAGGTTACAAGGATCATGGATGATCATGATGATAAAAGGTTCCAAGGATCATGGATGATCATGATGATGAAAGGTTCCAAGGATTATGGGTGATCATGATGATGAAAGGTTCCAAGGATTATGAATGATTGTGATGATGAAAGGTTCCAAGGATCATGGATGATCATGATGATGAAAGGTTCCAAGGATCATGGATGATCGTGATGATAAAAGGTTACAAGGATCATGGATAATCATGATGATGAAAGGTTCCAAGGATTATGAATGATCGTGATGATGAAAGGTTCTAAGGATCATGGATGATCATGATGATGAAAGGTTCCAAGGATCATGGATGATCGTGATGATAAAAGGTTACAAGGATCATGGATAATCATGATGCTGAAAGGTTCCAAGGATCATGGATGATCATGATGATGAAAGGTTCCAAGGATCATGGATGATCATGATGATAAAAGGTTCCAAGGATCATGGATAATCATGATGACAAAAGGTTACAAGGATCATGGATGATCATGATGACAAAAGGTTCCAAGGATCATGGATGATCATGATGATGAAAGGTTCCAAGGATCATGGATGATCATGATGATGAAAGGTTCCAAGGATCATGGATAATCATGATGACAAAAGGTTACAAGGATCATGGATGATCATGATGATAAAAGGTTACAAGGATCATGGATAATCATGATGACAAAAGCTTACAAGGATCGTGGATGATCATGATGATAAAAGGTTCCAAGGATCATGGATGATCATGATGATGAAAGGTTCCAAGGATCATGGATGATCGTGACGATAAAAGGTTACAAGGATCATGGATAATCATGATGATGAAAGGTTCCAAGGATCATGGATAATCGTGATGATAAAAGGTTCCAAGGATCATGGATGATCATGATGATGAAAGGTTCCAAGGATCATCATGATAATGAAAGGTTCCAAGGATCATGGATAATCATGATGATGAAAGGTTCCAAGGATCATGGATGATCATGATGATGAAATGTTCCAAGGATCATGGATAATCGTGATGATAAAAGGTTCCAAGGATCATGGATGATCATGATGATGAAAGGTTCCAAGGATCATGGATGATCATGATGATGAAAGGTTCCAAGGATCATGGATGATCGTGATGATAAAAGGTTCCAAGGATCATGGATAATCGTGATGATAAAAGGTTACAAGGATCATGGATGATCATGATGATGAAATGTTCCAAGGATCATGGATAATCGTGATGATAAAAGGTTCCAAGGATCATGGATGATCATGATGATGAAAGGTTCCAAGGATCATGGATGATCATGATGATGAAAGGTTCCAAGGATCATGGATGATCATGATGATGAAAGGTTCCAAGGATCATGGATGATCGTGATAAAAGGTTACAAGGATCATGGATGATCATGATGATGAAAGGTTCCAAGGATCATGGATGATCATGATGATGAAAGGTTCCAAGGATCATGGATGATCGTGATGATAAAAGGTTACAAGGATCATGGATAATCATGATGATGAAAGGTTCCAAGGATCATGGATAATCGTGATGATAAAAGGTTACAAGGATCATGGATAATCATGATGATGAAAGGTTCCAAGGATCATGGATAATCGTGATGATAAAAGGTTCCAAGGATCATGGATGATCATGATGATGAAAGTTTCCAATCATGGAATACATATTATGCTCAATCTATTTAATCATGCCTTAGAATAATTATCTGTCAAATCCTCTTCTTCCCGAGTGTGCGCAAGGCTGCGGGGTAGCATCATTGGCTGCTGTGCCGTTGATATAATACCCACTGCTGGTTATGGCAGAAATTTGACCATGGTGCGGGTGAGCTACTCTTCACCAAGGACATCATGGGCTCTTTAACGTCCACCAACGAATGATGGCAGGCTCCCCTTTCACATCCATATGAGGGAAGGCACACACAGTGATGAATCAGTCTGCCTGAAGTCTGGTGTTGGCTTAATGGTTAAGGTGGCTGGCTTAAGATAATCGGGTTCTTGTGTTCAAGCCACTGCTCCATTGAATTCACACCAGGCAGGTTTCACACCAGGCACATCCGTTGATGTCAGCATAGAACATGAACGAATAAACGCACACATGTACGTGCACACATTCGCTCTTTACAAGTTGAAGGTGCCCATTTGTGAGTGACGTGAACATTTTGCACAAATTTGTTTATGGTGTCGGAGCTGTAGCCCACACAATGACGTCACAGGCAGTGTAACGTGTTGTTAAAAAATATCAAAGAAGACTGGACCACTTGCTTCCCATAGTTCTCGGGCAGAAATTTGGCCAGGGTGCCAGGGAACTCGTATACTCTTCCTCAAAGGAACTCCAAGGGATTTTTAACATCCACCAGCAATCAGTGCTGGCAGATTCCCTGAGCTTAACGTTGTCGACTGACAAAGGACGGCCTGTAAAGCACCGGTCTTACAAGTTATACTCGGGTTGAAAATTGGACTAACACAAGACAGCTCAGAGACAAGTGAGATACTTTTGTGTCATACAACCGGACCACACGCATACACAAAGGAAACAAAAAATACCGACCTTGCACAATTTCACAGACTAGTACACCCGCTCACTACAGGAGGAGCAGAAAGGGTCATTCCTCTTTAGGGTACATACATTACAGTCAATCTATGGTCTGGTCTCGAGAACATTGGGTGTGTGTTCATTTACCAAGTTTCTTGTGAAGAGATCGCCAAGTGGTTTAAGCATTTGAGCAAGCATTCCATTCAAAACCGTTAAGGAACGGCTGGCTTGGCAAGCGCTAGCTAGATGCTTGGTAAATGAGCACACCCCGGGCTTCTTCCCTTTCAGTTTCGTTTTAAACAGAAGGAGCGAGTTTCAAAAGTTCACTACGAAAAACGCCACGTTAGCGCCAGGAAGGGTCATGTTATTAACCTACACTGTTGGGGGTACCTAGAGTACAGTAGATCTTCGCTCAGTTCTGTAAGTAAAACTTACCTCACACATGTGACATGTCTGGATTCCTCCAAATTTTTTCATTTAGTGTTATAAACAGCATTAGCGACTGTTTAAAAAGCTAATCAGACGTGTTTGTGGTTCATAATATTCATTACTGTTCATTACATCTGGTAGACGCCGTTGGTCCCACGAAAACGCCATGATAAGCTATTTATATACGTTGACCCGCAGTAAAAACCCCTTGGGGAGGCGGGATATTATTGGTATTAATATTGTTTTGTAATAACATTAATATTACGCTACTAGTACCGACTGCAAAGCCGCAATGAGCCGGCGAAGCCAAAGCCTCTTGCCACTATTTTACCCATCACTATGGCATCAGTAGGTTAGGTAGTTGGTAGTAGGTAGGTGTAGTAGGTACCATACCTGGTAAGACTTGGTAAAAGAGAAGAGCAGACAGTCCTCCCTAATACCTGCATACAATAAATGTCACAAGAAGCTTAAGGAAGTAACGATACGATGTGCTAGCTTAATGCCTATTTTAAGAAATTTTAACTGGGCTTAACATACGTTTTCACAGTATGTGTGTAGTCTTCTAACTTCAGTCACTGTCAGGGCTGGTTCTCTCTGGGCACTGCGGCTTCCTCCACCAGAAGAAGTTAGCTTGCAGTGATTAATTCAGTGAATTCCGTCTCAACTTCGGATATTTCCAGCCGTGAAAAACTATCCGTATTTCTGAACTAAATATGTAAACCGCTTATACCGTATTTCTGGCTGTGAAAAACTATCCCCGACGGCCACGAGATTTCTTAAAAATAATTCTTCGTCAATGTTAGAATATTTGACGCCGTTTTCACCGTCCGAAACGCGTAATAAGCTTAAAAAAAAATATTTTTTCAAATGCTCGAATCTCATTGGTTCTGGTGTTTGATGACGATTTTCGTTGAAGATAACGAGGTTGGTCTTAACGTATTTAAATTACTAATTAGAGGTGCATTAGATTGTGAATCAAAGAACGACGGGTGAAACAAACTCCTATTGAACTCTTTCGCAATTGTTTTATGCAAACTTCCGCATCCGGTCTATGGCGGCCACCATTGAGTGATTTCATTTTAGAAATATTTTTGCAAATGCTCGACTCTCATTGGGTCCGGTGTTTGGTGACGCGTTTCGTTGAAGATAACCAGGCCCGTGCGGGCCGATGTTGGTCTTAAAGTATTTTAATAATACATTGGAGGTGCATAAGATTGTGAATCAAACAATGACGGGTGAAAGAAACTCCTAATGAACGTTTTAAATTTGTCATGCATACTTCCGCATCCGCAAGATGGCGGCCTCCACTGCGCTTCGGATTCTCGAGCCAAGGCATAATCAGGTTTTCAACATAATACGTACGCGTTCATTGACAACACCGGCTTCGCCGGCTATTATCGTTAGTTTTGTTATTCGAAACGGACTTGGAAAAACGCCACGATAAATCTTCTTTGGAAATACGCCACGATAAAGCTAATTTAACATTTATATACACCTCAACATGCAACCCCATTGACGGCAATGGCGGGCAAACCCGCATGGGGGGAGAAAACCCCCTTGGGGGGGATGAATGCGCTACAACCTTCATTATGTAACCCTTGGTTATCCTGTCAAGTTTGGTTGAGATTGGATAAGTAAGGACGGAATGT
This sequence comes from Myxine glutinosa, assembly GCF_964187855.1. NCBI lineage: Eukaryota > Metazoa > Chordata > Myxini > Myxiniformes > Myxinidae > Myxine > Myxine glutinosa. The sequence continues at coordinate 77,404,454 of NC_136263.1, forward strand.
ATTGGCGGCAAAAATTCATCAGACAGATACAAATGGCGTATTTTGGTATGATTCCTCAGAACATAGGCCTCCTTGTTCACCCTCAGCGTATGTACAGTTTTACACCTCAGCTCCTTTAACAGGTCAGTTCTGCCATCAAGCCTAGCCCTATGACTCTGGTCAATGGTATCCAGTGTCCCTAGGGAGACATAGTTCCTCTTCATCTAATAGTGGGTTCCAAGATCCCCGCAGGCAATATCGAGGATGGTAATCTTGAAGGCACTCCACAACTCTTCAGGATCCCGTGAAACACGAAGATCCCTTAGACGAGACCCTCACTCAATCTGTTCGCAAATTCCTCAGATACCCTTTAATCCTTGAGCATGCCAACATCCAGCCTCGGCTGGGAGGGTACCATTCTCTTGGAATTGAACCGCACCTTTGCTAGAACAAGCCTGTGATCTGTGGAGGAACTGAGCACTCAAGTAGACCCTGCAGTTCTGGAGCAACCTAAAGCGACAATCAATGAGAATATGGTCCATCTCATTTGCCACACCACCACTATTGGAATACCAAGTCCAGCAATGTGGCTGTGGGTGCTGAAACCACGTACCAGCCACCCTCAGTCCACAAAATCTTGCAAAATCAAGGAACTTAGTGCTATTCTGGTTTCTGGTTCCAGACGCATGGGGACCAACAGTTCATAACCATCCCTATCTGTGCCAGTCGATGCATTTAAATTCCCAAATATTTGAAGAGTATATCACCTGGGACACTGATCAACCATCGACTCAAGTGTGGCATAGAATGTCTCCTTCTCAATGAGATCACTCGCTTCAATCGGAGCACTTACAAAGACTAGGGAAATGACACGCAGAGAGTGACAAATTCTCAGTCTCATAATACACTCATTGACCGGTGTTACCTCGATTATCATAGGACAGCTTGTTGAACACAGCTTCAGCAACTCCCTGGGAATGGTAACCATCAGAGTGACCAGACCAGTAATAGGTGTAGCCACCCACCATGATCTCACCACGATCTGGTCTCTGGACCTCAGAAAGTGCCGCAATACTGATGTTCAAATGATGGAGTTCAGATGACAGCAGAGACAAGTGATCATCTTCTTTTCGAGTGAAGGCATTCCAGGTACCCACACAAAGGGATCACCTCAGGTTAACCCGAGAGGACCGCCATCTGATTGATGACACCTAAGCACCACCCCGACACACACCACCATCATCAAATAATGGGGGTCGAGGCTTTTCCTCAGTCCCGTCATCCTGTGAGCTGCCCTGTGAAGGGAAGCTGCACAAGAGGTGCTCCCATGGAGCAGGTTCTTCTTGGTTCGACTTTTTTTTTTTGTATGTTGTGGAATGAAGTGTTTTAAAGTGGCCGGAGTGCAAATCCTGCCACGAACCTCCGAGGAATAGCTAACCCAACTGCAGGAGGACGTCCGCATACACACCTTTTCATGTTGGCTAATGTTTTGCTTCTCAAAGATAGCCTTGTCTGACCAAACCTGGGTTATGGTCTGCAAAAATATTTGCAAAAGACACATGACCTTTGACCTGTTCAATCTAAACTTGAATCAGTTCATCTTTGTATTTTTACAGACACTACTTTAAAATAAATAAATAAAACCTGATTTCTCATGACATACAATGAGAATCTGGAAAGAATAAGAATGTCAAATTGTTTAAATTTTCTAAGGGGACGTTAAGGCAGAAAATAAAACTACTACCACTCCGAACATCACAGCATTGCCAAAAAATAAGTAAAGGTACTCCATCATCACTGTAGCACCTTTATGGCACACCAGCACTTCACGTTATGAAATATATCTCACAATGAACCACAACTCCGAGCACGATAAGCACAAGCGTAGTCCTATCAAGGCATGAGAGAACATTTCCCGTGCTTTCTGATCCTTCAAGTTTGAAATGACATGAGATCACCTTCCATTCCCTCGTTTCGTCAGGGGCGAATTAAAGGTGTGTGATGCTAATTAAGAGTTCTGACTGCCTTTTCTACAAGGCAGGAAAATGTGCCGTGCTAGTCTGCGCTACCAAGAACACCAAATAAAATTGTGGAAGACTTGTGGCTTAGTGCATTTCCATAGCGATTATGTTACTGTGGAGAGAAATAATATTTAAAAACTAGAAAGTTGAATTTGTCACGAATGCGCCAATGCCTCTGCTCACGTTAGATGGCAACCCACTGTTGCATTTGATCTGAATTAAAGGTCACATGAAAAACCAAAGGGCGCATATCTACGCAAGGCTGAACAGGTTACCGTTTTGTATCCTACAGATAGGCCGGATACGGATCTTCACAAAAATCAAATAAAGTCATCCTCATCACACACCCAACCTCTCCACCAAGTTTCATCCGAATTGCCCACAACATTTTGAAATATCCTGCTATAACTTATATCATTTTTGGCCCTATCTCTCAATGGTGAAAATCACATTTTAAAATCGCAGCATCCAGATCTTCACCAAAATCGAATTAATTCGTCCTTGTCACACACTCAACATGTCCACCAATTTTTATCCTAATCCATCCATAACTTTTTGAGATATCCTACTCACAAACAAACAAACTGGGGTGAAAGTATAACTTCCGTCCCAGAGATAATTGAAGGTCGAGACAGACAGAGAGACAGACAGACAGACAGACAGACAGACAGACAGAGAGAGAGAGAGAGAGAGAGAGAGAGAGAGAGAGAGAGAGAGAGAGAGAGAGAGAAAAAAAAGAAAAGATAAATAAGTAGAAGAGAGATAACACGAGATGTTTCCAACTTGAGTTATGGTCTGCAAGATTATATTCAAAGGACACTTGGCCTGTTCAATCTAAAATTGCATCGGTTTATCCTTGCATTATAATTCACAAGTGTGTCAAGTGTGGTTGAAATCTCTTGCAGTTCACAAATGAATGCAGTAACACAGATTCTCAATTAGAGGGCACCTGGCTTGAGATCTTTGACCATTTTGAACCCAAAATGTAACCAGTTCATTGTTTTATTACAGTCTTTAGTTATGCCAAGTTTGGTCAAAATCCCTTCAGTGGTTCACAACTTATCGCAGTAATGAAAATCTGCTACTGTCAGCTAAAGGTCACATGACCTTTGACTCTTTGAAACCGGATCTAATCAGTTGATCTTTGCATCATAATACACCTTTGCACCAAGTTTGCTAAAAAATCCCTTCAGTGGTTCACGAGTTAGCGTGGTAACTAAAACCTTCTACTCTCAGCTACAGGTCACATGACCTTTGCCCAAAATCCTATCGCTTCATCCTTGCATCGTAATACAACTTTGAACCAAGTTTGAGATAGTTCAGTAAGGCAAATCTGTTGATTTAAGCTAAAGGTCACATGACCTTTGACCCCAAAATCTTATCAGTTCATCTTTGCATTATAATACACCTTTGTACCAAGTTTTTTTTTAAATATCCTTTCAGTGGTTCAAGAGTTGTCCTGGTAACTACAACTTGCTACTTTCAGCTAAAGGTCACATAACCTTTGCCTCTTTGAATTCAGAATCGAGTCAGTTAATCTTTCATCATAATACACCTATGTCGTATTGCACCAAGTTTGTTAAAAAAAAAAAAAAAATCCTTTCAGTGGTTCACAAGTTATCGTGGTAACAAAACTTGATGATGGACGGACAACCTGAAAACATAATGCCTCCGATGCCAGAGGCACAAAAAGATGTTTGGAAGCGAATGTGAAAATAAATTCATATTGCTCAATCAATTGCACTGACCTGAAAACACCAATTCAATAACGTGCAGAACTTTTTTTAAAATCTTGTTGGAAATAAGTGATAGTTTTTGGGTGATGTGATCAATTTGCACATGATGTTCCAAAAGTTCCAGCATGGTATCTATACAATCAACCGAAGGCAAAAATAATAACAATACTACTACTACGACTACTACTACTACTTCTAATAATAATAATAATAATAATAAAAAGCAAAATTACTTTTTCACTCACGTGATGTTGATCGTTTTAAGAGTTAACAATGAACAGAAACTTCAAGGATTTTAGATAAATGACACCAATAAAAAGTTATTGCAATCTCTTTTTGCACAATTGCCTAAGGACGCACTCTATATTCACGAGCATAAAACGACCCGACCATGCCTGGATATTACAAGAAGAGCTCATCATCAAACATCAAGGGCATGCTTGATTGTGTACTTGTGCAGGTCAAATTGGACAAAATACGAAATAATGAACAAAATATCCAAACCCATAATCTTTTTCAACATAACTTCAATTTTATTATTTCCCCATATTCAACATTTCAAAAAGCAAACACTTTTTATATAAAGATACAACTTCCCATCAATATTGCATCACGACTGCGATGCTGGAGCACGTGAACATTTGTTCAGTCCAAGTGTATTTGAGGTGTACAGACCACCAATAAATAGAGCAGGGAGGCAGATGTGTATGCCAACTCTGCCGTTTTGTAAATGCCCCTTGTATTTTTTTTCCAGGGGCAGCACATGATCCCGACTGTTGGAATATGCACCAAAACTTACCAAATATTGTTTTTCCTCTGCCGTTTCTAAGGCAAAAGTAGCTGGAACAAAAGTCAGGCAGGTTAAACGATGAGTCAAAAGTGAAGAGGTTAAAGCTGGAGAGGGGAGATGGTTCTAAAGTAAACGTATTTGCAGTGCATGTCACACAGCGCGATGTGGGCTTCGCCTGCATTTGATTGCCATGCTGCAGTGAGGTGGCAAGGACGCAAGCTGTCCAATTTGCTGTCCAAAAGGCAGTGCTCAGAAGTATTGCCATTTTCCCAGCACGGTGTCCTTTATGGCATCAACATACTGTGCTGGGACCCAGTACACCCAATAATATGAGGCTTCTGTAGGTCCCAGCTGGAAGGCCTGGTGTTAGGTGCAGAAAGGGAGTACTGAGATTAAAAGTGAATTTGCTTGATGACAAGTTGCACACACTTTTGGTAACTGGAGATATATCTATATATATATACAGTCATGTGAAAAAGTAAGTACACCCCATGTAAAGTTTTGACTTTTTCAACATACAGCTATTTGATCTTCATTTCAACAATATTGATAGATAAAGGTGATATAATATCACAAATATCATAAAACATTTACATTTTGTAGTCCATTGTATAATTTAAATATACATAAGTGCAAATTTCGCAGTACGTAACTGTAAGTACACCCCTACATTTATCACTACTTCAAATACCTAAAATTAGAATCAGGTGCACCAGCTCAGGTGCAAATGATTAGAACATCGTTAGAGAGGATCTTGGAGGAACCTGTCTTATTTAAACCTCAGACATTTAGTTTGGTTTGCTCTTTGTTGTTGAAGTGTGCGGCGTCACCATGCCTAGATCAAAAGAGCTCTCTGAGGCCTTCAGAAAGAAGGTTATAGATGCCTACGAGTCTGGGAAGGGATTTAAAAAGATCTCCAAACAATTGGAAATAAATCATTCGAATGTCCGGAAGATCATCGACAAGTGGAGAAGATTCCAAACAACTGCCAACTTGTTCAGGCCAGGCTGCCCCAGAAAATTCAGCCCGAGAGCAGACCGCAAGATGCTGAAAGAAGTCTCTAAGAACCCCACAATGTCATCATAGGACCCACAGGTAGCTCTTGCCACTGTTGATGTCAAAGTGCACGAGTCTACCATTAGAAAGAGGCTGCACAAATTTGATCTGCATGGGAGGTGTGCCAGGAGGAAACCTTTGCTGTCCAGAAAGAACATCAGGGCAAGACTAAAGTTTGCCAATGAACACCTAGGCAAAGACCAGCACTTCTGGAGCAATGTGCTCTGGACAGATGAGTCAAAGGCAGAGCTATTTGGCCACAGTACCAGAAGACATGTTTGACGAAAACCAAAGACAGCATTTGACCACAAGAACCTGATACCAACTGTAAAGCATGGTGGTGGAAATATTATAGTTTGAGGCAGCTTTGCTGCATCAGGGCCTGGGCAGCTCACCATCATAGAATCCACTGTGAATTCTTCATTGTACCAGAGGGTGCTTGAGGATAATGTGAGGCCATCTGTCGGAAAGTTGAAGCTCAACCGAAGGTGGACCTTGCAACATGACAATGACCCTAAACATACCAGTAAATCCACCTAGGAATGGCTGAAAAGAAAGAAATGGAGGGTTCTGGAATGGCCAAGTCAAAGCCCGGATCTAAATCCCATCGAGGTGTTGTGGGGGGATTTGAAACGAGCTGTGCATGCAAGAAACCCCTCAAACATCGTACACCTGAAAGAATTCTGCATGGAGTGGGCAAAAATTCCTCCCAGTCGATGTCAGAGACTGGTAGACAGTTATAAGAAACGCCTACTTGAGGTTGTTTCTGCCAAAGGGGGCAATACCACCTATTAGAGCCAAGGGTGTACTTACTTTTTCCACATGCGAAATTTGCATTTATGTTTATTTAAATTATACAATGGACTACAAAATGTAAATGTTTCATGATATTTGTTATATTATATCACCTTTATCTATCAATATTGTTGAAATGAAGATCAAATCGCTGTATGTTGAAATATGTTGAAAAAGTCAAAACTTTACATGGGGTGTACTTACCTTTTCACGTGACTGTATATATATACTGATCCTCATCTCAGCTCACCGATTTTACTGTGGTTTGAGCCACAAGTTGTACACAATGTCGTAATGGCTTACCATCATTTGATATCCATCATGTTCTTCAATAGGCTCACTCACGATGTTCTTTATGGAGCCCATTGGGATTTTTTCTGTACGTTCTGCAGTAAAATGTACAAAAAACAAACAAAGAGCAAGGAAAATACAATTGCTAATAATCTCGCAAAGTTTGATAGCCAGCTATGTCAGAAAACTGCCTAATTAACCAACTTGTTTTAAAAGGGAATGGAATTGGGATGGAATAAATTATAATCGACTTGTTTTGAAACATTTAGGATTAATAAAATAATTAATGAAGAAGAGGTGAATGCCATTAATTGATTGGCGGTAAAGAAGAGGGAGCATTGTATAAACAGTAGGGTGGCACAAAAATGAACTGAAAAAAAAAAAGTTTGAATTCCTATTCTCCACAAGGCTCTTTCTGTTCGATATCACAAAAGAAGCCTACATGCAAAAAATCTGGAAGATCGGCCAATATTTAAATGTCGCGCCCTCAAAGTAAAGATCTCTAAATTCCGTAATTTCACCTAAACGTAAAGAGCCAAAAACAATACCTACTACGACTTGTCCCCAGCCACCGAAAAAGATGACCAGTTCCGACAAAGTTGTCTTTGATAAAGAGAGTAACTGGTGTGACGTTTTTTGTTTATATGAAACGATTTTGTTCAGTCGTATTAACTGCTCTTACATGCATGTTATAATATATATTTGTATAACATGTGTCCTGTGTGGTTGAATTTGTGTTTTTCAAATAAACATTAATATTGTATTTTTGTTTCAAATCCTTAAAATATAGGGACTGGTCGCCACCTCTAAATATTGTACGATCTGTCCAATTTTTGGCATGAGTTTTTACATCTTGATATGTCGAACCCAGATAGCCTTGTGGAGAAAGATATTTCAACTTTCATTGTTTTGGGCCACTCTAATAAACAGATTTGGGTAAAGGTAATAATAAAAAAAGTTTTTAAATTAAGAAACGAGAAATAACAATATAGATGTTTATACAAGTTCAATCAAAAGGTATTGCAACTCGGCTATACAGAACCAAGATAAGTTGTCAACTTTATTACCTGTCACGAAGGTGGACGGAGGTTGTTTTTACCCTTGCCAGTTTGTGTGCAGGATATCTCAAAAAGTTGTGGACAGATTCAAATGAAACTTGGACAGTTTGGGTGTGCGACAAGGACGAATAGATTAGATATTGGTGAAGATCCGAAAAAATTTCAACTGATTCTTCACCATTGAATGATAGAGCTAAAACATATATATATATATATATATATATATATATATATATATATATATATATATATATATATATATATATATATATATATATATATATATATAGCATTATATCTGAAAAGGTTATGGACGAATTCGGACGAAACTTCGTGGACAGGTTGGGTGTGTGATAAGGCCGAATTGATTCGATTTTGGTCAAGATCCGAAACCAGATCCAGATACGAAGACTATTTATGCTTAAAGTGATTCTTCGCCATTTGGCGATGGGGCCAAAAACGATATAACTCAAAAAGTTATGGACGAGTTATGACAAAACTTGGTGGATGGGGTCGTTAGTTGACAAGAACAAGTCGATGAAATTTTGGTTCAAGTCTGAATCCAGATCCGGCCTATCATTGGGATACAAAACCTAAACTAACGAGCTTGGCAGAGGTATGCACTCCATCAAATGCTGTTCTTGTTACCCTCGCCAGAGGAGAGGGTATTGCATTTGAGTCCGTTTGTTTGTCTGTCTATTTGTCCGCACAGAATAAATATGATTTTCTCTGCAACCGTTGGTCCGATTGACATTAAATTTTCACCATAGGTGCAACTCCACCTGTAGAATTTTTATATGATAATTATGACATCATAGGTCACGTGGTTCGGCCGCCATCTTGGAAAAACCGAATAACTTTGCACCTCTATCTCCAAAAGCGCTGAATAGAAAAAATTGAGACATGGCTCATTGTAAAGAACTCTCCATGGGGAATAAAATATGTTAATGATGATGTCATAGGTTCCCTCCATAATGACGTCATAATTCGACAAGTACAAAACTTCATCCAATCAAGATGAAATTTATTGAGCGCCATGTCGGCATAAACTGGTGGAGAAAAAAAAATGATTACGTCATCGGTCACGTGGTTCGGCCGCCATCTTAGAAAAACTGAAAAACGTTGCACCTCATATATCCGAAAGGGCTGAATAGAAAAAATGAAGACATGGCTCATTGTAAAGAACTCTCCATGGGGAATAAAATATGTTAATGATGATGTCATAGGTGCCTCTATTATGACATCATAATTCGACAAGTATAAAACTTCATTCGATCAAGATTAAATTTCTTGAGCATAATCTAGGAATAAATTAGTTTTTAAAAAACGATGACGTCATCGATCACGTGGTTCAGCCGCCATATTTGTTTTAACACAAAAGCCTAAAAAACCACTGAAAATACATCCTGGCGAGGGTTTGAAATCTCTGATTGCTCTTTTTCTTGTTTATATATGTAATCACTATACATCGGATTTTTATGTGAAAAAACAAAAAATATTTTTTCACATAAAACGGCTTTTTTGCGCGCAAAAAAATTATTTTGCTATTTTCGGAGGAAAAAAAGATTTCGCCCTTTTTCGGGAAAAATAAAATAAAATGCCCTTTTTGGTCGAAAATGTCTGGCAACGCTAAAAAAAATTAGGGAATTTTTCGAAATTTTTAACTGCGATCGAAATTTTTAACTGCGATCGATCTCAAAAACAAAACGTTGCGTCCACTTGCGTGCGTTGCGTCCCCAGCGTGTACAGCAGTGAGGCGGTGTACTACAGTGAGAGAGTGTACACAAAGTGTGAACAAGTCTCCTATCAAGATGAGTGCTGCTCTTCGTGACAAGTGGCTGAAGGAATTCAACGCTGGCGGCGATGGGGCCACCTTCAAGTACGTGTCGAGTGACACGGCTTTCTGTCGAGCTTGTGAAAAGACTTTCCGGGCGAAGCAGAAGTCTGAGCTGGCCCAACATGTCCGAGGAGACCGCCACAAGAGCAACTTGGCCTTGAAGAAGAAGAGGACGGTCACGCAAGCCACCATGGAGGACTTTGGTGGCGGAAAGAGGCACAAGTGCGAAGTCGTGGCTCAGGAGCTGTGCCAGGCCATGCTGGCCGCTGGCATCCCATGGTCGAAATTGGAAAACCCTGCCCTCCGGTCGTTCCTGGAGAAGCACATCACTCTCCAGATCCCCGATGAAAGCTGGATTCGAAAGCACTACCTCGACAAGTGCTACGACGAGGCCTTGGCGGGGATCCGTGCCGACCTCGGACAGCAGCCCATCTGGCTGTCCGTCGACGAGACGACCGATTCGGCAGGTCGATATGTGGCCAACATCATCGCGGGACGCTTGTCCAAGGAGGGGTACTTTTGTCCCCCACCTCGTCCAGTGCATGTTTCTGGAGAAGACCAACTCCGGGGAGATCGTGCGTGTAGTCAATGACATGCTGCGCTATCTTTGGCCTGATTTCAAGCCTCAAGGTGCCTCAAGGTCCTCGTCAGCGATGCCGCGGCCTATATGATCAAGGCCGGCCATGCCCTGAAGGAACTCTTCCCGGACTTGCTGCATGTGACTTGCGTTGCCTACGTGCTCCACCGTGTCTGCGAGACAGTCCGAGAAATGTTCAAGGACGTCAACGACCTGATTGCCACGACGAAGAAGGTGTTCGTCAAAGCCCCGTCGCGTGTTGTCTTTTGGAAGGAGCAGCAGCCCAATCTTTCTCTCCCCCCAGAGCCCATTCTGACTCGGTGGGGGACGTGGATCGACGCCGCGGTGTTTTACGCCGAGCACTTCGAGGCCGTCAAGGACATTGTGGACCAACTGAACGATGACGACGCGATGGCAATCCGGAGTGCCAAGGACCTGTTCGGAAAGGCGGACATCAAGCTCAGTTTGGTCTTCTTAAATGCCCACGTGTCGTTCATCCCGAAGATCCTTAAGCAGCTGGAGGAGGCCGGCATGGAGCTGGCCAAGGCCTTCCAGCTCCTTGATCAGGCCAAGGAGGAGCTCGAAAAGATCCGAGGCTGCCGTAAGGAGATCCTGCTCACCAAGTTCAAGGCGGTGTTGCAGCGCAATCCCGACATTAGTGTGCTGAGGACAGTGGCTTTGATCCTGGATGGAGATCAGCACGGATCTGAGGTTGGTGTGCCGGCTGGAGTCAAGCTTGCTGACATCCCCCTCTTGAGGTACTGCCCCATCGTCAGCGTCGACGTGGAAAGGTCCTTCTCCGTCTACAGAAACGTCCTCACCGACCGCCGACACCGCCTCACCAAGGAGAACATTACCAAGATAATGATTTCAAACACCTACTTTAACCGTTCCTAAAAGAGTCTTGTCAATTTCTTCTAGTTCTCTACTTATCAAACAATGCGGTTGCAATAAAGGTACCTGAACGTCATTTTTTACCTGTTTACTAGCCCAGAGTGCTTAATGTTGTGCAGGAAAAAGCTTACCATTTTTTGTTCTTTTTTTGACTGATTTCTGAAAAACTTGGTAATAATAAAAAATGAATAAAACGGGGGGAAAAAATATTTCGGGATTTTTTCACATAAAAAAAAAAAAATTCCGCTTTTCAAAACATAAAAGGCCTATTTTCTTAACATAAAAATCCGTAGTCTAGTAATCACTCTTCATCTCAACACACTTCATTTGTTTTTCAAACGAACAATGTCCTGATAAGATAAATCTTGTGATTGTTCCTTTAACCACTTATCAACAGTGGCCTTCAAGGAATCATCTTCTTGAACCCATTTACAAAGCAGATTAGACTTGAGAACAAATAATAATCGCTTGGCGACTGATCAGGGCTGTAGGGCGAGAGATTTAAATGTTCAAATGCAAACTTGTGAATGACGGCCTGTGCAAATCTAATCCTGTGAACCGGCACACTGGCACATAATGAGCAACATCCGCCAATACTTCCCTGCTTGATGAAAAGGGAGATGGGATCAATTATGTTGTCACACAGCACCGCCCCTCATAATACAATAATTTAAAATATTTTTCACAAATGGCTTCAAAGCCATGCCAGCAAGTCAGAATATTAATGAGTCATCACAGTTTTGTGTGGCATGGGATCCGCCAGAAGCAGCACTTTTGAATCCGAGGAGATGCTGGTCATAATCTTGCTGGCAGAGGTCTGCCGGAAGTATTTCAGAGGTGGGGATGTCCGATGCTTGCACTGCATCGATTCGGTCTTGGGTTCATAGTTCCAGTGGTGAACACAAGTCATCATCAATAACCAGACGTGACAATACCTCCGCTAGATCAGCACTGAAAACCTCCAGCAAGTAGCTACAGGCACTAAGTTACAAACAATAATTATAAAATAATAAATACAAGAAATAAATATGACAGGCACATGGAATATTAATCTCATCTTTCACAGCAAGCCTGATTTGGTGAGACCAAATTGATGGGAGAAAATAAATAAATAAAAGAATTAAGGGTGGGATTGATGTGCCGAAGAGGTCTGGATTGCTGTTTAGATGTCCACATCGTGCAGAGATGCACGTGCAGGCAGATGGTGATGATATACAGAGCCCTCCATAAGTATTGGAACAATGAAATCAAATTTGGTATTATATATATATATATATATATATATATATATATATATATATATATATATATATATATATATATATATATATATATATATCTATCTATAATTCCAGTAATCTCTGTGTGTGTGTGTGTCTGTGTGTGTGTATGCGACCGCTGTTTCTCGACAACTACCGGTCCGATATACTTGAAACTTGCCAGGTATATTGCTGGGGACCCGAGGATGTGCCTTTTCAAGGTTTCATATTAATCGGACAAGTAGTTACCGAGCTATGGCGATTTCTTTACCAAACTCCGCAAGCCGTTCGCTTTGGACCAAACCATTGCATGTAAATAGAGGGGGGGGGGGGGGGGGGGGTTGTCACCGTACTCGCAAGCCGTTCGCTTTGGACCAAACCATTTCATGTAAATAGAGGGGGGGGGGGGGGGGGGATTGTCACCGTACTCGCAAGCCGTTCGCTTTGGACCAAACCATTTCATGTAAATAGAGGGGGGGGATTGTCACCGTACTCGCAAGCCGTTCGCTTTGGCTTTGCGAATGGACCAAACCATTTCATGTAAATAGAGGGGGGGGGATATAATTTTAGATATATATATAGTACGGGCATGCCCTAGTATATTAAATTAAATTAAAGATTAAATAAAATTAAAGATCGACGTCCTGAAGCTACGTCCGCGTCTTATTTAATCTAACGATTATTTATTCAATACAAATGAGACGCCCTGCTCGTACTTTGGAGTTTCTACTATTTCTTACAGTTATATATATATATATATATATATATATATATATATATATATATATATATATATACATACATATATAGTCCCGGTGTGTGCCCTGGTTTAGAATAGGGACACCGTATCCCTGCGTGTCGTAAGAGGCGACTAAGAGAGTTGGCGTCAGGAAGGGCATCCACCCATTAAAACATTGCCTCAAAAAGAGAACCATGACAATTACAACTACATATGAGCAGGGTACAGCCCGAAGTGGAGATCGGGTTCTGAGGTTTGGGACATGGAATGTCGGGACAATGACAGGGAGATCAGGAGAAGTGGTGGAAGTATTGATCAGAAGAAGAGTGGACATATGTTGTCTGCAAGAGACGAGATGGAAGGGAAGTGGTGTGAGAATGGTGAAGGGTAGGCAGGGACAGAAATACAAGTTTGTGTGGCAAGGGTGCCCGGAGGGCGTGAATGGTGTTGGTGTCCTGTTTTCTGAGGAGTTTGTAGACAGTGTGGTGAGTGTGACTATAGTGAGTGAAAGGTTGATGATGGTGAAAATAATGATTGGAAAGCTCTTGGTGAACGTCATCTCGGGATATGCTCCGCAGGTTGGTCGGAGCGATGAAGAGAAGGACAAGTTCTGGTGTGCGATAGAGAAGCTGATGGAAAACGTGAAAGATGAGGAAGTTGTTGTGGTAGGAGGAGACCTAAATGGACATGTGGGAAGGAGTATGGATGGTTTTGAGGGAGTTCATGGGGGTTACGGATATGGTGTGAAGAATGGAGAAGGTGAAAGGATTTTGGAGTTTGCTGATGGAGCTGATTTGTTGATTTGTAATACTCAGTTCCAGAAAGAGGATAATAAGCTTGTTACATACACGTGAGGTGGGTCGACGACAACCGTTGACTACCTGATGGTGCGTAGGCGAGATAGGGGGCACCTCCGGGGTACAAAGGTGATCCCGGGGGAGGAGGCTGTTTCACAGCACCACTTGGTTGTCTGCGACATAAGGGTGAAAGGTGCGAGGAGAGCTCGGCGGGTGAAGTACCAACCGAGAATGAAGGTGTGGAGGTTGAAAGAGGTGACAGTAAGGGAGGCATTAAAAGAGAGGCTGAGTAGGGTAGAGGATGATGTGGTTGAGCTTGAAGGTGGTTGGATGTCAATGAAAAATAGTCTGTTGGGAGCCGTTGGTGAGGTATGTGGATGGACAAAAGGACCACCGAGGCACTCGGAAACGTGGTGGTGGGATGATGAATTTGGAAAGAGGATTGACGAGAAGAGGAAGAGGTTCAGGGAGTGGCAGATTGCGAAGGGTACGGGAGCAGAAAAAGCAGAGCATGAAAGTTATAAGGCAGCCAAGAATAATAATAATAATAATACATTTATTTTATATAGCGCTTTTCAAGAAGCCCAAAGACGCTTTGACAGAGTACAAAAAACAAGTGCAAAAAGACAAAAATCAATAGGTAAGTAATCAAAGCAAAAGGAAGGAGAAGGAGAAGAGATAGTCAGGGGTTAAATGATGTGGGTTAAATGTTAAATGCAGGGTTGAACAGGTGGGTCTTGAGTGATGTTTTGAATATGGTGAGTGAGGAGGAGTCTCTGATGGTGTGAGGTAGTGAGTTCCAGAGGGTGGGAGCAGCGATGGAGAAGGCCCTGTCCCCCCAGGATCTTAATTTGGTCCGGATGGGGGGGGGGGGGGGGGGTCAGGAGGTTGGTACCAGCAGAGCGGAGGTTGCGGGTGGGAGTGTGTCTGGAGAGGGGGTCAGCCAGGTAGGATGGGGCCAGGTTATCGAGGGCTTTGTAGGTCAAGAGGAGGATTTTGTACTGGATTCTCTGGGGGATGGGGAGCCAGTGAAGCTTGTAAAGGACGGGGGTGATGTGGTCACGGGTCCGGGAATGGGTGAGTAGACGGGCAGCGGAGTTCTGAATGTATTGGAGTTTATTGGTGATTATTGAGGGTGAACCACAGAGGAGGCTGTTGCAGTAGTCCAGACGGGAGGTGATGAAGGCGTGGATGAGGGTTTCTGCAGCCGTGGAGAGGGATGGACGGAGACGAAAGATGTTTTTCAGGTGAAAGAAGGCTGTCTTTGTGATCTGTTTAGTGTATTTGTCGAAGGAGAGGGTTTGGTCAAAGATGATGCCAAGATTCCGGATGTGAGGGGAGGTGGATACTGGGAAACCGTCGATGTTGAGGGCAAAGTTATGGGTGGATTTGGTGAGCGTTTTTGGGCCAATGATGATTATTTCGGATTTATCATAGTTAAGTTTGAGGAAGTTTATTTGAAGCCAGGATTTTATTTCAGTGATGCAGTTTGTCAGGATAGAGTGGGTGGCGGTGGAGATGGACTTGGTGGAGATGAAAAGCTGGATGTCATCGGCGAAGCAGTGGAATTGGAGACCATGACGGCGGATTAAGTGACCAAGGGGGGACAGGTACAGGATGAAGAGGAGGGGGCCAAGAACTGAACCTTGGGGGACACCTTGGGGGAGGGGAGCAGTGGGGGATTTGCAGTTATTGATGGAGATGAACTGGCGTCTGTCAGAGAGGTATGATTTGATCCAAGAGAGGGCAGTGCCGGTAATGTTAACGGTGGTTTCAAACTGTCGGGTGAGGAGGATGGTGTGATTGATGGTGTCAAAGGCGGCGCTGAGGTCGAGGAGGATGAGAATGTTGAGGTTGCCGGCGTCAGAGGAGAGGAGAAGGTCGTTGGTGATTTTGAGAGCAGTTTCAGTACTGTGGTTGGAGCGGAATCCGTATTGGAATGTTTCATACAGGTTATTGGCAGAGAGGTGATGTTTGAGTTGAGTGGCTACAGCGCGTTCCAAAACTTTTGACAGAAAGGGTAGGTTGGAGATGGGTCTGAAGTTATTTAGGGTGTTAGGGTTGAGTCCAGGTTTTTTCAGAATGGGGGTAACAGCAGCAATTTTGAGGGATGGTGGGACGATACCTGTAGACAGGGAGGAGTTTATTGTTGCAGTGATAAGTGGAGAGAGAGCAGGAAGGGAGGCCTTGACAAAGCTGGAGGGGATGGGGTCAAGAGTGCAGGTGGCAGTTTTCATTCCTATGAGGAGTTCAGAGAGGTCAGTAGGGGAGACAGGGGAGAATTGAGACAGGGGTTGGCAGGATAAGGGGGGGGCAGGTGGTTTGAGGGGGAGCGGGTGCGGTGGTGGTTAAGCTGTTGTAGATGTTGTCAATTTTGCTTTGGAAGAATGAAAAGCCTAGGTCACACATAGGCGGATTTGTCGGCGACTACTGGCGACTGAAAAAATCGCCACCACCCGCCGACAATCGTAATGAAACCGTAATGGACGGTCGCCTGTAGTCGTGGTTATCCTCCCCAGGTCGCCTGCAGTCGGCAAGAGCCGCAAAGGGGCAAAATAATTTTTTAAATGTTTAAAAACGGCGCGCTCAGTCGCAATCGAAAAAAATCCGCCATGCTGTCGCGATGGAACCGCCATGCTGTCGGCGGTATCCGTAATAAGACCGTAAAGTGGCCGCAACCCAGTCGCTCATAGTCTTCCGCAATCGCCCCAGCATCGCCCCACCAGCCAGCACGGCAGAGATGCGAATGCCATACGGCCTTCCTGCGGCATCTTCCCGACTACGGACCGACACTGTTGCGGCTGCGTATCGACTACAGAAGAACTGCCACGTCTCCCCTGCGGCTATGGGAGACTGACGACGACAGCAGTAAGACTAGTGGCGGCCGAGTTACGGCCATTGGCGACAGAGATACGACTGCCTGGCGACTGCATTACGACATACCACGATTCCATGGCAAGACAGGATGGTGTGAGGGTCTCCGTGGAGTGAGGTCCTGTGGTGCCGACAAGGATATGGCTTTATTGTTTGGACTTGGGACTTTTGGGAACTTTATTTTTGGGACTTTGGTCCTTTGGAAACTTTATTTATGGGACTTGGGACCAGTGGAAATAATTTGTTGGACTTTATTTCCATTCTCTCTCCCTGCAGAAAAGTTTGATTATTACATTACAATGATACATCTTTATTAACTTTCTTATTGTACATAAAACATCTTTATGCTTCATGTCACACATCATTGAAATGAATAAAGTGAAATGTAAAATAGAGAAATAAAGATTTAAAAAGTTGTGTGAATCGTCTCCAATCGCCGGCGGTCTTATTGCAGTCTTGCGGACGTCGGAGTAAACCGCCACCCGGCCCCAATGCAGTCGCCGCGATCCGCCATCGGTCGTAATCTAGCCGCCAGACTGTCGCCACGCTGCCGCCGTGCATCCACAATGCAGTCGTCGTCGATCTTCAACAGTCGCCATCCCACTCGGGGCGTCGTCGCAATGCAGTCGCAATGTGGCCGCCTGCAGTCGCCATACTGCCGCCTGACCATATTTGACCACCCGAAATCGCCAGTAGTCGCCGAAAAATCTTGATCACCGGCAGTCGCCAAAATATCCGCCTATGTGTGACCTAGGCAAAAGGAAGGAGATGCAGTTGTCCACTGTGAATGACTGGGTGGTGGTGTTCAGGGGGCTGAGGAGTTTGTTTATTGTAGAGAAGAGTGCTTTTGGGTTTCCGGAGCCAGAGTGGATAATTTGAGAGTAGTAGGCGGAGCGGGCGCGGGAGAGGGCATCTTTGTAGTGTTGTAGGTGGTCCTTGTAGGCTTGGGAGTGAATTGTGAGACCTGTTTTATTGCGGAGTCTTTCAAGTTGGCGAGCACGAGTTTTCATCAGGCGGAGTTCAGGGGTAAACCAGGGAGCAGAATGGGTGAAAGACACTGTTTTGGTTTTTATAGGCGCACGCTGGTCAAGGCAGGAGGAGAGAGTGTGGTTGTAGTCAGTGAGGTCAGAAGGGGTGTGGAGGTCAACGAAGGGAGAAGTGGACATTTTTTCAGAGAGGGTGGATGAGAATGAGGTAGGTGAAAGAGCGTTTAGCTTACGGAAGTTGATAGTGCGATAATGCCTTGGTGCTGGGGTGGGGATGTTGATGGTCATAGTGATGGCTAAGTGGTCGGAGAGGGTGAGGTCGGAGCCAGAGAGATAGTGCAAAATTAATCCAGTAGAGCAGACAAGGTCCAGAATGTGACCACGGTTATGGGTAGGAAAGTTGACATGTTGAGTGAGGTTAAAGCAGGTGAGTAAATCAGTAAAGTCAGTGGTTATTGTGGAGTCAATGTGGATATTGAAATCACCGAGGAGGAGGATTGAGGGGGAGAGGGAACATAGCTGGGTCAGAAAGTAGGAGAAGTCAGACAGGAATGATGGGTGTGGTTTGGGAGGGCGGTAGACGACAGCCATGACTGGCTGTGTGTGACCAGAGAGTTTAAAAGCCAGGTGTTCAAATGATGGAGCAGCTGCAGAGCAGCCAAGAAGGCTGCAAAGAACGAGGTAGCAAAGGGAAGAGGGTCAGAGAGCGGTATTCAGGATTTGCAAAGCAGATAGCGAAAGAGAGGTGTGATGTGATGGGGGTGAGTTGCTTGAAGGATGAAGTGGGAAAAATTGTTGTGGACCCAGATGGAATTAAGGGAAGATGGAAAAGATACATGGAAATGCTGTTGAATACAGAGAATGAATGGAATGGCAACATAGAGAGTAACCCAGTTTTAGGACCGGCAGAGAAGATAACTGAGAAGGAAGTTGAGGAAGCGATAAAAGCAATGAAGAGTAGAAAAGCGGGAGGGCCGACGGGAGTTGTGGGAGTTATGTTGAAGGCAGCAGGAAGTTGGGGTGTGAAGAGAATGACAGAGATCTGTAATCTGGTGGTGAAAGAAGGACGCATTCCAGTGGATTGGGAACTGAGTACCCTCGTCCCTCAATACATGGGGAAAGGTGACCCTCTGGAGTGTGGCTCGAACCGAGCGATAAAGTTATTGGAGCATGGAATGAAGGTATTGGAAAGGGTGTTGGAGAGGAGGATAAGGAAGAAGGTGAAGATCGACGAAATGCAGTTTGGATTTGTGCCAGGAAGAGGAACGACAGACGCGCTCTTTATTGTGAGGCAGTTGCAGGAGAAGTACATGGAGAGGAGGAAGAAGTTGTTTCTTGAGTTTGTTGATCTGGAGAAAGCATTCGATAGGGTCCCACGCGAAGTATTGACATGGGCATTGAGGAAGTTAGGAGTGGAGGAATGGTTGATCAGAGTAGTGATGGCAATGTACAAAAGAGCGCGCACAGCTGTAAGGACGAAGGACGGGAACAGTGGTGAGTTTGAGGTGAAGGTGGGAGTGCATCAGGGGTCGGTACTAAGTCCACTACTATTTGTAGCTGTGACGGAGGTGCTGGCTCAGAACGTAAAGGAGGGTTTACCATGGGAGTTGGTGTATGCAGATGATCTGGTGTTGATTGCAGAAAGTATGGATGGATTGAAGGAAAAGATGAACAAGTGGAAGGAATGTATGGAGACAAAAGGTCTGAAGGTGAATATCGGAAAAACGAAGGTGATGGCAAGTGGCAAAGCATGTGGTGAGGTGGAAAGAACTGGGAAGTGGCCATGTGCTGTGTGCAGGAAGGGTGTCAGAGTGAATTCCATTCAATGTGCAATGTGCGCTGAGTGGGTTCATCAAAAATGTAGTGGTTTGAGAGGGTCGTTAACCAGTGTGGCAGCTACATTCAAGTGTAAGGTGTGCACAGAGGGAGCTGCAGATGGAGGAAATGTTGAGTTGGATCTTGGAGACGGCGTGAAGCTGGCAGTTGTGAAAACATTTTGTTACCGAGGAGACATGCTGAATGGAGAAGGTGGATCAGACTCGGCAACGGTTGCTGGAGTGAGATGTGCATGGAAGAAATTTCTGGAACTGAGTGGTGTGCTGACGAGGAGGGGAGTGTCGTTGAAGCTGAAGGGAAAGGTGTATGCTGCATGTGTGAGAAGTGTTATGATTTATGGGAGCGAGACATGGATAATGACCGTAGAGCAGCAACGAAGGCTGGAAAGGGTGGAAATGCGAATGGTTCGGTGCATGTGTGGAGTATCGTTGAGAGGAAGACAAATGATGAATTGCGAAAGATGATGGGAATAGAGCCTGTGATGGATGCTGTGAAGAGAAACAGTTTGAGATGGTTTGGTCATGTGTTGAGGAAGGATGAAAGTGACCGGTTGAGAAGAGTGATGGAAATGAATGTAGAAGGAAGTAGAGGACGGGGAAGACCGAGAAAGACTTGGCTAAAGATGGTCGAAGAAGAAATGTGGGAAAGGGGGGTAACATGGGGAGATGCAGAAAATAGGGCAAAATGGAGAAGATTGTCATGGGGACCGCAAGGCTAACCCCCGCTCTAGCAGGGAAAATGGCCTTAAAATGCCTGTTGTGTTGTTTGTATGTTAACGATGCATACAGAGATATGATCCCATATAAAGGGAGGGACGCTTTGCGCCTACCTTGAAATCAAAATATATTCAAACTACAGTTCGTCCTCGCTTAACATTGTAGTTATGTTCTTGAACAGTGCGACTTTAACTGAAATGACTAAGCGAATCCAATTTCCCCATAAGAGTGAATGTAAATATGGGGGAAGAGGGGGGGGGGGGGCAGGAGGGTTTAGGCTGCAGGGAGAATTTTTGACCGGCAGATAAAAGACACTATTTACATATAGAGTCTAAGTTTTAAATAATTTCCAACAACCAATTGGATATCATCATCTCTAATTGCTTTTTTCTCATCATCTCTCGTTGCATCAGATCTTTATTGGTTAGGTCTTCTCTGTGTGATTATTGGCCAAGCTGAGGATAACGTTTTTCATAGCGGGAACAACATCTTTAAATCCTTAAAAGTCATTGACACATTCAGGCCACAACGTTCTCCACACACCATTCATGCACACCTGAGTAACTTCAGCCCAGGACCCACCGATGTTATCAATGCACAGCTCAGTATATCCTCTGGGTGGGCCGATACACCGGTATTTACAGTCTGGTTTATGCTGTAGCTTTATTAAAATGAGGAAAACTACTAGTTTGTACTTAATCAAAGAAAAAACGACTTTATAATGGAGACTGAACGGCTTTAAACAAGTATGCTCTCTAATAGATCAGCAACTTAATAACAAAATGTTAACTGGGACGATGTTAAACAAGGACTTGCTGTACTTAATTTCAAAATGTCATTCATAACCCTGGTGTTGGGCTAGCGGCTAGGGTGCCGGCTTTAGGATACCAAGGATCCTGGGTTCGAATCCCGGTCGATTGCTGAATTAACGCCAGGGGGGTTGACTCAGCCTGTCATCCTTCCGAGGTCGGCTAATTGAGTACCAGTTCACTGGTAATTCCCTGTTTGTCGTTAAAGGCGGCAAAAAGGGTTGGCGTCAGGAAGGGCATCCGGCCGTAAAACATTGCTTCAAAAAGGGGACCGAAAAACAACAACAACCACGGTTCCCGAAAAAGGCCAACCCCCGCTTTGCGGGGAAAAATGGCCTCTAAAGGTGGTATTTATATATTCATACAATCATTAACACCAGCACATTGTACATTAACAAGTGTTACGCCTAGGTCCCCCGTCGGGGAAGTGATGCGAGTTGACAAAGTGGAACACGCAGAAAACATGCTATGATATGATATTTCGCTCACAAGGGTCAGACATACATGGAGGCGGCCATCTTGGATTTTGACATGGCGACCCAATTTTCAATAGCGTTCTTCCTTATGCCTAGATACACCCACACACCAGAAGGTACTTCGCTTATTTTTCAAGATATTTTGCTCACAAGGTTCAGATATATATATGGTGGTGGCCATCTTGGATTTTGACGTGGCGACCCAATTTTAAACAGCGTTCTTGCTTGTGCCTAGATACACCCACACACCAGATTAGAAGTTGGGACTTCACTTATTTTTCAAGATATTTCGCTCACAAGGTTCAGACATATATATGGTGGCGGCCATCTTGGATTTTGACCTGGCGACCCAATTTTCAATAGCGTTCTTCCTTATGCCGAGATACACCCATACACCAAATTAGAAGTTGGTACTTTGCTTATTTTTCAAGATATTCATCTCACAAGTTTCAGACATACATGACGGCGGCCATCTTGGCTTTTGACGTGGCGACCCGATTTTAAACAGCCTTCTTCCTTGTGCCTAGATACACCGACACACCAGATTAGACGTTGGTACTTCGCTTATTTTTCGAGATATTTCGCTCACAAGTTTCAGACATATATATGGTGGCGGCCATCTTGGATTTTGACGTGGCGACCCAATTTTCAGTAGCGTTCGTCCTTATGTCGAGATACACCCACATACCAAATTATAAGTTGGTACTTCGCTTATTTTTCAAGATATTCATCTCACAAGGTTCAGACATACATGGCGGCGGCCATCTTGGATTTTGACGTGGCGACCTAATTTTCAATAGCGTTCTTCCTTATGCCGAGATACACCCACACACCAAATTAGAAGTTGGTACTTCGCTTGTTTTTCAAGATATGCAGGTTACAAGGTTCAGACATACATTGCATCAGACATACATGGCGGCGGCCATCCTGGATTTTGACGTGGGTTGCACCCACACACCAAATTCGAATGCGGTCCTTCGCTTACGCACGCACGCACGCCTGCCTGCACGCACGCCCACACACACGCACACGCACGCACGGACGGACAGACGGACACACGGACGGAGGGGGAAGCCATAGTCCCCCTTTCGCTCCGCTGAGCGACGGGGGACAATAAAATGAATCTTATATGCTAAACTACGAGTATCATTTAACATAATTTGTGTTTTTATCACATAAAAAAACAAAAAATAACATTCCTTTCAGTCTCTTTAAGCACCATTGATTAAAAGAGAACATGGAAAGACAAACACAACACAAAGGATGAGACTGCCTCCAGAACTCATTTTAAAGTAACTGGCCAATTGCTTCCTTTATAGCTGTCTCTCTATGCATGCCCATACCCATCAAACTATCGATAAAACCTTTTTTTTGTTTTTGTATACAAGATCGAGGCTCGTGTAAGAGCTAACATTAATCACAAAAAAAAAAACGGACACATAAAAAAACATATATTAAAAGGAGCGAGAGACTATGGGGAGAGAGAAGGAAGCACACAAGTACAACAGCAAAGAACAGGGGCATCGGGAGATCTGTGGGACGGAGAGGGCTTGGGGGGGAGGGGGCATGGGAAGGGGGGCGGGTGGGGGAGGTATAAAACACATGGACACTCCTAGGACTTCCAGGAAAGAAGTCGGAATTTCAAAAAAGCGGAACTGGGGTGAATTAATGGGGGGTAGAAAAGATCAAGGTTGTGGATGGGGGAAGAAAAGAGATGGTGGTGAACAGCTGTTTTAAAGACCTGGAGGGAGGAGTGGGATTGAAGAGAGTGAGGGAGTTTGTTCCAAAGGTGGGAGAAAAGAGGAATGAAAGAGTGAAGGTGAGCAGAGAGCCTATATTTTGGCAGTTTAACCATAAGAGGGTTGCTGGCAGATCTTGTGCGACCTGTAGGAATATTTGGGGGACAGAGCACAGAGAGAGCTGGGGGAGCAAGGCCGGAGAGGAGTCGGTAGAAGACAGAAAGACCACCAACCTGCCTGCGGAGAGTGAGTGAAAGGCCCTCGGAGTTAGCATCATCGCGAGAGATTCCAATGATTCTGAAAGTTTTGGTTTCTACAGCGTAGTAGTAGTTTCCAGGATGGTAGCGGAGGAATCTGAAACCCATTAGTGTCCAGGTTTCACGCTGCCTCTGTCGTTGCTTATGTCACACTACCTCTCTGTCGCTCCCTTTCCTTCACGGAAAGGAAACGTTCTCCACGTGCGGGGTGAAAAAACATCTTTGCGGACCTGGGTGGCTGCATTCACAGCCCCATGACGTTGGGTGATTGAGAGATGGCAGTCCATTGGAAAAAGTCAAGGTGACCCGAGGCTGTCCAAAGTTTTTTCCACGCTAATTAATTCCCCACAGGGATAAAGTGACAATGATGTCAGAGAGCCTAAAGTTTTTGTTAAGGTGGTTTAGACTCGAGTTCCTAAGGAATTGCAGCTCTCAAACTAAACAAATGACATTCCAAAGTGTACAGTTCCTACAAACAATTGTGGAATTTATATTGTACAATAAATTATATAATTAATATATCTATCCTTATTTATGAATACACTTTAGCTTCACTTCAAGTGGAATAAGATATGCCTTTCAGATTTATGACAGTCTAATTATAAGTTCCACATGACTACTTTAAAAGAAACCAAAGAGAGGGGAGAGAGAGAGAGGAGGTGTGGGGGTTGGGGAAGGCGTACCAAAATGGCGTTTGCCAGCAAAAAGGATGTGAGCTAAAGTAAAATAAGGCCTCTTATTTTCAGAGTACAAAAGAGGGAAGGGGGGGATTAAACAAGGAGGAAGATGAGCTCTTTCAATGGGTTATCTTGGCACAAACAAGTCATGCATGGAAGAAAAAACCATCCAATCAAACAGGTGCGAACAGTAGAACAGGTGCGTGGGCTGTAAGGAGTATTGTTCCCCTTTGTCTACACAGTTACTTATCTCTGGCTTAGAAACCGAGTCACAATAGATGAAGCCATGTTTGTGCAGTGATTGACCTCATATGGCTGGATCCCTGAACACAACTCGGAATTTTATTAATCATAATCATTTCTAATCGACATACTCACATGTGACCTTTAAATATAAAGCTTAATCGACTTAAAATGTATAGCATTCTTTTACAAATACAAATACATTTAAAGCATACCACACATCTCCACATTAACCCGAAGGTGATATTCATCACAAAGGTAGATTTTTCAACAACAATCGACTCGTGTGTTCAATGAATCTATTTTAAGGTGCAAAGTGTTATTTATTTATTAAACAATCGAGGCTCAAATAAGTGCTGACAGAGGGGAGGAGGCAATGGACTTTGCGGTGGGACAACATGAAGACATGCATGAACAGGAGAATAGAGAAGAGAAAAAAAAGAAATGGTAACCTGCAATAAAAGTGGTAGGTTAGTATAGAGTTAATGGGGAGGGGAAATATCACATGTATGAGACGAGATGGCGTTGTTCTGCAAACATGAAGCCCAATATGGATGAGTGGAATGGAAAAGAGGGTGGTTCCACAAGGAGAAGAAAAGAGGACCAAGAAAGTGGAGGTGAACAGAAAGCCTCGAGTTTCACAAGGAGGGGGTAACAACCAGAAAAATGTATGCATCTTGGAGGGGCTGAAAGAGGGACAGAGAAAATGAAAAAACAGGGGGAGCAGGATCAGAAGACAAGAGGTAAAAATCAGACTCTCAACATGTCTACAATGAGCAACGTGCCTATGTTTATTTCTGGCAGATATCAATGATGTTGACAACTTTGGATTCCAGCAATGTGAAGCTAGACGTGAAGCCAAGTACCCAGCCCATTGAGGAGAGCAGCACTCAACTATGGAGAAGGCATTGTATAATCAAAAGAAGTTCAGATACACTCAGGAAGGGTTTCACACAACAGAGGATGCCAAGTGTGGAAGCCAGCTTTGAAATGCCAACTTCCTTGGAGAGGTTGTGACCGACAGTGAGGCCCAGAAGTTAAGGAGAGAAAATCTTCCAGTGGAAAATCAAGGAAATTTGCAGGCGAATGGGTTGGGCAATCTTCTGTAGAAACGTTATTAAAACATGAGATTTACCTCGATTGAATGACATTGTCTAAGTGTAGTGTTAGTCGGGCATCTGATCCTTTTCAGATCGTGAGAGAGTGAAGCAGTTTCTGCTAGCATATCGGAGGGATAAAGTATAGTGGAGGATAATGTGGAAATGTCAACAAAGAGCACCAGCTTGATGGGCCAAGCTTGATGTAGCACCAGCTTGATGGGCCAAGCTTGATGTAGCACCAGCTTGATGGAGCACTAGCTTGATGGCCAAATGTCCTCCTTTTTTTTTTTTTGTATACAAGATCGAGGCTCGTGAAAGAACTAACATCAATCACAAAAAAGACAAATGGACACACAAAACATACAATAAATGGAGCGGGAGACAAGATGGGCAGAGAGAGAGAAACACACAAGTACAACAGCAGAGAACAGGGACAACGGAAGATCCGTGGGAGGGAGAGCGCTTGGGGGGGGGAGGAGGTATGGGAAGGCGGGGGGTGGGGGGGAGGAATGTATAAAACACATGGACACTGCTAGAACTTCCAAGAAAGAAAGAA
The DNA here is from genome assembly GCF_964187855.1 of Myxine glutinosa. Classification (NCBI taxonomy): domain Eukaryota; kingdom Metazoa; phylum Chordata; class Myxini; order Myxiniformes; family Myxinidae; genus Myxine; species Myxine glutinosa. Next base: position 77,430,552 of record NC_136263.1, read on the forward strand.
GTCGGGATAAAAAAGAAAAAAAAGGAAAAAAAATAATCTTTTTCTTCTTTCTTGTCTCCAAAAAAAAACAAAAAACTCTTGCATCCAAGTTCCTAGTTTATGTATCCTTGTGTAAGGAAAGGTGGCAGGGGATGCCACAACCAAAAAACTGGGCAAGTATAGTGTGTTGGGTCCTCCACTGTGTCAAATGCCTAAGATGTGTCCAGAGAGACATCAATTACCTCATGTTTGAAATCCAGGGCCTCTATCCATTGCTTATCGATAGGTAGTATCTGAAGTTGAGTGACCAAGACAAAAGCCATACTGATCAGAAATGATCAGAAATAAGGCCAGTTAGGAAGAGGAAAGCTGTTGACTTGATATCAGCTGCAATTATGGATTCTAGACTTTGCTTACAATAGGAAGTATATTTGAGCCAATAATTAAGAAGATTTAACAACGCAGCCAGTGATGTCATCTCAGCCAGTTACCAAAGCAGAGTAAAGGCTGACCCAAACTATCTCTTCAAACTCAGATGAAAAAGTCAGAGTCCAGGATCAGTGCATATTAATGGAGTGAGGTTGGGACAGAGAAATGTGTTGGATACACAAGATTTGGAGGCAAACACTGAGGTGAGACATTGTGCCACATTTCAGACAGTCTGCTTTCAAGCTTTACGAGGTGAAGGGGGTATAGAGGAAGCATACACCAGTAACAGACTAAAACAAGGTGCCACCAGGTCTTTGAAGAAGGCTTCTAGGTCTGCAAAGAGGTCCAGGGTAGCTTCTTCCAGGGTTTGAGTCAGATCTGCAGACAGTGTCCCATCTGTATCCCAGGTAGCTTTCTACCCCACCCAAACCTGACAAAAATGTGACACAAATTGTTCCACTTTGCCCAACAATGCATTAGATTCACACTGTTCAGTTACATATTAACACTGACTTTCTCAGGATCATAATGGACAAGCAACTTTCATGGCTGAAGATAATCTTTTGATCTCTGGAAGATAGACAACTCCACTCAGCTACGCGTCCAACTGACTCCCTTTCTCAATAGGCAGTACAGTAGGCCAAACACTGCCAATATGTATTAAATATACTGACTGCAGTACTCATAATAGAGCATAGCAATGACAGTTTTCCATTTAGTCACATTCCCATAGACAGGGTCTTCTTGGATTTCTCAGACCTTGTCCTCCGTAGAATGTAAACCATGGATATCGATCCTGTGGCACAGGTAAGTAACATATGGCATCACAAATCAAAACTTGGCTAACCCTAGGAGTAATCCAGCATTAAAGAACCACTTCAACACGCAATCAAGATTGCCTAGAATCTACATAGATGTAGATGATAGTGATCTGAAAAACCAATGACTCAAGATGTTGTCTTGGTAGCTGGCACTATGTTGTTCGGAGGTAAAAAGACAACCCATGCCACTTTGTTGGATATTTCATGCCAAAACTCAGACAGCATTAGCTGTACAAGCCAAATACTCAGCAAAATGATCCAGAAGAACCTAGTCAAGAAGAACATAGAACCCAACTTCATGTCAAGATTGGAGAAGGACTTCACTCATGTTGATGTGTAGGTCATCAATTTGAGGGACTGGGTAGTTGTCCAGTTCAGCACTGACTTTCTTTCTCAGGGTGAGGGGCACTGGCTGTGTTTTCCAGAAAACAAGCTTGGCATCTTTGTTGGGGTTGAATTTGCCAGTAATGCCTCAAAAATGTTCAAAATTCATTATTGAAAATGTCAGCCTATTTGGCAAGTACACTACATGACCAAAAGTATGTGGACACCCCTTCTAATTTGTGGATTCGCCTGTTTCAGCCACACCCATTGATGACAGGTATATATAATCAAGCACACAGCCATGCAATCTCCATAGACAAACATTGGCAGTTGAATGGGCCGTACTGAAGAGCTCCGTGACTTTCAACATCACACCGTCACAGGATGCCACCTTTCCAACCAGTCAGTTCGTCAAGTTTTTACCCTGATAGAGCTGCCCCAGTCAACTGTAAGTGCTGTTATTGTGAAGTGGAAACGTCTAGGAGCAACAACAGCTCAGCCACGAAGTGGTAGGCCACACAAGCTCACAGAACGGGACAGCCAAGTGCTGAAGCGCGTAGCGCATACAAATCGTTTGTCCTCAGTTGCAACACTCACTACCGAGTTCCAAACTGCCTCTGGAAGTAACGTCAGCACAACAACTGTTCGTCGGGAGCTTCATGAAATGGGTTTCCATGGCCGAGTATCCGCACACAAGCCGAAGATCACCATGCACAATGCCAAGCATCGGCTGGACTCTGGAGCAGTGGAAACGCGTTCTCTGGAGTGATGAATCACGCTTCACCATCTGGCAGTCCGACGGACGAATCTGGGTTTGGCGGATGCCAGGAAAATACTACCTGCCCGAATGCATAGTGCCAACTCTAAGGTTTGGTGGAGGAAGAATAATGGTCTGGGGCTGTTTTGGTTCGGGCTTGGCCCCTTAGTTCCAGTGAAGGGAAATCTTAACTCTACAAGCTTACAATGACATTCTAGATGATTGTATGCTTCCAACTTTGTGGCAACAGTTTGGGGAAGGCCCTTTCCTGTTTCAGCATGACAATGCCCCTGTGCACAAAGCAAGGTCCATGCAGAAATGGTTTGTCGAGATCGATGTGGAAAAACTTGATCGGCCTGCACAGAACCCTGACCTCACACCATCGAACACCTTTGGGATGAATTAGAACACCGACTGCGAACCAAGCCTCATCGCCCAACATCAGTTCCCAACCTCACTAATGCTCTTGTGGCTGAATATAAGCAAATCCCCACAGCAATGTTCCAACATCTAGTGGAAAGCCTTCCCAGAAGAGTGGAGACTGTTATAGCAGCAAAGGGTGGGGGGCAGGGGGGGGGGGGGTGGAGGGGCAATTCCATATTAATGCCCATGATTTGGAATGAGATATTCGATGTTCAGGTGTCCGCATACTTTTGGTCATGTAATGTATTTCATTTCATACATTGGATGACTTTGTGGTACGAAACTGGTGAATCTGCTTGCAATAATTGCATGTGGAACATGTGACATCAAACTGACACTATGGTTTCATGATAAACTGCATTTACTTGTCATCCACGGTGATGGCCCAATTCTCCTTAGTAGAACTGGCTAGAAGTCATCTAGCTCAATTATTGAGCTGTCCATAGAAGTCTGAGATAGTATTGAAAGGAGGCAAAGATCAGGGGAAGGGTATAAAACAATTTCTAGTGTTGAAAGTTCCCAAAAGCACAGAGAGCTCCATCATTAGGAGATGGAAAGCATATGGAACTTTCTTCCACTTCCAATTTGGAGTGTTATAGCAAAGGGGTTGAATACTTATTGACTCGAGACATTTCAGATTTTCTTTTTCAATTATCTTGTAAAAATTTCTAAAAAAAATAATTCCACTGATATTATGTGTAGATCAGCGACCAAAAAAAAATCTCAATTTAATCCATATTAAATTCAAGCTGCAACACAACAAAATGTGAAAAAGTCAGGGGTGTGAATACTTTCTGAAGGCACTGTATATTCCTGGTAATAACACTGAGAATTTCCTGTCTACATTCAGTATAATCCCAATCTAATATTGTGTATGACAAATTACAGCTCACAAATCTAATTCCAAGTTGGACAGCGAAGTCACAGCACTGTCTGTTAGGATTGCCCTAAATCCTTCATCAAATAGTCTGAGTGATTCACAATGTGATGAATTATGAGTGATTCACAACTCATTCACAATGTGATGAATAGTCTGATTTGGATGACCACAGCCACACACTGGGCTATCTTTGAAATTCCATTGTGGAGGTGGTGTTATATCCTTGCATGGATCATATGGATCCTGTTGAGCGCAGACCACTGTTTCCGGGAGAGGTTGAAACCTGGAGGCTGTTCTGTAGGATCACCCACTAGTTCTTTGTTAGCGATGTTGATGTCTGTCCAGCGATTGCGCCACCTATCCTGTGTTGAACCCCACATCACTCAAAACATTTGCAGAGTCCCAGAAAGGTTTGCTTCACTTGGGTGGCATATTTGGGAGATTCTGCAATTTTTCAATCATGGAGTCGACACTGGCTTGGCTTTGATGTGATTAAACTTTCAGCATTCTTGTCTTCTGTAGCACATCAGAAGGTGGAACGTTAGACAGGACTGGGAGCCACTGCATGGGTGTTGATTTCAGTGTACCGCTGATTATCCGGATCAGTGTTTTCAGGACAGTGTCCAAGTATTTAGTGTAGCTGCTCTCTGTCAAAACAGAGAGCAGCCACACAAACCAAAAACAATCCCAGTAAAACACCTGTATTGCGAAATAACAAAATTTTTCATGACGAGACATTATATAGCCAGTTAGCACCTCAGCATGATGAACCGAAAAATAACATTTAAAAAGCAATTCATCAAACAGAATGGACAAACAATTCCATGCCATCAAGGAATGAAGAACTTCCCCACCTTAGAAAAATTATCCTTCAAAGCTTCAGATAAAGTGAGGAAACCACAGACTGCTAGCAAAGGATTCTTCTTTCTCTTTTGTTCATCATGCTATTGGGACAGCATGAGGCAGAAGGAATCTTCTTCATCCAATCCTTGAATCAAAGTGAGGCAGATGAACTGTTTGCAATTCCTCTTTCTTCTGCCCTAGGCACATACCAATATGCAGAATGGGATCACAGAATGTGAACAAGGAAGAGTTTGAAAAACATGGAGATGATGCTTCATACAATGAACAGTCCTCCACAATGGAAAATGAACCTGGGTCTGCAACATGTGCGAATGCCAAGGCCATGAGGCTTTGCGTAGTGAAAAAGGTATTGTGGCTAGTCACCTACCTCAGTCACCAACCTTCAATGCTTTTGCCCTGAGGACACACAATGGTTTTAAAAATGATCTTACAGGTAAGTGGAGCCCATGACGTTCAAAGTATGGAAAGCAGTGACAGTCTGAAACAATATATATTTCATGTGGGCCTAATTACATTCGCAGTTTGAGTTGTTCCTAAAGCCACTGTCATACAAAATAACTTCTATTTTGTGCTGTGTATTGCTGTTAGACCCTGTTATTAGTCCCCTACCGGTGTACACCGGAGGGGACTATAGGTTTGCACGCCGTCCCTCCGTCTGTCAGTCTGTCAGTCAGTCCGTCCGTCCGTCCGTCCGTCCGTCCGTCCGTCCGTCCGTCCGTCCGTCCGTCCGTCACGCAAAGAACAGTTTTCCGGACTTTGTTTCTAAACTCTTAAAGCGAATGATTTCAAACTTGGCACATGGTTTCCTCATGATAACTTACAGATCAAGTTCGAACTTCACGACGTTTCGATCATTTTTGACAAAGTTAGTTTGAACTTTGGGAATTCTGATAATTCTGATGATCCTTAACTCAGTGCCATTTTAAGTTTTAATTTCCTTTAAAAACTATTTTCTCTGCAATAATAGGACCGATTGAGATCAAATTTTCACCTTTAGTGGGGCGGCTTAGCCCAAATATTCAAAAGAATTGTGCATTTTGTGATACAAGCACCAAATTTGGCACAAATGTACATTAATATGTTGCGAACATTTTCAGATATTGGGCCACTTGAAATTCCGTAATTTTTTTTTTCAAATTTCGTAATTTCAAATTTTTCGGGTGACACCGTCACAATTTCGGTCTTCGAGGCCGGCCGATAGGCAAAGTGTGACCGGAAGGGACGAGGTTCTCCTGACCACGTGGCCCTCGATCTGGGAAGCGAGAGGCGTTCCATTAGTGGACGCGCCCCTCACGCCCGACTTTTGAGCGGCCCCGGCAGGCCGTTTGTTTTGACGTTCCGTGACAGGCCCCGCACCCCCACCTCCGGGCCGACCGGAAGCTTGTGCTGAGTACATCATACCTGAACAACTCAGTGAGGCAGAACACAGCAGTGCACACCAGGGTGACCCCTTCAGTGCATAAACCAATTAACCTGTCCACTGCAGGGCATATAGAAATGAAGTTATTTTCTGCATATAATAATAATATAAGTTCAGTTCTATATAACAATTTCTGTTATCACCACTACCACTACTACAAGCTTTGTCTGGAATTTTGTGGACTAACAGACAAACAGACATACAGACAAGCTGGGATCAAAACATTACCTCCTTCCACCATTGAGTGTAGAGGTAAACATCATGGAAATTATATCATGCCCTAGATTTAATTCATGCTTACCCGTGTATTTGCTTCACTGGTTCACAAGGTCTTTTGCATACATGTAATTCAGACTCTCGTCTTCATTGCTGACCACACAATGTTCGCAACATATTAATGTACATTTGTGCCAAATTTGGTGCTTGTATCACAAAATGCACAATTCTTTTGAATATTTGGGCTAAGCCGCCCCACTATATCGGCCGGCCTCGAAGACCGAAATTGTGACGGTGTCACCCGAAAAATTTGAAATTACGAAATTTGAAAAAAAAAATTACGGAATTTCAAGTGGCCCAATATCTGAAAATGTTCGCAACATATTAATGTACATTTGTGCCAAATTTGGTGCTTGTATCACAAAATGCACAACAGGTTTGCTATGCTGCTACACTACTTAGGGGGGACTCGGTCTGAAGAATATTTTAATGGTAATTATGACGTCACAGGTCACACGGTTCGGCCGCCATATTGTTTTTCATGAAAACACGAAAACCCCTTTTTCTCTGCATTGGCTGAACAGATCGAGGCCAAACTTTGCAGGCGGATTCGCATACCCATGACGAACAAAAAAGTCAGTCAATGGTTTCAGAGTTATGACGTTTTTAAGCATGAACCTTTAAAACCGAGCTCGTCCGTCATTTTTTATCCAATCGAGGGGAGACTTCACAGATCTGTTCAGCATGTCAGTCTATTAAAATGTCCTTTTGGAATTTGCGATAGGGCACGTGGTTTGGCAGATTTCGTTAATTAAACGGAAAAAAAAAACTGGATATCTCTTGTTTATTCTAGAGTTCTCCTCAAGCCGCACCGCGCGCCCTCAGCCTCGTCTCACGGACGTCAAAAGCGCGACACCGCGCGCTTTCGGGAGGGGCGGAGCCAAGCTGAGCAACATATATATACACATCGATCATTGATCGTGAACCGGAAAATATAATAAATTACTGATATTTAGCGACTCGAAAGGTTCTCTATCAACAACATATTTTGTTGTGCTTCTGTTGACCTGTCTGCAAGGTGTATAAATTGAAGTCCCGACTGCGAATCACAGGTGAGCCCGTCCTGAGGTAATTAGCGATTGGGAACGATTCAGAACCTGTGGGTAAATAACCTTTGGTAATTTCCCCAACAGTTTTCTGGACGACAGACTGCCGGTAGAGGACATGTATTGCAGCGCAATACTCAGAATGCTTGTTTAGCATAGTAATGTGACAATGGTGTGCTGCAAAGTCAATGTAATGGTGGTATGTCATACTTACAAAATAGTCCATTATTTTTCTTGAGTATCAATATGATGAATATGCAATACAGTTTAGGAAACGTGTCTGCTCATCAGAGATTGATTATTTTAATGCATTGGTGATCAAATATTTTAGTGTGATACAAAATAAAACATGCAAACATTATGCAACCTGAAGAAACAGCTCTATCATGGAGCATTACAATGATTACCTCATACACATGTATTGGATCAAGATGAAGCAGTAGAAAACAATATGGGACTTTCAAAATGACGTAATCCGCCCCAGAATGCTCGGGGCGCATGCGCAGAAACCCACTGGAAACTAACCTTTGGTCAACGTGGGGCATCTTTGGGGCATGCTTATGCATATCATGTGTGTGCGATAAGAATTGTAACATAAAATGGCTCACATAGCTTCTAAAAGAAGCTGAAAATACTTGGAAATTACCTGAGAAATATGGGGTGGGGGTGCTCCTCTGCACAATGAAAGAGTAGGAGGGAGATGCTATACAGTGCATTCAGAAAGTATTCAGACCCCTTCACTTTTTTCACATTTTGTTATGTTGCAGCCTTATGCTGAAATCGTTTAAATTCATTTTTTCCCTCATCAATCTACACTCAATACCCCATAATGACAAAGAGAAAACAGGATTTTAGATAGTTTTGCAAATTTATTTAAAATAAAAAATTGAAAAATCACATTGACGCAAGTATTCAGACCCTTTGCTGACACTTGAAATTTAGCTCAGGTGCCTCCCATTTCTCTTGATCCTAAAGATGTTTCTCCACCTTGATTGGAGTCCACCTGTGGTAAATTCAATTGAATGGACATTATTTGGAAAGGCACACACCTGTCTATATAAGGTCGCACAGTTGACAATGCATATCAGAGCAAAAACCAAGCCATGAGGTCAAAGGAACTGCCTGCAGAGCTCAGAGACAGGATTGTGTCGAAGCACAGATCTGGGGAAGCCTACAGAAAAAATTCTGCTGCATTGAAGGTTCCCCACAAGCACAGTGGCCTCCATAATTCTTAAATGGAAGAAGTTTGGAACAACCAGAACTCTTCCTAGACCTGGCCGCCCGGCCAAACTGAGCAATCGGGGGAGAAGGGCCTTGGTAAGAGAGGTGACCAAGAACCCGATGGTCACTCTGGCTGAGCGCCAGAGATCCTGTGTGGAGATGGGAGAAACTTCCAGAAGGACAACAATCACTGCAACACTCCACCGATCTGGACTTTATGGCAGAGTGGCCAGACGGAAGCCTCTCCTCAGTGAAAGACACATGAAAGCCTGCTTGGAGTTTGCAAAAAAGCACCTAAAGGACTCTCAGACGGAGAAACAAGATTCTGTGGTCTGATGAAACAAAGATTGAACTGTTTGGCCTCAATTCTAAGTGTCATGTCTGGAGGAAACCAGGCACCGCTCATCACCTACCCAATACCATCCCAACGGTGAAGCATGGTGGTGGCAGCATCATGCTGTGGTGGTGTTTTTTAGCAGCAGGGATTGGGAGACTGGTCAGGGTTGAGGGAACAATGAACGGAGCAAAGTACAGATATTCTTAATGAAAACCTGAAACAGAGCGCTCAGGATCTCCGACTGGGCCGAAGGTTGACCTTCCAAAAGGACAATGACCCTAAGCACACAGCCAAGACAATGCATGAGTGGCTTAAGGACAACTTTGTGAAGGTCCTTGAGTAGCCCAGCCAGAGCCCTGACTTGAACCCAATCGAACATCTCTGGAAAGACCCAAAAATGGCTGTCCACCGACGGTGCCCATCCAACCTGACAGAGCTTGAGAGGATCTGCAGAGAAGAATGGCAGAAAATCCCCAAATCCAGGTGTGCAAAGCTTGTCGCGTCATACCCAAGAAGACTCGAGGCTGTAATCGCTGCCAAAGGTGCTTCAACTATGTACTGAGCTAAGGGTCTGAATACTTATGTCAATGTGATGTTTCAGTTTTTTCTTTTTAATAAATTTGCAAAACGTTATAAAATCCTGTTTTATCTTTGTGTCGTGACACCAAAATCAACATAAAAACAAAAAATCCAACTCCAATTCCTAGAAGTGGGGGACGTCGGCACCACCTCGACCAAGTCAGTGAAGGGGAGCCCAAGTCCCACCCACACATCCTTAACTCCCTTGGCAGAAATACTGCTGCATCACTGTCAAAAACATAAGTGCAACTTTGAAGCAAAATATTTTTGGATTTTAAAAAGGAAGCAAGAGAAGCAGATTTAAAAATAAAAAATAGGGGCAATACCCCTGGCGCTCACCTGGTAGAATAAACAGTATGCTGCACCGACTAAGGGTATTTTAAACCAATTTTAATGGTTGCTAGAAGACAGGGCAGCATGTAGAATCATACTAACATAATCATAAGACTTTAAACAAACAAAGAAAAAAAAAAACATTTTGGGGGGCAATCCCCCTCCCCCTCCCCCATATACCTCCTGAGACCCCAATTTTTCTAATACCTTGAACAAACAAACATTGGTACTTGGTACATCATGGGTGATTAAGGTTGTGGTGAAGTTTCATCGAAATTGCATGTGTAGTTTCTGAGAAGAAAGCAAATACCTATTTTGGGGGGTAATCCCCCCCTCCCCCCATATTCCCCCAAAGGGGCAGATTTTTTTTAATGCCGTGAACATACTTTGGTACATCACGGGTGGTGAAGGTTGTGGTCAAGTTTCATCGAAACCGTGTGTGTCGTTTCTGAGAAGAAAGCAAATACCTATATGGGGGGGCAACCCTCCAAAGACCCCCAAAGAGGCAGATTTTTTTTTAATGCCGTGAACAAACTTTGGTACAGCATGGGTGGTGAAGGTTGTGCTCAAGTTTTATCGGAATAGTGTGTGTAGTTTCAGAGAAAAAAGCAAATTCCTATTTCGGAAGGTCAAACCTGGATCCACTTTGACCCCGGTAGACCCCCTTAGACTCCGATTTTTAAAAATTTTTTTAATGCCGTGAACAAAATTTAGTCACAACCGAACAAATATCATTTGTGCTAAATTTGGTCGCAATCCCATAAGCGGTTTCGGAGAAGAAGTTTCAAGTGTTTACGGACTGACGGATGGACGGACTGACAACGCGCCATCGCATAAGCTCCCCTGAACTTCGTTCCAGGTGAGCTAAAAAACAGCATTATTTCCCTGAAAGTGACTCATTAAAATAACTGCAAAATTATTATATGCAGAGGAGGAAACAAAAGTAATCTTTCATAGATTCACATAAACACCCCACCACACCTTTGGTGCCAATCCAGAGCTGATCTTGTTCCAGTTTGAAAGTCAGGCGCACCTTGCCCCCAGACTTATTGAACATTCCAGAGAGAGGTACAGTTGGCAAACGCTCCTGCATCAGCACATACAAGGATGATAACGACTTCCAGCTTTTATATATTGCACAATAAACAGAGGTAACAAGTAAAATTAACCAAATGGAGATGCAATGAGAATATTACATATTGTTGTGGTTTTGTAAATAAAGGCACCGCCCCCCCCCCCTTTAGTTAGTTGCACCACAACATGTAGCCTCGCTTAGCCAGTTATTTCTTATTAAATGTGAAGTATAGTCTCCTTCCCAGTGTTAGTATGCGTTGAGGCAGGTAAGTAAGGGTAGGCCTCAATGGGCCTGGAATGCCATGTGGTGGGCCTAGGACAAGTCGAGGAGGCCCGCGGGAGGAGTCGGAGGGCATGGCTGGTAAGCAGTAAACAGCCTATGGGAGCTAAAGGGGAGTGGCCAACAACGGCGGCCAATGAGAGCTAAAGGGGAGTGGCCAATAACGGAGGCCAATGAGAGCTAAAGGGGAGTGGCCAGCAACGGCAGCCAATGAAAACTAAGGGGAGTAACTGATGAGGGGCTATCACGACACGTAACCCCCGGCGGCCAGTGGAACATTCTAGTGGGGCTCCGGCGGGATATAAGACCCGGCCCGGACCCCCGAACTCGCTCTCTGCTGCCCGCCCCCCCCCCCCCCCCCCATTCTCCCTGGCTCTGGTCTCTCTTTTGCCTTCGCTCTCTTGGGATTCAGGCTCTCGCAGGATGATCTCTCTCGTTGGCCCTGTACTCCGACGATCTCCCTGTATGGACTCCCTGCACGTGCGCTTTTGCCTCGCTGACTTCGGGACACGCTGCGTGGATTCCCGTTCGTGCACGACTGAGGTCGACGTCCCTGCCGCGAATATCCTCGAGGGGAAATGCCCAACGAGCCGTCCGGGGCGAACTGCACTAAGCGGCCGCGCTCCGTGCGCGTCTTCTTCTTCCTCCCCTTCCCCGAGCGAGTCAGAGGGCCCTTGTCTGGGAACACGTAAGTAAGGATTGTTAAGTTTCTCTTCTGTGTCCCTTTGCTCTCACCAGTGTAATTTTTGTGAATAAACCTGTGCTTGTTTCCAACTTGGCCATTTTCGTCCCTTCACCAATTGCCTCGCATTGCACGAGATAAAACCGCTCGATCAGGTTCATCGTAATTAACGGCACGAGTTACGCGACACGCAAATCGCTCGGGCGTATCAGACCAGCGTGACTCGTGTGAGGTCGAGCCCCTGTCCTCACGGCGGCGTGTGTATCGAAGGTACCCGGGTTGTGACCGGAAACCCTTCCACGCGCTCGCTGCGGGTTTGGCGGCTGGAATTGCTCAGCAATCAGCCCCCACAAGTGTAGAGTGGGTAGCGGCCTCGTGGACTCGAAGCTCGAGGGGGAGCAGGGCCTAATCCCCCCTCAGTACGTCGACGAGCTCGAGATCCGCAACAATATTATACACATCAGGTAGCTTGTAAAAAAAATAAAAAAATTTTTTTCCTTTTTAAAAGAGCAAAAAGGCAAAACACAAGTTTACAACACCGATGATCAATCTTCCCATTATACACGCCATTGTTTCTTTGTTCTTTAAAAGCAAGTGCCTGAACCAGATCATTTAATGATTGAATGTACCATACTCTTCACAAAGCGTCGATGCGGCCAAAGTTGTTTCTTCGCAAGGGTGGTTTGCCATTGCTTTCCCAGCATTATTTCTCTGTTCTCCATAATTTCAAAAGCTGAGCACCAGGTAAGGAACTGGCACATACCATTTTACCCTGCGCTCGCGAAGCGAAAAGCAGGGTTCGGTAAATGATTGCGTTCGTGTGGTGTACGTGCATGTCTGCATTTTAAAAATTCATTTTCTCGGCAACCGTTGGTCCGTTTGACACAAAATTTTACCATAGGAGCGCCTCCTTCTGGAGAATATTTAATGATAATTATGACATCATAGGTCACGTGGCACAGGTGCCCTCTTTGAAAAACCAAACAAACGTTGCACCTCTGTGTCTCCGAAACCGCTGCATGGAATAAGTTGAAACGCGGCTTATTGTAAAGAACTCCGCATGGGGAATAAATGTTAGCGATGACGTTATTGGCACCTTAATTATGATGTCATCATTTGACAGGGACAATGCTGAGTCTGATCAGTTTGAAATTTCTTGAGCGTGATCTACGTAACAATTATATTAGAGAATATACATTTATGATGTCACCACTCACATGGTCTGGCAGCCATATTGGCTCAAAGAAAGAAAAAAAACCTTTAAAAAAAACAGAAGAGTTGGCTCACACAAAGTTGACTGTGCAGGGTAGGTATTCTATGAACACTGTAGAAGTATAAAATTTCTACAGGTAGGCGAGTCATCGCAAGCATTCCAATTGAAACCTGTACCTTGTCCTTTTAATTATTGATAAAAATGCATTATAATGACAATAAACTCTGATGTATTGTTAATGAGATAGAAATAGTTCAGTTCTTTGATGAATCTTAACAATACTATATTTCAGAATGATCTTGTAGAAAAGGATTAATTATATTATTAAGGATATATATATTATATATATATATATATATATATATATATATATATATATATATATATATATATATATATATATATATATATAAATACTGTATATATATATATATATATATATATATATATATATATATATATATATATATATATATGTATGTATGTGAAGAATCAGCTCTTCGTTTGCAAAAGAAGTCCACAAATAGCCTGAAAAATGGCGCAGCTTTATTAATAACCAACTTATACGGATCCGGAGGAGGCCGACGTCTACAGCAATCTACAGCAAGAACATGCCACGTCAAGCCTTCCTAAAAACACATTGATTCCCAGTCCATTTATATAGGGACACGTTTTATCAGGAAATCTCCGAGGGAACAAACAACACTGGGAGAGGTTCCTCCCACCGTTATCATTCGGGGGAGTCAGCCCGTCCTTATCAATTGTTTTTCTGGGCTCCGAGAAAACAGAACTATAACTCACAAAGAGAAGAGTGTATGCTTAGCCAAACAAACCCATATATTTTATGGGTTTGTGTATATGAGTAATCCAAAGCATGTTTATACAGAGTCATGCGTTGCTGAGATTAAAACAAAATATATATGGTTAACGATCATGTCATTCTATTACGCAAAAACAAGCGCATGTGGGCGTGGTTTTACGACCAGCCTCGAAAAGCACACGTATACAATTTGTTCAGCCTGACCTCATTTTAAGCTTTTCCTCATCCAAAACTAAAACGAAGCAAAAACCCTTTATTTACTTTATGAAAATAGCATTTCTAGACAACATTTAAATCATAACACATTACGCCTAACGTCTATAACTGAACTTTAGGCAATAACAAATCTACTACTTGACATTCCTTCCTCTTGTCTCGTCGAGACAAAGTATCTTAAGAGACAACGTGCCACATTGGGCTTTATTGAAAAATAATTGTGTAATGCGGGTATTGAAAAAATAATTGTGTAATGCGGGTATCTCCCAAGGGCATATCGTGCGCCCAAAGCGCCTCGCCCGTGCATTTGGCGAACGTGTCGTGTGGTGCGTGCTCGGAGCCTGAGGGCTCAAAACATGAAAGTTCATTAACGTTTCGGATCCACAACGAAGACGTCTGGTCCAGATGAGGTTCTGCTCCGCCAGAGGGTGCATCACTTCCCCTGCGGAACTGGCTCCCCCCACCCTTTGCAGACGCAGTCCTTGCAGATCTTCGAAGTTAATCAACGGTCATGCCCATGAGGTCCCTCACGTGTTGCTGTTCTGGGGAATACAAAATGTCGTCAGTATCTTGTGTCTCAATTTCCTGGTCAGGGTACAGAGCGTAAAAATCCGAATCCGAATCACTTGAAGCAAAGAGATCCGCAACATGTGGATCAAAGAGATCCGAAACATTTGGATCAAAGAGATCCGAAACATTTGAAGAAAAGAGAGGGACTTCCTTTATGTCAAAGTCTCCCATGGGCGCCTGGTCGGCTTGCGGGTCTAGGACATCCGCGTCGGGTCCCTCAACCGCCAGACCCAGTGTCGCAATCAGATCCATAGTTGGGTCGGAAGGGGGCGTGCAGCTGTCAGCTTGTAATACATAAGCAGCGTTAGCCAGTACACGCAAGGGGTTTATAGCACAAGTATCACAGTCATCACATACACCGTTACAGGCAGCAGCCAGTTCCCACATGGGATCCACACAAGTATCACAGTTGCCACAAAATTCAATGCAATTTTCTGGAGCGCCGGTCGCAACTGCCTTGTTGAAGGACCCGTTCAGGTCGACGGCCTCTGTGGTCAGAGCCATAGTTGTTGTCGGCGGCTTCTTCACTTTCCATCCTGTAAAATACTTTCTCATACAGAGGAGGACTAGAGATTTCATTAGTGCCCCCCAAATTACTACCCCGATTATCACAGCCAGTGCGGTCAATAACCACTTCACTATGGTGCCCGTCCATCCCTGGAACCAGTCAGTGAGCCAGCTAAATGTATAAGAATTTTCGCGCGCGATCCGATCGATCCAATAGTATGTCATGAGCCGTAGCGGTGTCGTTTGCCACCTTTTCTAGGGCCAAAGCCAATTTATCTATCCGGAAACTATCCATGACTGTGCCCGCTCCTGGGAAGAAGAAACCAAACACCTTTTCCCCTAGGCTCCCGTGTAGTTTAGTGGTTCCATCTTCGTTCATGACTGACCTCTTATAACGCCTGTCCAAGGACTTTGGGTCTAGCTCATCCAGTATCTCAACGTCAGGAAGGACTGAACCCAGATAACATGTGCCCCCCCAATTATTTGGTAAATAGGGGTAAGCCTTGTCGCCGCATATAAACATTGTCCCATGGGGTGGGACCAGGTGGGTGGATAAGCACTGGAGTCCCTTTACCACCCCATTAATCCTACTAACCCCCCTAGAGAATGTTATAGCCGTTATGTTGTGGTTGCGTTTATCTTGCAGTACTATTCGTAATGTAATCCCCGAGCTCCCTTGTCCCAGCTTCCCGGGGAGAGTGTAGGCGCATTCTGATTCTCCCATACGCAAGTGGCCGGAACCCTGGAGGCAGACCCTCCCTTTCTGTGGTTTGACCCAGACGGGGGCAGGCCTCTCCGCCACATGGGCAATCATTGACGGGCGATAATTAAATTGTCGATTGCAACTCTTGCCGTTGTCAACCCCTTCTCTTTCCAGCGTGGTGACTAAACATGGGGAATCGATAGGTTGTGAGCAGAGGTCATTGAGGGACAGAGGTAGCACTATCATGTGTATTCCTGTGGTGCCTGCTTGGGGAAAGCGCATGCACGACCAGCGGTGTGTCCTATTTTGAATTGTTGCCACCTCCCTGGCCACTTTCCAATATGTGTTTTCACCCTTCTTTGGGGCCTTATTCTGGGGTTGTGGCGTGAGTATGTATTCGATGCATGGTATGTAGTTCCTTTCGCCACCGGCCGCGCCAGGGGTCCAGACGCTGCACCGGACCTGCATGGTCATGTCTTTCCCTAGGCGTGTGCGTGTTTGTAGCTTAAAATCAGGGGTTCCCCATTGGTATCCTGGTTGGGCCAAGGTCTTAATGCTAGCTTGCCCGTCTTCCCGGAACTCTCGTTGCTTTTGTAGTATCATGCCAACGCGTCCAGGCCCTGCCGACAGTGCTAGCCAATTTATGTTCACCCAATTTGTGTGCAGGGCTTTCTGTTCGAAACATGGTAGTGATACTCTTTGTCCCCATGTTATGGTGAGGTGTCGGGTTTCGTTTTCGCATCTATTGGAATCGGAATTTCCCCTAGCTGCTGTCGCTATCAATAGTATTGTACCTATGATTAGGCCCATCCTTACTGTGTTCTGGGGGTGTGGTGTCTGGTGCTTGTATGGCCAACTTACAGTGCGTGGCGTGGATCCACGAAGTCTTGCCCTCGCAAAAGACTGCCGTTGGTGTAGTCAGCAACACCTGGACTGGTCCCTTCCACCTTGGTTCCAAGGCGTTCTTGCAGGTGAAGTGCTCCACGAACACCTGGTCTTTTTCCTCTGATGGAACACCTGATCCACAAGTCTCCTGGGAGCGCCTGGTCTACAGGTCTCCAATTTCCTAATCCACTTTTTTTCCAAGTGGATCCAATTTTATTCAATATTCAATTTTTAAATTCAATCCCATTTAATCCAGTCCAATTCAAATTAAATTCCATCCTTCTCTCAGCATCCCATTACCTGTTTCCAACATCAATAAAAATAAAATTATAAAATTAATAAAAAATCAATCATCTCAACTCTCAAATTGAATCAAAAAATAAAAATAAACGAAAATTACTTCAGCGAGAGTTTCAACTAGAATTACCACAAACAAACCACCATTAACCTCCATTAACACAAACAAACCACCATTAACCTCGATTAATACAAACAAACCACCATTAACCTCCATGAACCTCCCCCTATTATTTATTTATTTTCACGAATAAACAAATAATAGAAATAACCTGGTCTACTTCCAATTTCAATTCTGGTCAGTTCTGGTGTCTGGTCACGCACAATGTTTTCCTCACCCACTGTGATTCGCTCACAATAGATTCTCACTGTTATGTCTGAAATTAAGCTACCCTACTGGGTATTCGTGAAGGGGGTCCATCTTTCCCAACCCCTTCCTTCACACCAGCCACTTCACGTTGTCCACCATACTCACTGAATTGTCATCAATTCTGAAATTCGTCTCATGAAAACACATCCCAGAGTCTAGTGTAACAGCCAGACAAACACATAGACACGCTGAAGACCCCAGGGTACCCATCAAACTAGCTTGTCCCCAGATCAACAACACAGCGAAACATGTAATTTTACTAAAATAATCACTTACTCGTAACTAGCTGGATAACTAGCATAACTAGCTCAACACCTGGAACTCATAACTAATACTCATACCACTAATTACTCCTAATAACTCATAATTACTTCTGTAATTACTCATACCAATACTTACTCAAAATAATGTAATATCCCAATCTTCACCCTTTATGCAAATCGAAGCACCCCGGACGATCCACAGCCAATATCAACCACTGTAGCCGTTTTCCCGACTCCAGGCAGCCACACGCAGCCACATACATCTCCATCCACGTCACACAAGACAACAGCCAACCAGTGTGTCCACCACACAGAAACCTTTGGCAATGCAACAACCGAACTCCCAGACAACCAACAACAAAACCCAATCCATCTCCATGGCTCATCCAGCAGTTCCAACTTAATCCAGCTTCACATACCGATTTCCCCAAAAACTCGTGAAACTTCACCCCCATTTTAGAAAAACCCTGGACTAAACCCTGACACCCTAAATAACTTCAGACCCATCTCCAACCTACCCTTTCTGTCAAAAGTTTGGAACGTGCTGTGGCCACTCAACTCAAATATCACCACTCTGCCAATAACCTGTATGAAACATCCCAATCCGGATTCTGCTCCAGCCACAGTACTGAAACTGCTCTCCTCAAAATCACCAGCGACCTTTTCTCTCCTCTGATGCCGGCAACCTCAACATTTTCATCCTCCTCACCTCAACGCCTCCTTTGACATCATCAATCACACCATCCTCCTCACCCTGTTTAGACCAGCTTGCGCCTATTAAACCCAAATTAGTTCACTCCCAAGCTTCACATGGACCACCTACTACTCTCAAATTATCCACTCTGGCTCCGGAATCCCAAAAGCACTCTTCTCTACAATAAACAAACTAAACAAACTCTGCAACGTGAACAAACTCCTCAGCTCCCTGGATACCACCACCTTGCTCCACACACCTGTTGGTGCACACCTGTGCACTCACACCTGGTGCCACCTGCACCCTCCTTCCTTCCTGGACCATTCATCCAAAGCAAAATTGACAGCATCTACAACAGCTTAATCACCACAATTCACTCCCCCTTAAGGTGTCCCCCAAGGTTCAGTTCTTGGCCCCCTCCTCTTCGTCCTGTACCTATCCCATTTAATCCGTCATGCACCATAGCCAATGCACCATGGTCTCCAATTCCACTGCTTCACCGATGACATCCAGCTTTTTCATCTCCACCAAATCGTGCTCCACCACCACCCACTCTATCCTGACAAACTGCCTAACTGAAATAAAATTCTAGCTTCAGATCAGCTTCCTCGAACTTAACTACGCTAAATCTGAATTAATCTTCATTCCCCCCAACATCGATGGTTTCCCAGTATCCACATCCGGAATCTTGGCATCATCATTGACCAAAACCCTCTCCTTTGAAAAATACACTAAACAGATCATAAAGACCTTAAACCTTAATCATAAAAACTGAAAAATGCTTCGCCATGGAATAGTCCACCACTCATGTAAATAATCATAAGAGTTCTGCGAAACATCTCCATCTTTAAAACTTAGCCAACCAAATTTAAACCACATGTTTTCCCCCCAAAAAACAAGTCACATTCTTTGTATATTGCCAACATTGTTCATCGTTTAAGTATCATCCAGACCTAAATTTTTATAAACCATCAACTTGTAGATGCATTTATTTATATCCCATTAACCCAAGAACTCTCAATTGCTTGGTTATATTTTAGTAATGTCATATATCCATATTTCTTTTCCAAATTGTTCCTGATATACACATTAATCCCATCTGTCTTCGTTTCCAGATGAACTCAAATCAGGAAATCAACACAAATCCTTATTACCTCCAATCAATTCAAAATTAAATCAAACAATTCAAAACCAGATCGGATCAGCGATCAGAAATCACTTTTCCAATCAACACATTCCAAGCAACAATTCATTCAAAGACCAAGCTTAAAACACAACTCTCATCTTACTGTGACAAATAAGCAACCAACCTACTTCACAAATAAAATAACTTTTAATAAATAATAATAAATAAATTAATAATAAAACCAAACCAAATAAATAAATACCAAACCAAATAAAATAAAACAGAAACCAAATAAATAATAAAATAACTTCACAAATAATAATAAAATAACTTATCTAAAACAAATAACTTTTCATCACCCCTTTCTTCTCCACCGCCTCTTACACTTAAACAGATCATAATTACTCACTCATACACTATTGCCCATCACCCAGTTGCCCCAGACCCAAACACAGGTTTGAAATCCCAGTAGGTTGTTCTTCAATCCCAACCATCATGTGATCCCAACATCTCTCCATTTATTTCGTTCCTCATGGGGTTGGTGTCTTATGGCCTTTACCTCTTACCCAATCACACTGCACATTATTCCCCGTCCTTGATGGATAATTTTACATCCAGATGGGCACAGCATCCCATTTTTGGCGACCCAGCCCTAAAACAAGCCCCTGGACTCCTTGCAGGCTGGACCAAAACCCCCGGACGAAGTTGCATCCCCAAACCCGTCCATATAAACTCCGTTGTTGTCCTGTTCGTCTCTCTGTGTTACATTTACATTTTGTGACTCACAGCTCCTGCCTCCATGGAACAATGACGCCTGAGCACTCAATTAGCCCTCCCAGTACCAAAGACTTACAATCAGACCGACAGACAGACAAATAACAGAGGCATGTCGCCAGCCCCAGCACAGGACATCCCCTTTCCGGGCAGGCATAATATAATCCACAGCATCGAAATGCCAATTTCTATCCGGACCCTCGCAAAGCCAAAATCCATGCATGCGTGCTCCATCATGCAACCCGATCTGTACTCGGTGCGCCCGGCGCCCCCTATAATCAGTGAGTTATAATAACCACAATATCTCTGGCACCCAACTCGTGATACCACAATTTAATCCACGTTACTTGCATCTCTTCATCCTCACAAATGTCCTCCATTTAGCGTGACTCAAATCCATCTCAAATCCCCACAGCTCGATCGAACACGTTACTGTACTCGACCCGGTTAAATTAAATTCCAAGCGTACTGTACCAGACTGACGCTTCCACAACAACAAAAAACTCGATATTCTCTGTCCACTAATTATGTACATGATTTTGGTTTTACCCACAATATAATGTCCCGATATTCTCCAGATTTAAGTCCTATATATCCTGTCGTTAAAGCAACACCCTGTAGACTGACTCCGCCTGTCGTTCTTCCAAGGTTAGTGAATTACCTCTGACCTTTCCCTTGCATATCTCGAACAAAGGTCAACTAAACTTTAAAAGGTCAAACTTCGAATTGGGGTAACCAGCGCTTTATTATCCCACAAGTAATGCAAGTCCGGCGTCATTCCCTGCATGAACCACATCCAGACAGACAAATGACCCTTATTGAGGCTCTACATCGCAAAATGCTAGCTTCTACGAATCCAACAACCGTCACAATCCGTTCAGGGACTTCCGTACGTGCTCTACAATGCAGCACCTCTCTACCTGGTGCACCTTTCGCACATCCCTCCTCGTTCGTACAACGCTTCATCAACACACCTCCTCGCGCCCACACCTTGGCACAAGCCACACCACATACCGACAGTTGAAACCTCAACCGTCCTCCTTCCTCGGATCAGCGTTCTGTTGAAAACGTGACATTTCTGCTCAAATTATTGAATTTCCAAATACTCTCCCTGCAGCGCCCGTGAGGCAGCTTGTCCCACATTATCTGCCCCCAGACCCATATGCGTTTTAATAACTTAACCTTATCAGCATCGTTCGCCAGCATACCCTTTGTCCGGCGCATCGATCATCCCAAATGCTTCGATGCATCTTCCAGCCGCCACTCCGCACTGTACCTTACTGTATGAACAAGACTTCCTGTTGGAATTTGGCTCCGGAAATTAATTACTCTGTCTTGAAATCGTTTAATTTAACCATCCTAAATAAATCCATCCATCTATCCATCTTATAAATCCATCTTAAATAACGTATTCGTCCTGTGACATTGCCTGGCATATATGTCGCAGCCGGCCACTATTCCGACATGGCTCATGACTCATGTCTAATTCTGACAAGAAGATGAAGGATGAAGGACACATATTGAGTGCGGAAGTCCGGAACACATAATGAGTCCGGAACACATATTGATTCGAATTCTGCATTTAGCGAAAAAAACAGCCCATCCTGCAACCATCTCCAATAAACCGCTTCATATCAACAGTAGATCGACAAGGGCACTCCGGGTGCTTTCCTGACCCGATTTATATCAATTCGCTTCCCAAACAACTCCCAAACAGATGAAAATCCGGACTCAGTTCAGGACCTCGCCTGTTCTCTCGGATAGACGTTAAAATGGACATTCCCGGCCTGAATTTCCCCCAAGTCGAGCAGATCGCTTACAAAGTTTCACACCGAAACCCTCTGCTTTGCACTTGACACACAGACAAACACATTGGCCAGACACACACGTCAATTAACATCCCAATATACATTCATTCCTCATTCATGTTACATCTCTCATTCAAGGAAAAGGATTTTTTGGGACGGGTTTGGACGGGGGGTGGGTTGAGGTGGAAAGGGGAGGCAGGGCGGGGGGTGTTGGGGTGTTGCCTAGAGCCCCGGGACTGAGCTCAGGTCTTGGGGGGGTGGGGGGTCTTGGTCTGGTATCTGGTCCAGCGGCATCACTCGCTGTTTTACTTGCTTAACTACCTCCTTAATTGTTTCACCTGGCCCATTTCCTGTGAGCTTATTTATTTTCTCTTGTCCACCAGGTCCTGGCCTGCTTTATCTGGACCTCTTGTCTAGAACTTAGTCTTAGAGCTTCCTGGCTTGACCTCGTAGTTGTCACTACCTTCTTGTCAAACCTACCTGGTACCTACGCATTTCACCCTTCCTGGCCATGTCCCTTTGGCCGTCTAAGTTTAGCCACAGCCCTTCGTTCCCTGGCATGCAATGGCATACCCCATCTTGTCTCTGGGCTGTTCCTTCCTGGAAAGTTCTCGGCCTGGCTCGACCTCACTTTCCCCCCTTCCCTTTTACCGAACGTTATCTTCACCGATATCCTGCGCAAATCCTTTTACTGGCCATGTTCCTATGGCCTTCTATGTTCCTATGGCTTTCTATCTAAGTTTAGCCTAAGTTAGCCACAGCCCTTCGTTCCCTGGCATGCAATGGCATACCCCATCTTGTCTCTGGGCTGTTCCTTCCTGGAAAAATCTTGGCCACCCGGTTTCAACCTATATGGCTGTCCGACCTCATTTTCCCCTCCTGGTGCTAACTGTAACTTTAAGCTTACTGTTAAGTCCTTACTTGTATCCTTACTATTATTTATTTATCCTGGCTTTAACAAAGCTACGCCATTCTGAGGCCTAAATGAGCCTCTACTTACAATTTCTGTTCGAGTGCAGACAGCGGGGAAGACAAGGAGACTAGGCCCGCGCGAGGGAGGAAGGTACGAATTTGGAATAATAGCCCTCTGATATAAAACAACTCCCACCTTTACTCAAATCAACGTGCCGGCGCCGGCCTCAGGTCAGCCTTCCTCCTGTCCATCGGGCTCCGTTTCCCGTCCTCCGCGTCTGTTGACACCCCACTCCTGGTACCATCTGTGAAGAATCAGCTCTTCGTTTGCAAAAGAAGTCCACAAATAGCCTGAAAAATGGCGCAGCTTTATTAATAACCAACTTATACGGATCCGGAGGAGGCCGACGTCTACAGCAATCTACAGCAAGAACATGCCACGTCAAGCCTTCCTAAAAACACATTGATTCCCAGTCCATTTATATAGGGACACGTTTTATCAGGAAATCTCCGAGGGAACAAACAACACTGGGAGAGGTTCCTCCCACCGTTATCATTCGGGGGAGTCAGCCCGTCCTTATCAATTGTTTTTCTGGGCTCCGAGAAAACAGAACTATAACTCACAAAGAGAAGAGTGTATGCTTAGCCAAACAAACCCATATATTTTATGGGTTTGTGTATATGAGTAATCCAAAGCATGTTTATACAGAGTCATGCGTTGCTGAGATTAAAACAAAATATATATGGTTAACGATCATGTCATTCTATTACGCAAAAACAAGCGCATGTGGGCGTGGTTTTACGACCAGCCTCGAAAAGCACACGTATACAATTTGTTCAGCCTGACCTCATTTTAAGCTTTTCCTCATCCAAAACTAAAACGAAGCAAAAACCCTTTATTTACTTTATGAAAATAGCATTTCTAGACAACATTTAAATCATAACACATTACGCCTAACGTCTATAACTGAACTTTAGGCAATAACAAATCTACTACTTGACATGTATATATATATATATATATATATATATATATATATATATATATATATATATATATATATTGTTGCGGATATGAGGATTGTATTTTTTTTATTGTGTGTTTTATTAATATTGCTTGATTCTGGACCCTCCTGCCTCCAGTGTTGTGTAAAGGTCAAAGGGCGTCCCATAATTAGTCCATAAAGCATACACGTCAGCCAATCATAGATTTCCCCCTGGTTGATAGTTATATCTTTATTATGTGTATTAGGGTAAGGCCTTGTCTCCCATTAAGATGACACTCCATTGCACCAAGTGAAATAGAGTAGCACCCCCCTTTCATCATTGCCAAGCCTCGATTGCCAATTACATCCCCTCCAAAACCACCATTGAACATGTGCTCGGGTCGGGGAAGACGGGCGTGCCCGCCCGTTGTCATCAAGGGCAGAGCCAGAGGGTCACGCGACCAACCAGGGCCGAGGTGAGCACACCGAGGGGCGTGTCCTGAAGGCCGGCGGCTTGATCGCCGGAGGCGCTATAAAAGCACGCGCGCAAGGTACTGCGAGAGAAGAGATCATCCAGCAGCGATTCTTGTCCAAAAGAGAGCATCCAGCAGCGATTCTTGTCCAAAAGAGATCATCCAGAGAGATCATCCAGAGAGATCATCCAGGGAAGCACAACGCCTGCTATTCGTCGCCTTGCTCGCCAAAATTGGACCAAGCAAGAGAGTTGGGCAAGAAGCAAGCATGTTGTTCAGTTGTGTGGTTGAGTCAGACGAGTCCTGGCAAAGCGCGCGACGTCCACCGCAGCAGCAGCAGACACAGCAGCAGCAGCGGCGGCCACAGCAGCAACAACAGCAGCTTGGGGCCTTGACGGCAGTTTTGAGGAAACGGCATCGCCGATCGTGCTGCAGTACCCTTGGACCTTCCTCTCCCCCCAGCCATCCATCTCCCGCCAGTCCTATCATCATTCCCCGCGTGAGTCTGTCCTTGTTTGTTCTGTCCCTGGGTTAATTAAGACTGCATAGATAAGCTAGCGATTTTCACTGTGTCCTTCTGGTCCGTCCCTCTGTCTATTTTATTTTCTTATCTTTCCTTCTCCTTGGTTTTTTTGAGCCTGTAAATAGCAAATAAATTATATTCGTATTTCCAACCTTTTTGTCTGCTTCTTCTTCACATCCGTGTCGCCTTAGTCTTTTCCCTATTGAATATCTGTGGCGCGATCCGGCCAACGTTCGGGAATCGGGGTAACTGTACGGCCGCGGGGCCATCCGCTCGGCAAAACCAACATCTTATCCGCGGTCCGTAACAATATATATATTATGTGTATTAGGGTAAGGCCTTGTCTCCCATTAAGATGACACTCCATTGCACCCATTAAGATGACACTCCATAACTCCATTGCATTATATATTACATTTAAAGGTATTTAACAGAATAACTCAGACTCTGGTTGACACAGGTATTGCTTTTGTGATGAAAAGACATACATATCTCTCATTTGCAGTCCTGTGTAAATACTAGTTGGGGATAACATTGTAAAGCTTTGTTGTACAAAGACAATTATATTTTGGTTCAAACAACCCACTGAGCAGACAATGGTTCAATCAGCGATTCCTCGAACCCCGATCTACCCCTTCCCAATCCCTCATCGGAATCCCTCGTCCCCCGATCTCCTGCTTCCTGCCCACCCCACTGTGAGGACCTAATCAAATATTCGCCCTTTGTTCTAATTGATATAAAAGAGGCAAAAACAGTGCGATCAGTGAAGAATACTCGTGACGACCCGGGGTCCTTGTGCTGTGTGAGTTTGTTATACCATGTATTGCTGTTGTAACAGAATGAGTATTTTTCTCAGTGTTATTAAATTTTACAAGTATTCAATGAGTGCACATGACTTGGTTTATGTACACCTAATTGTTCTTCAACAATACCAACTAGTTATTTAAGCCTTTGAACTTCCAATCTCCCCCCTCCAATCCAATCTTCCCCAATCTTCCACAATGGAAACGAGATAACGCCTGACTGAGGTCTGCAAAACCGACAAGATTCCCCCACTTTGCTTCTGATGGATAGAAGGCTGACTTGTCTGTAGTTGAGTGGATAAGACTGGGAACCCTTCTTGTGAATAGGGGTGGTTTTGCAACTTTCCAAGATGAAGGCATAGCATCTGAGAAAGAAATGGAGAGGACAGAGGATAAGGCCGAAGCACGGATCTTGAGGATTCCAGTGCCAATGCCATTGGGTCCAGTTGCGGAGGCGGTATATAAATTAATGAGAAATCTCTTAGCCAAAGTGGGAAAGAAGTCCGTGTGCTGCAGAGAGTAATCTGTGATGGTGGAAATAGTAGATAAGGGAAGTTACAGAAGAAAATTTGTACAAGAGACAGACTTTGTAGGAAAATGAAGCACATGAGAATTATGATCAAATGGAAGGCCAACTGCATTAAAGTCGTCAGAAGGAACCCAAATAAGCAAAGAGCAAAGATTGAGTCATCAGGAGGAACCTTGATAGGATTGGGGTTTCAGCCACTACTCCTCTACCCTCAAACCAATGCAGGCTTAGCCAAGTCAGACTTACAAAAAATAGCCCCATGGGGGACTGTGTTATTTTCCCACTGTTTGAAAATATTTTAAAATAAATTACCTGAATTTGAGGTGAAACCCCCTTTTCAACCCCTTATCGGGGGTGGATCTGGATGGGGAGCACAACCCCATGAGACTTTAATTTTCTGATGTATCGTACTAAATTTGATCCATTTTCAGTGATGTAGTTTGTGAGGAAAATGTTTTAGTGAATACGAGGCATTAGGGGAGGGAGCAGTGGCCCCCATTGCCCAGGGAGATACAGCCATGGGGAGCACAACTTAATGTTAGGGCATGGGCACGATGCCACATGGCTAGTGTGTCCTTGATCAATCTGGTTGTAGGTTTTGAGAAAAAGATTTTTGAATGAAATACCAATATTTGGGGCAAAACCCCCCTTTCACCTTTTGTTAATGGGTGGATCCAGATGGGGAACACCACCCCATGAGACCTTGTTGTCCTGATGCATCAAACCAAATTTGGTCTATATAATCAGTTAGGTAGTTTGTGAGGAGAAGATGTTTTAGTTAAATGTTAACGTACGTTTGTACAGATGAAAGTACGCACATACGGCCAAACAACAGGACCCACTCTATGAGGTTATTTCGAAGAAATAACCGAAAATATATATTTCCAAGAATTCACTTTTCTCTAGACAGATATTAAAGCAAGAGAGAAATTATGAGTAAAATAAATAAAAGAGGAAATTAACAAAAGGTAAAGAAAATGCAAGAATTTGAATGAACAAAGAGAAATGTGAAAATGTATAAGAAAAGTGTGAAAGACTGAAGAGAGATGTGAAAGAGAAAGGAACAAAGATGAAAGATGTCGGGAAGAACCCCGAGAGATAGATTTCAGCAGCTACTCCCAAGGCTCAAACGCAACAACAGGTACAAGCTACCAGAGGTGCGTACAAAATGGATTTTAACATTATTTCTTCATTTTATATTTGTGTACATCTGTGTAACCAAATCATAGCTTCATACCTTCATGCCTATGATGCCCACCATGATGTCATCTGGTTTACCTTTGTCCAACACCTTCCGATGTAGCTGTAGTGACACAGACATTAGATGACAGGAAACAAAAGAAAATAGGTGAAAACCAACAGGTGAAACAACACCAAAACAAACAAAATGATGGTATAAGGAAAATGACTATGGTTTTCATTGTAAACTAAACGGCACTCGGTACAGCACATACAGTCACGTGAAAAAGTAAGTACACCCCATGTAAAGTTTTGACTTTTTCAGCATATTTCAACATACAGCTATTTGATCTTCATTTCAACAATATTGACAAATAAGGTGATATAATATAACAAATATCATGAAACATTTACATTTTGTAGTCCATTGTATAATTTTAAATAAACATAAATGCAAATTTAGCATAAGAAAAAAGTAAGTACACCCCGACATTTATCACGACTTCAAATACCTAAATTTAGAATCAGGTGCACCAGCTCAGGTGCAAATGGTTAGAACATCGTTAGAGAGGGGATCTTGGAGGAACCTGTCTTATATAAACCTCAGACATTTAGTTTGGTTTGCTCTTTGTTGTTGAAGTGTGTGGCGTCACCATGCCGAGATCAAAAGAGCTCTCTGAGGCCTTCAGAAAGAAGGTTATAGATGCCTACGAGTCTGGGAAGGGATTTAAGATCTCCAAACAATATGAAATCAATCATTCGACTGTCCGGAACATCATCTACAAGTGGAGAAGATTCCAAACAACTGCCAACTTGTTCAGGCCAGGCCGCCCCAGCAAGTTCAGCCCGAGAGCAGACCGCAAGATGCTGAAAGAAGTCTCTAAGAACCCTAGAATGTCATCACGGGACCTACAGGTAGCTCTTGCCACTGTTGATGTCAAAGTGCACGAGTCTACCAGAAGAAAGAGGCTGCACAAATTTGATCTACATGGGACAGAAATACAAGTTTGTGTGGCAAGGGAGACCCAGAAGGCGTGAATGGTGTTGGTGTCCTGTTTTCTGAGGAGTTTGCAGACAGTGTGGTGAGTGTGACTGGAGTGAGTGAAAGGTTGATCATGGTGAAAATGATGATTGGAAAGCTCTTGGTGAACGTCATCGCGGGATATGCTCCGCAGGTTGGTCGGAGCAATGAAGAGAAGGACAAGTTCTGGTGTGCAATAGAGAAGCTGATGGAAAACGTGAAAGATAAGGAAGTTGTTGTGGTAGGAGGAGACCTAAATGGACATGTGGGAAGGAGTATGGACAGTTATGAGGGAGTTCAAGGGGGTTACGGATATGGTGTGAGAAATGGAGAAGGTGAAAGGATTTTGGAGTTTGCTGATGGAGCTGATTTGTTGATTTGTAATACTCAGTTCCAGAAAGAGGATAATAAGCTTGTTACATACACGTCAGGTGGGTCGACGACAACCGTTGACAACCTGCTGGTGCGTAGGCGAGATAGGGGGCACCTCCGGGACACAAAGGTGATCCCGGGGGAGGAGGCTGTTTTACAGCACCACTTGGTTGTCTGCGACAGAAGGGTGAAAGGTGCGAGGAGAACTCGGCGGGTGAAGTACCAACCGAGAATGAAGGTGTGGAGGTTGAAAGAGGTGACAGTGAGGGAGGCATTAAAAGAGAGGCTGAGTATGGTAGAGGATGATGTGGTTGAGCTTGAAAGTGGTTGGATGTCAATGAAAGATAGTCTGTTGGGAGCCGTTGGTGAGGTATGTGGATGGACAAAAGGACCACCGAGGCACTCGGAAACATGGTGGTGGGATGATGAAGTTGGAAAGAGGATTGACGAGAAGAGGAAGAAGTTCAAGGAGTGGCAGAAGGCGAAGGGTATGGGGGCAGAAAAGGCAGAGCATGAAAGTTATAAGGCAACCAAGAAGGCTGCAAAGAAAGAGGTGGCAAAGGCGCAGGAGGCATGTTGGAAAATGTTCGGAGAATGCTTGGATTTGGAAGAGGGTCAGAGAGCGGTATTCAGGATTGCAAAGCAGATAGCGAAAGAGAGGTGTGATGTGATGGGGGTGAGTTGCTTGAAGGATGAAGTGGGACAAATCGTTGTGGACCCAGATGGAATTAAAGGAAGATGGAAGAGATATGTGGAAATACTGTTGAATGCAGAGAATTAATGGGATGGCAACATAGAGGGTAACCCAGTTTTAGGACCGGTAGAGAAGATAACCGAGAAGGAAGTTGAGGAAGCGAAAAAAGCAATGAAGAGTAGAAAAGTGGGAGGGCCGACGGGAGTTGTGGGAGATATGTTGAAGGCAGCGGGAAATTGGGGTGTGAAGAGAATGACAGAGATCTGCAATCTGGTGGTGAAAGAAGGCCGCATTCCAGTGGTTTGGGAACTGAGTACCCTCGTCCCTCTATACAAGGGGAAAGGTGAACCTCTGGACTGTGGCTCGTATCGAGCGATAAAGTTATTGGAGCATGGAATGAAGGTATTGGAAAGGGTGTTGGAGAGGAGGATAAGGAAGAAAGTGAAGATTGACGAAATGCAGTTTGGATTTATGCCAGGAAGAGGAACGACAGACGCACTTTTTATTGTGAGGCAGTTGCAGGAGAAGTACATGGAGAAGAGGAAGAAGTTGTTTCTTGGGTTTGTTGATCTGGAGAAAGCATTCGATAGGGTTCCACGTGAAGTAGTGACATGGGCATTGAGTAGGTTAGGAGTGGAGGAATGGTTGATCAGAGCAGTGATGGCAATGTACAAAAGAGCGCGCACAGCTGTAAGGACGAAGGACGGGAACAGTGGTGAGTTTGAGGTGACGGTGGGAGTGCATCAGGGGTCGGTACTACGTCCACTACTATTTGTAGCTGTGATGGAGGTGCTGGCTCGGAACATAAAGGAGGGTTTACCGTGGGAGTTGTTGTATGCGGATGATCTGGTGTTGATTGCAGAAAGTATGGATGGACTGAAGGAGAAGATGAACAAGTGGTAGGAATGTATGGAGACAAAACGTCTGAACGTGAATATCGGAAAAACGAAGGTGATGGCAAGTGGTAAAGCATGTGGTGAGGTGGAAAGAACTGGGAAGTGGCTGTGTGCTGTGTGCAGGAAGGGTGTCGGAGTGAACTCCATTCAATTTACAATGTGCGCTGAGTGGGTTCATCAAAAATGTAGTGGTTTGAGAGGGTCATTAACCAGTGTGGCAGCTACATTCAAGTGTAAGGTGTGCACAGAGGGAGCTGCAGATGGAGGAAATGTTGAGTTGGATCTTGGAGACGGCGTGAAGCTGGAAGGTGTGAAAACATTTTGTTACCTAGGAAACAACTCAGCAACTAGTTACCAACTCGGCAACGGTTGCTGGAGTGAGATGTGCATGGAAGAAGTTTCGGGAACTGAGTGGCGTGCTGACGAGGAGGGGAGTGTCGTTGAAGCTGAAGGGAAAGGTGTATGCTGCATGTGTGAGAAGTGTTATGATTTATGGGAGCGAGACATGGGTAATGAACGTAGAGCAGCAACAAAGGCTGGAAAGGGTGGAAATGCGAATGGTTCGGTGGATGTGTGGAGTATCGTTGAGAGAGAGGAAGACAAATGATGAATTGCGAAAGATGATGGAAATAGAGCCTGTGATGGATGCTGTGAAGAGGAACAGGTTGAGATGGTTTGGTCATGTGTTGAGGAAGGATGAAAGTGACTGGTTGAGAAGAGTGATGGAAATGAATTTAGAAGGAAGTGGAGGACGGGGAAGACCGAGAAAGACTTGGCTAAAGATGGTCGAAGAAGAAATGCGGGCAAGGGGGTTAACAAGGGGAGATGCAGAAAATAGGGCAAATGGAGAAGATCGTCATGAGGACCGCAAGGCTAACCCCCGCTCTTGCAGGGAAAATGGCCTTAAAATGCCTGTTTTTGTGTTGTTGTATGGGAGGTGTGCCAGGAGGAAACCTTTGCTGTCCAGAAAGAACATCAGGGCAAGACTAAAGTTTGCCAATGAACACCTTGGCAAAGACCAGCACTTCTGGGTCAATGTGCTCTGGACAGATGAATCACAGGTAGAGCTATTTAGCCACAGTACCAGAAGACATGTTTGGCGAAAACAAAAGACAGCATTTGACCACAAGAACCTGATACCAAATGTAAAGCATGGTGGTGGAAATATTATTGTTTGGGGCAGCTTTGCTGCATCAGGGCCTGGGCAGCTCACCATCATATAGTCCACAATGAATTCTTCATTGTACCAGAGGGTGCTTGAGGATAATGTGAGGCCATCTGTCGGCAAGATGAAGCTCAACCAAAGGTGGACCTTGCAACATGACAATGACCCTAAACATACCAGTAAATCCACCAAGGAATGGCTGAAAAGAAAGAAATGGAGGGTTCTGAAATGGCCAAGTCAAAGCCCGGATCTAAATCCCATCGAGATGTTGTGGGGGGATTTGAAACGAGCTGTGCATGCAAGAAACCCCTCAAGCATCGCACAGCTGAAAGAATTCTGCATGGAGGAGTGGGCAAAAATTTCTCCCAGTCGATGTCAGAGACTGGTAGACAGTTATAAGAAACGCCTATTTGAGGTTGTTTCTGCCAAAGGGGGCAATATCACCTATTAGAGCCAAGGGTGTACTTACTTTTTCCACAGAAGGAAATGGCATCTCTGTTAATTTTTTGTTGAATA
Source organism: Myxine glutinosa (assembly GCF_964187855.1). Lineage (NCBI taxonomy): Eukaryota > Metazoa > Chordata > Myxini > Myxiniformes > Myxinidae > Myxine > Myxine glutinosa. The sequence goes on from NC_136263.1 coordinate 77,462,592, forward strand.
AATTATTGCAAAGTCAATTTTTCATTGTTTTTTGTTAAATTTGATCACCCTTATCTGTAGATACTGTTTAAATGAAGATCAAGTATTGATATGTCTACATATGTTAAAAAGATTAAAATAACATTTCATGGAGTGTACTTGCTTTTTCCACATGCGAAATTTGCATTAATGTTTATTTAAATTATACAATGGGCTACAAAATGTAAATGTTTCATGACATTTGTTACACTAGGGCATGCCCGTACGTGGGTGCAATGCCCGTACGTGGGTACGTGGGTACGTGGGTGCGAGTACGGTGACAATCCCCCCCCCCCTCTATTTACATGAAATGGTTTGGTCCATGAAATGTTTTGGTCCATTCGCAACGCCAAAGCGAACGGCGAACGGCTTGCGAGTACAGTGACAATCCCCCCCCTCTATTTACATGAAATGGTTTGGTCCATTCGCAACGACCACAGAACCCCCCCCCCTCTATTTACATGAAATGGTTTGGTCCATTCGCAACGCCAAAGCGAACGGCGAACGGCTAAATCGCCATAGCTCGGTAACTACTTGTCCGATTAATTTCAAACCTTGAAAAGGCACATCCTCGGGTCCCCAGCAATATACCTGGCAAGTTTAAAGTATATCGGACCCGTGGTTGTCGAGAAACAGCGGTCACAGACATACAAACATACAAACATACAAACATACACACAGAGATTACTGGAATTATAGATAGATTATATCACCTTTATCTATCAATATTGTTGAAATGAAGATCAAATAGCTGTATGTTGAAATATGTTGAAAAAGTCAAAACTTTACATGGGGTGCACTTACTTTTTCATGTGACTGTACCTCCCTCCAAAGGGTGAACAGTTTACATTTGGTATCCTACTAATAGGCCGGATCTGGAATCGGAGCTGAACCAAAATCTAAATCGCTTGTTCTTGTTACCTATCCAACTCATCCATATAGTTTTGTCATAATCAATCCACAACTTTTTGAAATATCATGCCACAAGTATATATAGTTTTTGGCAGTATCACTTAATATTGAAGAATCACTTTTTAAAAATTATTATCCAGATTCAAATTTTCACAAAGATGGAATCAGTTCTTCTTTGTCACACACCCAATCTGTTCACCAAGTTTCGTCCAAATCCGTCCACAACTTTTTGAGAGACCGTGCTATATATATTTTTTGGCCCTATCTCTCAATGGTGAAGAATCACATAAAAAAATTATAGTGCTAGATCCAGATCTTCACCAAAATCTCATTATTTCGTCCCTGTCACATACACAACCTGTCCACCAAAGTTCGTCCTAATCCATCCACAACTTTTTGAGATATCCTGTTCACCGACAGACAGACAAACAGAAAGGAGTAAAAATAACCTCCATCCACCTTTCGTGGCAGAGGTAAATAGAAATCGAATCTGAATCATGAAGTCTCGTGTCATTCTGGATTGGCAGACAATTAGAACAATGGATGGAATAAACAAAGTCTAACCCTAACCTAACAAAGGCTAACCCCCGCTCTAGCAGGGAAAATGGCCTTTAAAATGCATGTTGTGCTGTTGGTGTGATGGAATATGTGATTGTTGTGTGATGTTGTGATGGACATGGTTTATTCCATGTTGTGATGGAATAAACAAAGTCTATTGAAGTATACTTCTCATGCTACCAGTCATGAAAAGCAAGGAGAAGCTGATGTTTTGGCCATTAACCCTTCATCGGAGCAAAAGAGGAAGGCATGATAGAGGTGAAAATTTATATATGGTGGGAAAGATTCAGAAGTGTAAAGATAAGTGATATTTCAGGAATCAGGGTATATACAGGGTGAGAATGTCTTGGTTTAACATCTCAAGAATGAGAGGGTCAGGGTATCTGGAGTTAAAATGAAGGGGACTGGGACTGATCGAAGAGGGAAATAATGTGGAAACAATGAAGAAAAATGAGAGTGAAGGGGAGAGAAGAGAGAGGGTAAGTAAATAAATAAACTAAAACAACCAAAGAAGGAACAATAAAAAAGGTTGAGAGTACAAAGGAGTTTAATAATGGAAAAATGGAACAGACAGGCACAGAAAGGAGAGCAAACATAACCTGCATCCTTCGGTAGCAGTGGTAATAAAATATAAAAGGGAAAAAACAGAGTTTGAAAAAGATTGAAAAGTTGTAAAACAGGGGACCTCTAAGTAAATGAAAAGTGCTCGATGTTCCTGCAGGGAGGGAATCATGCCGACCCTGAATATTTGGCTTTGTTCTACAAAATTTCAACTCGTCAGTGGTGTTGAAATGGAGAATATACCAGAGACCGTCCGCCGATTTAACAAATGTCCAGAAGAATGAAGTATCATGCGACTGCCTTGAAAAGATCCGTTCGTTCGTGCATTAAGCAACTGGTTTATAACTTTTCAATGTATAATACTTCCCGCCCCCGTTTTCCCCCTTTTCTTTTATTGTGTTTTATTTATCTTACCTCCACTTTACCCTCTTCTGTTACCTCTCCCACCGCATCCTCCGACTCCTATTCCTGCCCCCGTTTTCCTCTGCTCTCTCTCCCTCTCTCTTTCTCTTGTCCAGCTTTTACTCCCATGTGTTCTCACTTTTATTATTCATATTTTGGGGTTGATTAATAGATTTACCTTCGCCACCAAAGGTGGATGGAGGTTATGTTTTCACCCTCGTCTGTCCGTTTGTTTGTGAACAAGATATCTCAAAAAGTTGTGGACGGATTTGGACGAAATTCGGCAGAGATGTAGCATATATGATAAGGACGACATTTTGGTGAAGATCCAGATTCGGATCCGGCTACTAGAATTTTTAAAGTGATTCTTCACCATTGGGAGATAGGGCCAAAAACGATAGTCTTTATTTACATATCTCAAAATGTTGTGGACGGATTTGGACGAAACTTGGTGGAGAGGTTGTGTGTGTGGAGAAGGAAGAATCGATTTGATTTTGGTGAAGATCTGAATATGGATATGAGAGTTATTTAATTTTTTAAGTGATTCTTCATCATTGAGTGATAGGGCAAAAACCAACATATAGCAGGATATCTCAAAAAGTTATGGACGGATTTGGATGAAACTTGGTGGACAGGTTGTGTGTGTGACAAAGAATCGATTCAATTTTGGTGACGATCCAGACCCGGATCCAGCTAGTATATTTTTTTAAAGCGATTCTTCACCATTGAGTGATATGGCCAACCAGGCGGAGTATGTTCTCGACTGAGTGCCGTTCTAGTTATTGTCTGTATTCTCTCCCCATTGTTTTGCGTTTTGTTTGTTTCTCTATTATCCCCCCTTTTCTCCCAGACCGCTTGACTTTCAACTCCTGAATCCTGATGCTCCCTTTCGTGAGATGTCACTGATCCCTTTCATACCTTTGACCCATTCCAATGCTATATCAACTTATCCCTTTATCCAGTCTTCCTCCTTTGCTCTGACGAATTTGGTTAAAGAGCAAAACGCCAGCTTTAGCTCACTTCCCATACTTTAATCAACATTCTGTCAATTTCATTCATTGTCACGCTGCACGCGAAGCGAAAAGGGGAGTTACGCAATTGGTTCACTTTGTCTGTCTGTCTGTCTGTCTCTACAGACATCAGTGTATGATTGAGGAACGACATAATTTCGATTGAATGTTGTATTTTGAACATGAATTGGAACATGAATCTGCAGTTTAGCAGTACTTTGGCTCTGAAATTGGCAAATTGTAGGGAATCGAATCCCAATCATGCATACACAGAGAGGAGTAAGGTAATTATTTTAGTCTGTCTGCCTGTCTGGCAGTCAAACAAAATTGCAAATCATTCCAAACAGGAAGCCTACTATTTTTAGCAACGTCATAAAGGACACAAACAACGGGTACAAAGAACTAATGTAACGTGCTAAATAAGGTGATGTAAAAGACTGCATCAACGGCGTGAAATTTCGGGGAAAAAGTTTTTTTTGTTTTTTTTCTACAGCCTTTAAAACCTTTATTTTAATTAAATTTAATTTGTATACTTGATCATTGGAGAACACAAATCGCCTTATTGGTACTTCCAAAAGCCTTCAATTTAGTAGTACAAGTACAAATTATTGCACCAATTTATGCCATCTCGACCAATCAAATGTGCCGCTCGCTCTCTCAGTGTTGGGGAATGTCGAGATTCAAACAAAATTGCAGCTTGTAGGAAACAAAGGGAAACACAAAGTAAGAGCTTAAAAGACCCTTCCCACGTCCTTTTTCTGAGAGCTGCTCGGGATAAGGTGTTGTATGAGCTCTCTAGTTTTATTTGGGATCATGACAAAGAGCAAAGCTTCAGGGATATATTGCAAGGTAAATTACAATGACAAGGAGAAATAAGAAACTTGTTTGTATTATGGTTAGAGGATGTTGGAGGTGGCCATTTGTTTTGGTTTGTTTCGTTTAATGACACGACCACCACTGGTAGGGTCATCTTCAACAGTGATGGTAATAGTATGGTGGAAGTTGTTAGTTGTTTACCATCATACACCATTTTTAACATACCTTAATAATAAATGCCATTCTTTGAGTCATTTGCCAAACCACACCAACTCTAACCCCCATGCTCCTCCCCATCACCCCCTCACCCAAACCTCCACAATTCACACAGTTTACTTAAGGCATTTTTTCACAAGCTTTTTTTTTTTTTTTTTTTTTTTTTTTTTTTTGTATACAAGGTCGAGGCTCGTGAAAGAGCGAACATTAATCACACAGAAAGACAAACCGACACATAAAACATATAACATAGGGAGCGGTAGACAAGATGGGGAGAGAGGGGGAAGGACACAAACACAACATTTGAGAGCAGGGACCGAGAGACATGGAGACATCGAGAGATCTGAGAGAGGGCGAGGGCTTTGGGGGGGGGGGGGGGGGGGCGTGGGAAGGGGGCGGTGGGAGAGGTATAAAACATATGGACACTGCCAGGACTTCCAGGAAAGAAGTTGGAATTTCAAACAAGGTGGATCTGGGGTGAATTAGCGGGGGTAGAAAAGATCAAGGTTTTGGATGGGGGAAGATAAGAGATGGTGGTGAACAGCTGTTTTAAAGACCTGGAGGGAGGAGTGGGATTGAAGGGAGTGAGGAAGTTTGTTCCAGAGGCGGGAGAAAAGAGGAATGAAAGAGTGAAGGTGAGCAGAGAGCCGAGATTTCGGCAGTTTAACCATCAGAGGGTTGCTGGCAGATCTTGTGCGACCTGTAGGAATATTTGGGGGACAGAGCACAGAGAGAGCTGGGGGTGCAAGGCCGGAGAGGAGTCGGTAGAAGACAGAAAGACCACCTACCTGCCTGCGGTGAGTGAGTGAAAGGCCCTCAGAGATAGCTTCATCACGGGAGATTCCAATAATTCTGAAAGCTTTGGTTTCAACAGCGTGAAGCCGAGCTAGGTGTGAGGCAGGAGCACCGGCCCATAGGGGAGAACAGTATTCCATTGAGCTGCGGATGAACGCCTTGTATGTGGTGAGGAGCTCAGGTGTGCCGAGGAAGGACTTCGCACGACGGAGGATGCCCAGTCGGCGACTGGCTTTGGAGGCCAGCTTGGAAATGTGGTTTTCCCAAGAAAGATCATGGCAGATAGTGAGACCCAAAATCTTGAGCGACAGAACTTCTTGGAGAGGATTGTTGAGAAAGTAGATGGGAGGGTTGTCCAGTCGATCTTTTCGGAGAGACATAGTAAGAGTGTGAGATTTGTCAGGATTGAAAGACATGTTCCACTTGTTTGACCAGTCTGTGATTTTGTCCAGGTCTTCAGAGAGTGAGGAGGCAGCAGACTGCCGATCTGAGGGAAGAGGAATGGAGCGGCAGAGAGTGGAGTCATCAGCAAAGAGATAGAGAGGATTTTCGAGAGAGTCAGAGAGATCATTGATGAAGACCAGAAAAAGCACGGGGCCCAGAACACTGCCTTGGGGAACTCCAGCCTGAACAGGAAGAGGAGATGAGAGAAACCCATTCAGGGCCACACGTTGACGACGACTAGAGAGGAAGTCCGCCAGCCATGCGTGGAGATTTCCATGGATACCAAAGGAGGAGAGTTTGGTGAGCAGAGCGGGGTGCCAGACCGTGTCGAAGGCACGTGATATGTCGAGGGAGACAGCTCTAATTTCCTGTTTGGCATTGAGGACCTCCATCCATTGTTGAGACAGCAGAAGCAGCATGTCCAGAGTAGAGTGACCTGGTCTGAAACCAAATTGATGATCAGAGATCAAGCCATTGGAGAAGAGGAAAGATTTCATATCCGAAGCAATGATGGATTCCATGACTTTGCTGATAATTGGGAGAAGGCTGATTGGTCTGTAGTTGCTAGGATCTGTTTTTGCACCTTTTTTGTGCAAAGCGGTGATGTTGGCTGATTTCCAAGCAGATGGCAGTTGACCTTGAGCAAAAGAGAGGGTGAAGAGAACAGAGAGAGGGTGAGATAGAGCAGCAGAGCAGGATTTTAGGACCCGTGGGCTGATGCCGTCGGGACCAGTTGCAGAATCAGAGTCGAGGGTTGACAGAAACTTTTCCACCTTGTCAGGAGGAAAGGACACGGAGTCCAGGAGCAGCAGGGTACGACTGGGTATGGTGGGTACAGAGAGGGATGGGTTTGGGACACAAGATTTAGAGGCAAACACAGAGTTGAGGCATTCAGCTTTTTCACGTGCGGAGTCAGCTGTGTAGCCGTTTGAGGTAAGGGAGGGGATGGAGGGGGAACAAACACCAGAAACGGATTTGACCAGACGCCACCAGGATTTGGAAGAGGGAGACAGATAAGAGAGTTCGGTCTTGAGAACGGAGAGATATTGTTTCCTGGCTCTCCTGAGGGTGGACACACACTTGTTTCGGGCTTTGTGAAAGGAAATGAGATTTCCTTCCGTTGGATTTGCTTTCCAGGAGACGAAGGCAAGTTGTTTCTGGGCAACAGCCTCACCACAAGATTCCGTGTACCATGGACGGGAGGAAGGGTATGACAACTGAAGACGAGATGGGATAAATCTGTGCATGAGAGAGAGCAATTTACTTTGGAAGAATTCCCAGGATGAGTTGATGTCAGAGGTGGTAGAGATGGGAGACCAGTCCAGATGATTGATGGCTGCTTGAAGACCGTGCCAGTTGGCCTGAGTGAAATGCCAGACTCGTCGACGCTGAGCAGGCTCCCTGAGGATGGTCAGAGAGATGTCCACTTTAACAAGGACATGATCAGATGATCCGATCGGAGCAGAAGAAGAGCAGCAGACATTTTCAGGGAAGTTAGTCATAACCAAGTCCAGAAGAGAAGATGTTCCGTTGACTGAGATCCGGGTCGGGAAATTGACAGATTGTGTCAGTCCCAGTGAGTCGCAGAAGTCCTTTGCTGAGGAGCCATGGCTGGTGAGAGAGGTACCCACACCCAGCCAACTGGCATGATGACAGTTGAAATCACCACATATGAGGAAGAGAGAGTTGGGATGAGTAGATAGAAGTTGGTCCATATCATCAGACAGCGAGATGTAGATGGAGTCATCACTGTTTGGTGGACGGTACAACACACATATGAACAAGAGGTGGGAGCGAAGGGGAAGCCGTAGCCAGAGGTATTCCTGGGGGTGAGGTGGAGAGAGTGCAGTGCAGGGCGAGTGAGGAAGAGAGTTTTTGATAAAGATAGCAACCCCGCCTCCAGGACGAGGCTCAGGTCTATCATACCGGAGGAGGGAGTAGCCCGGGAGAGATACTATGGAATCAGAGACATCATAAAGGAGGAAAGTTTCTGTTAAGCAGATCACGTCTGGTTTGACAGAAGCAACCTGTATGGAGAGATCAGTTAAGTTTGAACGAAGGCCCCGGATGTTTGAGGTCCATACCGTTAATGAAGAGGAAGGGGGAGCATCAGATACAGAACAGGGGGGAGGAGGGGTAGGGTAAGATGTGGAAGAGGTGGAAGAGGTAGGGAGAGCTGTTGAAGGTGTGTCAGAGATTTCAGAATAGCTCGGAGAAAGGGAAGGATGGGGCGGACAAAAGGTTTGATGGTGATTGGGTGAGCCACAATGAGGTGTTATTTGAGGAGGGGGAAGAGCGAGGCAGAAGGTTGGGGGAGATGGAGGTGAGAGTTTGAAGGGGGAAGAAGCGGGGAGGACGCTTTGAGGAGGGGGAGTGAGAGGGGGGAAATTGAGAAGCAATGAGGGTGGGGAGATTTGAAGGGGAGGGGTGAGGGGGGAGTTTGGGAGGGAAGGGGCAAGGGGAGGGATTTGAAAGGGATGGGATATGGGGGAGATTTGGAGGGGAGGGGTGAGGCAGGAGTCTAGGAGGGGAGGGGCGAGGGGGCGTCTTGGCGGGGAGGGGTGAGGGGGTAGTTTAGGAGGGAGGGGGCAAGGGGGGAGATTTGAAAGGGATGGGTGATGGGGAAGATTTGGAGGGGAGGGGTGATGGGGAAGATTTGGAGGGGAGGGGTTATGGGGAAGATTTGGAGGGGAGGGGTGAGATTGGATTTTTGAAAGTGTACGATTTATGGGAAACGAACATTTATTGCAAAATGAGTTTCTTGTGACCTTCGAGTTAAAAATACGTTTAAGGACGCTGGATGGAGGATGGAGTGCAGGAGAGTTTAGGGAATGTAGAAAAAAGGCACTATAGGAGATGGATATTTTTTTTGGGATGAATTGATTTGGTGAGCAAGTCGAAAGCAGCCTTTTAAAGAAGAAGAAGAAAAAGGTGTTATAAAATATGACGGAATACATAACTTGAGGGGAAAATGTAAACATTGAAGGTTAATGAGTGAAAACTATCTGGGGAAATGGGGGAGAAACACGTGGTCGAAGAACGAACGAACGAATAAGAATGAATAAACGAATGAGAACAGAGAAGGAAAATGTTTTTTTTTTTGTTTGTTTTTTTTTGAGTTGAGATTTACACAAGGAAGTAGGCTATGGGTGAAAAGACTGGGAATACAGAGAACGAAAGTTATTGGATCACAAAAGACGGACCGCTGAGAGAAAAACAAAGCCTCAAGGTTGTACAGTGCACACTGTACAAGGCCTCAAGACACGACACGGCAAACAGACGATCAATTTATGAAAGATAAACACCGAGAAACAACCAAAGTTGCACACAATAACTTAACACACCGAAAGATAAATACAGTTTCGACAAAATACAATTGTGAACAGACTTAACTTCGAAAAACGTGGAGACCGTGTGGAGCTTCGAAAATCCCTGCCGCCGTCTCCAAGATCTCGCGAGATCCCTGGCTTTGGAGGGATCCTTTGGTCTTTGGATCTTTGGAGGGAACCCTAACCCTTCCCCTTTACAAACTTTCTTTCGACCTACCTCAACAGGTCTCTACTTATTGAGCTAGCATGTAATCATTTCCTCCTATTCTTTTTTACTTTATTTACAGTCTTTCATTAGGGTCTTTCAAATCGCAACCTGCTTTCCTTTCAATATTCCTGGTAATTTTGAGCATTATTTGGCTTATATGATACTTCAAGCTGCAATTAACTTTTTTAAGACACTCATTTTTAAAAAGCAGCACAAAAAAAATGCACGAAGAAGAGTTATCTTTTTGTATGCAAAGTCAAGGCTCAAGGAAGACTTATGAAATGGATCCGGACGAAACATAAAAGGAAAAGTAGAAAGAGGAAGAAAAAAAACCAGCACCACGGTTGAGGGAAAAAAAATAGAGGAAGACTTGAACAAATAATCGGGTGTGGGAAAGAATGAGGGTACGGGAGGATACATGGGGTGGACAAGATGAATACAGAAACAAACTCTCAGGAAGAAAAAAACTGGATATTTGGAGGGAGTTGTGCTTGGGGAGGGGTGTGGTGAACGGGTATAGAAAAGATAATGGTTTTGGATGGGGAATGATCTCTCTTGAATCTTTTTTTTTTTGCATGAGTAATGATATGACAATGTGAACAGCTGTCTTAAAGACCTGAAGGGAAGAATGAGGAGATTTATGAACCGCCTTCCAGAAGTATCCAGGAAGGGATAGAAATGAATCTGGAACATCTTGCCCAATCCTGCTATGGAAACCAGCATAGTCTATGGGACCGCCGTTCTTTCCCCCTCTTCCCTCCAGTCCTTCAAGCAGGCAGTGCACGACCACATCTTGTCATCCCTTATCCTGACCCATGATCATCATTATGCTCATTAACCCTTCATGACCCATTGACCCAGCTCTCTTACTTGCTGGTTTCAGCATTTCCTCCCCTTTTCTCCCTCTTTTATTCATGTTTGTTTAGTCCCTTGCTGAGTGTGCCCAATTGTTGCCACACTTCCCCACTGTCAATTCAACTTTGCTCTTCCATAAGCCTCAAAATGGGAATCAAAATGTCAAAACAAAATCTGGAATGCTAGCAAGCAGATGCAACAGAATGAATCCTTATGAACATAGAGTGTTTTCTGATGTTGGTGAACGAAGCCAAATGTAAGCATCTAACAATTGTGGCACGACGAGAGTTAAAGCAGTTTACTTATCGTGTCAGTAAACTGCAAGTTTAAACTCGTATAAAAAAAAAAATAGGATTGGACGTAGATGAAGCAAAATCAAAATCAAGCGACCACGACCTTCGACCTTTGTACACGGGTTGTGGAAACGTTCTTTTAAATGTACATGGATAACTGAAAAAGGCTACAAAGATAGCCATGCTCTGATGGTATGCACCACCTGGCATAACAATGAGTTACCTAAAGGTGAGGGGTCAACATTCCATGTTTTTGTGCATAATATGTAGCTTTCATTTGTTTGGTTGTTTTTCCAATGCAAAACATTTTCCTGAAAGGTATGCAACAATGTGATAACATCACAATGAGCCGATGCTATTCTTTCGTTCCAGTCACGTGTGGCAACAATGTGGGTTTGACAACTGCATTTGAACACATCGCTCACCTTTTGCTGACAGAGCGGCTCCTTCTTTGGCTCTTCTGATCGTGACGCCTCTGGACTAGACTCTTTGGGGGTGTTAACCGCTAAAACGTCATTGAGCGTAGATCCCACCACCATGATCTTGGCACCACTTGTTACCTTCATTTCTCGCAGTGTCTGATCCTCACGCAGCAAACCTTTGTACATCACCTTCTGCATGGCAGGTGGCACACCTGTACTCAACATTGAATAAAGGTGGCAAAAGACAAGCATCAGGCCAATGGAACCAAAAAAAAAAAAAAAAATTTTTCATTTGACAAAAGTGAGGTTTCAGTAATCTGAATCATAAAATTATATGACCACCTCTTCACCAAAGTAGCCTGCCTATGGCAAGAAGCTCGTACTAAATCAATGAAAACTCCAACCTACCTGGATCTGTAAAGTTACTTGTCATCCTTAATGAAAACAAGTAATAAAAAAAAAACATTTTTCAAAATGTAAAAAGGATGTAGGGATGGATGGTATGCCAAAAGGTATGTAAACAAGTAAGGATGGTTACAATAAATTATCATGTGAAACCATCCCTATATCTTTCTTTGAATAATGGTTGTGCCTGCGGATGACACTATACATCTCTCTTGATTTGATTAGCGTGTGTGTGTGTGTGTGTGTGTAACTGTTTAATATTTCACTGGTCAAATTGATGTATGCAAACAAACAATCAAAACACTATCATTGCAAATGGATGCAGAAATAGACAGGGAATAAAAATTATTTAAAGAAAGATGTAGGTAGGGATGATTTCACATGATCATTTATAATTTGTGACAATCCACACCTTGTTTACATACTTTTTGGAAGGAGGTGGGCTTTTGGGAGGACATACCATCCCTGCATCGTTACATTTTTACATTTTTACCTCCGCCACCGACGGTGGACGGAGGATATGTTTTCACCCATCTGCAAGCAGGATATCTCAAAAAGCTATGGACGGATTCAGACGAAACTTGGCGGACAGGTTGGGTGTGTGACAAGATTCGATTTTGATGAAGATCCAGATTTTTTCCAGTTTTTATTTTTATTTTCTTAAGTGATTCTTCACCATTGAGAGATGGGGCCAAAATGATACATCGCATAATATTTCAAAGAGTTGTGGTCAGTGATAAGAACAAGCCAATTAGATTTTGGTTCAGGTCCAGTCGCAGATCCGGCCTATCAGTAGGATACAAAACGTAAACTGTTCAGCCTGGTGGAGGTGTGTGCTCTACTGAGTGCTGCTCTAGTCTACAATGTTTTTATTATTCACTTCTGTACTTAAAAAGTACAGTTTCTGCACTCTGTGCACGTGCCATCATGCAAAATTCACTTTTCTTCCCCTTCAATTGCATCTCATTAAAGTACAGTTTCAACATAGTGAGATTACACCAAGGTGCAAACTACATTTTGTCCAGGATTCACCTGTTAACGTGTGAATGAGACTTTTGAGGCTTGCCCCCGTGTCATCCAATGAGACTTTAACATCAAACTTAGACTTGTTGTAAACAATCTTGATGTCCACTTGTTCTTTGTCAGAACCTGTCTGTCCCCCTTCACTGCTTCCATTACTCAGCTCGGACTTGCAAACGTGTTCATCGGTGATGGTATCCTCAGAGCTTTTGCACGTGGCAGAGCTCTCAGGTAGGGCCTGGTCCTCCATATCTGTGAAAAAAACAAGATTTGCATGAAAGATCATCATTGTCTTTGAGCTCTATTCTTCAATAGGAGAGTAGGTGCTACCGAAGCAGCATCCTAGAAATGTCCTTCACAGTGGAAGTCTCCAGCAGGGACTTGGCCAAGGTACTAATCCACAATTTTTCCAAAATGGCTAATGCACATGGAGTAGCTCGTACATATAACCACAGAACTCAAATTGACGTAGAAGAACTATGCAGGTCGCTGTGTGGCCCCTCCGCCGCAACGCGGCAGCCATTTTAGTTAGCGCAAGACACCTCCGCTTTCTGCGTACAGATAGGCCTATTGTTAACATGAGCAGTGTGAATGTTCAACAAATATCAGCAATATGCCTTCTTGTGCTGCAATAAACTGTACAAATCGACTTGTGAAAGGTTCTGGGAAAACATTCCACAGGTAATTAATTTATTTTTCTTAATTATGAAGAGTTTACTCGCCAAACTCTAGTTAAACTTTCACGTTATGCACAGATGTAGTTTTTCGTTTATGTAGTCCCATCTGTTAGTTTGTGTGTGTTTGTGTGTGTGTGTGTGTGTTTGTGTGTGTGTGTCACCGTCCAATATATAATGTGTGTGTGTGTGTCACCGTCCAATATAAAAATTCACTATACAATATATAGTGAATATAGTCCATTATACAATATAGTCCATTATACAATGTATAATGTCCAATTATATATACAATATATATATATACAATATACAATATAATTTATAATATAATATATATAATATAATATAATATAATATATATACAATATAATATATATATATATATACAATATATATACAATATAATATATAGACAATATACAATATATATACAATATATATACAATATAATATATATACAATATACAATATATATACAATATATATACAATATATATATATACATATACAATATATACATATACAATATAATACATATACAATATACAATATATACATATACAATATACAATATACATATATAATATACAATATACAATATACATAGTATACATATACAATGTATACATATACAATATACAATATATACATATACATATACATATATGTACATATACATATAGTATACATATAGTATATACATATATACATATATACATATGTATATATGTATATATACATATATGTATATATATATACATATATGTATTATACATATAATAATAATAATAATAATTCATTTATTTTGTATAGCGCTTTTCCAGAAGCCCAAAGGCGCTTTGACAGAGTGGCAAACATAATGCATAACAATACATGAACACATAATGCATGCATGATGCATAATGCAAACATAATGCATAACAATACATGAAAACAACAATTGCAAAAAGACAAGAATCAATAGGGAAATATTTAAAGCAAAAGGAGGGAGAAGGAGAAGAGATAGTCAGGGGTTAAATGCTGTGGGTTGAAAGTTGAATGCAGTATATACATATATACATATATACATATATACATATATACATTATACATACATGTATACATACATACATACATACATGTATACATACATACATATGTATATGTATACATGTATACATACATACATGTATACATGTATGTATACATATGTATATGTATACATACATACATATACATGTATACATACATACATGTATACATACATTATACATACATACATGTATACATTATACATACATGTATATATATACATATATACATTATACATACATGTATATATACATATATACATTATACATACATATATGTATATATATATACATATATGTATATATATATACATATATACATATATACATATATATATACATACATATATATATACATATATACATATATATACATATATACATATATACATACATATATACATATAGTATACATATACATATAGTATATATACATATACATATAGTATACATATACAATATACAATATATACATGTACAATATAATATATATACAATATACAATATATATACAATATAATATATATACAATATAATATAATATATATACAATATACAATATACAATATAATATATATATACAATATACAGTAAATACAACATAATTATACAATGTACATACATTAATATATAATGTCCATTATACAATGTCCATTATACAATATAGAATATAGTCCATTATACAATATATAATGTGTGTGTGTGTGTCACCGTCCAATATAAAAATTCACGTCCACTCATCCACTTCCACTAGGCCTAGCTAGCGCACACGTTCGCCTATTCAGTTCTTGCGCTAACTAAAATGGCGGCGTGAGCGCGCGAGCGGGGCCACCGCTGTGTGTGTGTCGTGAACGGGCATAGTTCTTCTACGTCAATTTGAGTTCTGTGCATATAACACACGCAGAACAATGTCTTGACAATATGAACATATTATAATGGACAAATATAGGGGATTTTAATCCGTGGTCACAGAAAAGCACATGAGACAAATGTTAAGGCAAAATAGGCCAACGCGACATCTCCCTTACAATAGCCTACTTATTGCCAAAAGTCATCATTGGATCTTTAAGGACGACAGGTACTAGCAGATCAAAGACAGCTTAAAATCATCTCTTCCAGGACAATATTATTTGACGCAATAACATTTTTACAGCGTAGCCCATCGAGCAGCGCCGGCTAGAACAGTGTTTGTCTGTCCGTATGTATGTCCGTATGTATGTACGTATGTATGTATGCATGTATGTATGCATGTATGTATGTCCCCTCAAACATATACCAATCAGAGCTGAGAATGTGGTCACATGGCAGGGTGATGCGATTACGTCTGATATCATTACGGAGGTACGTTGGCTGACTCCACACTCCACCATTTTGATTTATATGCAGTTCATGCTGAACATATTGTCAAACCTGTCATATATCACAATCGCCATGCTCTACCTTTACATTTTTCATTCAGTGTGAAACACAAACAAACCGATTGCTAAAATGACCATCAAATATCGAAAGCATCGGCGTTATGTCTCTTCCAACAATACGGTACGTATAGGCCTTAGGCGTTATGCCTCATCTTCGGACCGCTTACGACAAATTAAGCCCAGGTTTCTTAATACAGTAGTGTATCGTTCCAGTAGTATCGTTTTCGTAATAGTAGTAATAATAATATAGCAAATATAACCATAATACTTTAATCCCAATGTCGTGAATTGAAGGTTTATGGATTGAAGCGGTGTATGGTTCATGATCAGTGATGAGCGGTGTTCGGCACGAATATTAATAACTGAGGAAGTAAGGAATTCGCCTTGGTTTTTTTGATAGTAACTAGGGCATGCCCGTACGTGGGTGCCCGTTCCTTGCCAAAAAAAAAAAAAAACGCTACCCGTACGCTCTACCCCGCCCGTACGCCCGTACGCCCGTAAACAAAAAAAACAACGCTCTTCGCTTCCGCCCTTCGCTCTGACTGAATTGGGAGAAATAATGCGCATAAGAAATCGAGAAATTATTATTTTCTCCGGAAGAAATCGAATTACGAACCGTAATGGCGCACGCGCTCGGCTCGGCTCGTTCTGTGATTGGCTGCCGGAAGTGAAGTCTTCACTGTCCGGAAGGTCGCAAATCGCAGTTACGATGAATCGCAAATTAGTTTTAATTAGTTTTAAAACATAGTTTAACGCCAACATAGTTTGCCAACGTGAAATAAATGAATACGCTCTCAAATGTGCCGTCCGAGGCAGAGTCTGTTCGCCACGTTCGGCACATGTGATAGCTCGCTGCTCTCTGATTGGTTGAATCGTTTTTTGGACATAGCTCGGTAACTACTTGTCCGATTAATTTCAAACCTTGAAAAGGCACATCCTCGGGTCCCCAGCAATATACCTGGCAAGTTTCAAGTATATCGGACCCGTGGTTGTCGAGAAACAGCGGTCACAGACAAACAAACACACACACAGACACACAGACACACACACACACACACACACACACACAGAGAGATTACTGGAATTATAGATAGATATCATTTTCGAAATAAAGACAATGTAACGTTAATATTATAGTAAATCTAATCATAACACTAATCCCTTCGTAGTGACTGCAAACTTACTGGAAGTTAAAATATATCAGTTTTGTGTCTGTTACGTCAGTGATGTCATTATGACGGCTGACTGCACAGACCAACATTTGAATTTACAAGTACACCTGCTCACTAAGGGAGCGGCAGGAAGGGCCATTCATCTTTGGGGTATATAGATTACAGTCGATCTCTGGTCGGGTCTCAAGAACATTGGGTGTGTTCATTTACTAAGTTTCTTGTGGACAGATCGCCAAGTGGTTAAAGCATTCGAACAAGCAATCCATTCAAAACCGTTAAGGAACGGCTGGCTTGGCAAGCGCTAGCTAGCTGCTTGGTAAATGAGCACACCCCCAACCCTTGTGGGATATATAGATTACAGTACAGCTTCGATCAGTTCTGCAAGTAAAACTTACCTCATGAACGTCGAGATTCCTCCAAATTTCTTTGTTTAATGTTATAAACAGCATTAGTGACGGTTTGAAAAGCTAATAATATGTGTTTGTGGTTTATAATATTTTCCAAGACCGGCTACGCCGCTGTTAGACTTTTGGTCTTGTTTTTTTAAGTTTGCAGTTGGATTGCATTGTGTCATTAAATTACCCAGACTGCATCATTTGAAAGTGAGAACACCTCTGCATAGCTGTCTTTACAAATCCAAGAAATGATCATGACTCATTTCTTTTTAAAATAAAATTAAAACTAAAGAGGTCATGGAACACCTTATCCCATGCAGTCTTGAGAAGAAAGAAAGAATATATGTCAGGTCTGTGAGCTGCAAATTTTATTGGTCGAGATCATGTAAAATGTCAATATATTGTTCAAGTACTGCTAAACGGAAGGGTTTTGAAAGGGCCAAAAAGGCGATTTGTGTTCTACACTCTACAGTGTTTAAATATATAATTCAATTAAAATACAATTTCAAAAAATTAAGATTAACATAATTTTTTTTGGAACTTTACCGCTGTTGATGCAGCATCTTTTACACCACCTTATTTAACACATTACATTAGTTATTCATGCCTGTTGCTCGTGTCCTTTATTATGTTCTTAAAAACTGGAAGTCTCCTGTTTGGAATGATTTTCAATTTTATTTGACTGTCAGACGGAGGAAACACATTATCTCACTCCTCTCTGCACATCCATGATTTCAACGAATTCAGTGCCAAAGTACTGTTAAACTGCAGGTTAGTTTTCTGATAAATGTTCTGATTCGTGTTCAAAATATGACATTCAATTTAAATCAAGTTGTTAATCAATCATAACCTGACATTTGTGGCAGACAGACAGACAACCAATTCCTTAATTCCACCTTTCACTTTGCATGTGGCAATAAAAAAACCCTCAATATACATTTCAGGAATGCCAAAGACAACAACAACAACAACAAAAACAACACAAGAAGCAGAGAGCCGTTGTACAGGGGTTTCCCATTGGTGCCCACATGCCACGGCACTAGTTTAATCTCACATCAGTAACACACCATGGGACTCACCACACCAATAAACAGGCCACAGCACTAGTTTAATCTCACACCAATAACAGGTCACACCACTAGTTTAATCTCACACCAATAAACAGGCCACAACACAAGTTTAATCTCACACCAATAAACAGGCCACACCACTAGTTTAATCTCACACCAATAAACAGGCCACACCACTAGTTTAATCTCACACCAATAAACAGGCCACACCACCAGTTTAATCTCACACCAATAACAGGCCACACCACTAGTTTAATCTCACACCAATAAACAGGCCACACCACTAGTTTAATCTCACACCAATAACAGGCCACACCACTGGTTTAATCTCACACCAATAAACAGGCCACACCACTAGTTTAATCTCACACCAATAAACAGGCCACACCACTAGTTTAATCTCACACCAATAAACAGGCCACCCCACCAGTTTAATCTCACACCAATAAACAGGCCACACCACTAGTTTAATGTCACACCAATAACAGGCCACAGCACTACTTTAATCTCACACCAATAAACAGGCCACACCACCAGTTTAATCTCACACCAATAACAGGCCACACCACTAGTTTAATCTTACACCAATAACAGTCAACACCACTAGTTTAATCTCACACCAATAACAGGCCACACCACCAGTTTAATGTCACACCAATAACAGGCCACAGCACTACTTTAATCTCACACCAATAAACAGGCCACACCACCAGTTTAATCTCACACCAATAACAGGCCACACCACTAGTTTAATCTTACACCAATAACAGTCAACACCACTAGTTTAATCTCACACCAATAACAGGCTACACCACTAGTTTAATCACACCAATAACAGGCCACACCACCAGTTTAATCTCACACCAATAACAGGCCACACCACTAGTTTAATCTCACACCAATAACAGGCCACACCACTAGTTTAATCTCACACCAATAACAGGCCACACCACTAGTTTAATCTCACACCAATAACAGGCCACACCACCAGTTTAATCTCACACCAATAACAGGCCACACCACCAGTTTAATCTCAACCAATAACAGGCCACACCACCAGTTTAATCTCACACCAATAACAGGCCACACAACTAGTTTAATGTCACACCAATAACAGGCTCCACCACTTGTTTAATCTCACACCAATAACAGGCCACACCAATAGTTTAATCTCACACCAATAAACAGGCCACACCACTAGTTTCATGTCACACCAATAACAGGCCACACCACCAGTTTAATCTCACACCAATAACGACAACAATAAACAGGCACCAAAACTAGTTTAATCACACACCAATAACACCCAACACCACCAGTTTAATGACAACACCAATAACACACCACAGCACTAGTTTAATCACCACAACAATAAACAGGCAACAAAACTAGTTTAATCACCACAACAATAAACAGGCAAATAAAACTAGTTTAATCACCACACCAATAAACAGGCCTTAGCACTACTTCAATCACCACACCAATAACAGGCCACAGCACGAGTTTAATCTCACACCAACAGGCCACACCACTAGTTTAATCTCACACCAATAACAGGCCACACCACCAGTTTAATCTCACACCAATAACAGGCTACACCACTAGTTTATTCTCACACCAATAAACAGGCCACACCACGAGTTTAATCTCACACCAACAGGCCAGGCCACACCACCAGTTTAATCTCACACCAATAACAGGCTACACCACTAGTTTAATCTCACACCAATAACAGGCCACACCACCAGTTTAATCTCACACCAATAACAGGCTACACCACTAGTTTATTCTCACACCAATAAACAGGCCACACCACGAGTTTAATCTCACCCCAATAACAGGCCACACCACCAGTTTAATCTCACACCAATAACAGGCCACACCAATAGTTTAATCTCACACCAATAACAGGCTACACCACCAGTTTAATCTCACACCAATAACAGGCCACACCACCAGTTTAATCTCACACCAATAAACAGGCCACACCACCAGTTTAATGACAACACCAATAACAGGCCACACAACGAGTTTAATCTCACACCAATAACAGGCCACACCACCAGTTTAATCTCACACCAATAACAGGCCACACCAATAGTTTAATCTCACACCAATAACAGGCTACACCACCAGTTTAATCTCACACCAATAACAGGCCACCCCACTAGTTTAATCTCACACCAATAAACAGGCCACACCACCAGTTTAATCTCACACCAATAAACAGGCCACACCACTAGTTTAATGGCACACCAATAACAGGCCACACCACCAGTTTAATCTGCACACGCACGACCAGTTTAACAGGCCACACCACCAGTTTAATCTCACACCAATAAACAGGCCACACCACCAGTTTAATGACAACACCAATAACACACCACAGCACTAGTTTAATCACCACACCAATAACAGGCCACATAACTACTTTCATCTCACACCAATAACACACCAACGGCACTAGTTTAATCACCACAACAATAAACAGGCAACAAAACTAGTTTAATCACCACACCAATAAACAGGCCTTAGCACAACTTCAATCACCACCCCAATAACAGGCCACAGCACGAGTTTAATCTCACACCAACAGGCCACACCACTAGTTTAATCTCACACCAATAACAGGCCACAGCACGAGTTTAATCTCACACCAACAGGTCACACCACTAGTTTAATCTCACACCAATAACAGGCCACACCACCAGTTTAATCTCACACCAATAACAGGCCACACCACAGGTTTAATCTCACACCAATAACAGGCGACACCACTAGTTTAATCTCACACCAATAACAGGCCACACCACTAGTTTAATCTCACACCAATAACAGGCTACACCACTAGTTTAATCTCACACCTATAACAGGCTACACCACAAGTTTAATCTCACACCAACAGGCCACACCACTAGTTTAATCTCACACCAATAACAGGCCACACCACTAGTTTAATCTCGCACCAATAACAGGCCACACCACTAGTTTAATCTCGCACCAATAACAGGCCACACCACTAGTTTAATCTCACACCAATAACAGGCCACACCACTAGTTTAATCTCACACCAATAACAGGCTACACCACTAGTTTAATCTCACACCTATAACAGGCTACACCACAAGTTTAATCTCACACCAACAGGCCACACCACTAGTTTAATCTCACACCAATAACAGGCCACACCACTAGTTTAATCTCACACCAACAGGCCACACCACCAGTTTAATCTCACACCAATAACAGGCCACACCACTAGTTTAATCTCGCACCAATAACAGGCTACACCGCCAGTTTAATCTCACACCAAAAACAGGCCACACCACCAGTTTAATCTCACACCAACAGGCCACACCACTACTTTAATCTCACACCAATAACAGGCCACACCACGAGTTTAATCTCACACCAATAAACAGGCCACACCACAAGTTTAATCTCACACCAATAACAGGCTACACCACTAGTTTAATCTCACACCAATAACAGGCTACACCACTAGTTTCATCTCACACCAATAAACAGGCCACACCACTAGTTTAATCTCACACCAATAACAGGCTACACCACTAGTTTAATCTCACACCAATACCAGGCCACACCACTAGTTTAATCTCACACCAATAACAGGCCACACCACCAGTTTAATCTCACACCAATAACAGGCCACACCACTAGTTTAATCTCACACCAATAACAGGCCACACCACTCGTTTAATCTCACACCAATAACAGGCCACACCACTAATTTAATCTCACACCAATAACAGGACACACCACTAGTTTAATCTCACACCAATAACAGGCTACACCACTAGTTTAATCTCACACCAATAACAGGCCACACCACTAGTTTAATCTCACACCAATAACATGCCACACCACTAGTTTAATCTCACACCAATAACAGGCCACACCACCAGTTTAATCTCACACCAATAACAGGCCACACCACCAGTTTAATCTCACACCAATAGCAGGCCACACCACTAGTTTAATCTCACACCAATAACAGGCCACACCACTCGTTTAATCTCACACCAATAACAGGCTACACCACCAGTTTAATGTCACACCAATAACAGGCCACATCACCAGTTTAATCTCACACCAATAACAGGCCACACCACCAGTTTCATCTCACACCAATAACAGGCCACACCACAAGTTTAATCTCACACCAATAACAGGCTACACCACAAGTTTCATCTCACACCAATAAACCGGCCACACCACTCGTTTAATCTCACACCAATAACAGGCTACACCACTAGTTTAATCTCACACCAATAACAGGCTGCCCCACCAGTTTAATCTCACACCAATAACAGGCCACACCACCAGTTTAATCTCACACCAATAACAGGCCACCCCACTAGTTTAATCTCATACCAATAACAGGCCACACCACTAGTTTAATCTCACACCAATAACAGGCCACACCACTAGTTTAATCTCACACCAATAACAGGCTGCACCACTAGTTTAATCTCACACCAATAACAGGCTACACCACCAGTTTAATCTCACACCAATAACAGGCCACACCACTACTTTAATCTCACACCAATAACAGGCCACACCACTAGTTTAATCTCACACCAATAACAGGCCACACCACTAGTTTAATCTCATACCAATAACAGGCCACACCACCAGTTTAATCTCACTCCAATAACGGGCCACACCACCAGTTTAATCTCACACCAATAACAGGCCACACCACCAGTTTAATCTCACACCAATAACAGGCCACACCACCAGTTTAATCTCACACCAATAACAGGCCACACCACCAGTTTAATCTCACACCAATGACAGGCCACACCACCAGTTTAATCTCACACCAATAACAGGCCACACCACCTGTTTCATCTAACACAAATAACAGGCCACACCACCAGTTTAATCTCACACCAATAACAGGCCACACCACCAGTTTAATCTCACACCAATAACAGGCCACACCACCAGTTTAATCTCACACCAATAACAGGCCACACCACCAGTTTAATCTCACACCAATAACAGGCCACACCACCAGTTTAATCTCACACCAATAACAGGCCACACCACTAGTTTATTTCACACCAATAACAGGCCACACCACCAGTTTAATCTCAGTCCAATAACAGGCCACACCACCAGTTTAATCTCACACCAATAACAGGCCACACCACCAGTTTAATCTCACACCAATAACAGGCCACACCACCAGTTTAATCTCACACCAATAACAGGCCACACCACTAGTTTAATCTCACACCAATAACAGGCCACACCACTAGTTTAATCTCACACCAATAACAGGCAACACCACGAGTTTAATCTCACACCAATAACAGGCCACACCACCAGTTTAATCTCACACCAATAACAGGCCACACCACTAGTTTAATCTCACACCAATAACAGGCTACACCACTAGTTCAATCTCACACCAATAACAGGCCACACCACCAGTTTAATCTCACACCAATAACAGGCTACACCACTCGTTTAATCTCACACCAATAACAGGCCACGCCACTTGTTTAATCTCACACCAATAACAGGCCACACCACTAGTTTAATCTCACACCAATAAGAGGCCACACCACTAGTTTAATCTCACACCAATAACAGGCTACACCACCAGTTTAATCTCACACCAATAACAGGCCACACCACCAGTGTAATCTCACACCAATAACAGGCCACACCACCAGTTTAATCTCACACCAATACCAGGCCACACCACCAGTTAAATCTCACACCAATAACAGGCCACACCACTAGTTTAATGTCACACCAATAACAGGCCACACCACTCCTTTAATCTCACACCAATAACAGGCTACACCACCAGTTTAATCTCACACCAATAACAGGCTACACCACGAGTTTAATCTCACACCAATAACAGGATACACCACTACTTTAATCTCACACCAATAACAGGCCACACCACCAGTTTAATCTCACACCAATAACAGGCCACACCACCAGTTTAATCTCACACCAATAAACAGGCCACACCACGAGTTTAATCTCACACCAATAACAGGCTACACCACTCGTTTAATCTCACACCAATAACAGGCCACGCCACTAGTTTAATCTCACACCAATAAACAGGCCACACCACGAGTTTAATCTCACACCAATAACAGGCTACACCACGAGTTTAATCTCACACCAATAACAGGCCACACCACTAGTTTAATCTCACACCAATAAGAGGCCACACCACTAGTTTAATCTCACACCAATAACAGGCTACACCACCAGTTTAATCTCACACCAATAACAGGCCACACCACCAGTTTAATCTCACACCAATAACAGGCCACACCACCAGTTTAATGTCACACCAATAACAGGCCACACCACAACTTTAATCTCACACCAATAACAGGCCACACCACCAGTTTAATCTCACCCCAATAACAGGCTACACCACTTGTTTAATCTCACACCAATAACAGGCTACACCACAAGTTTAATCTCACACCAATAACAGGCCACACCACTAGTTTAATCTCACACCAATAACAGGCCACACCACCAGTTAAATCTCACACCAATAACAGGCTACACCACTAGTTTAATCTCACACCAATAACAGGATACACCACTACTTTAATCTCACACCAATAACAGGCCACACCACCAGTTTAATCTCACACCAATAACAGGCTACACCACTAGTTTAATCTCACACCAATAACAGGATACACCACAAGTTTAATCTCACACCAATAACAGGCTACACCACGAGTTTAATCTCACTCCCATAACAGGCGACACCACCAGTTTAATCTCACACCAATAACAGGCCACACCATGAGTTTAATCTCACACCAATAACAGGCTACACCACCAGTTTAATCTCACACCAGTAATAGGCCACACCACTAGTTTAATCTCACACCAATAACAGGCACACCACCAATTTAATCTCACACCAATGACAGGCTACACCACCAGTTTAATCTCACAGCAACAGGCCACACCACTAGTTTAATCTCACACCAGTAATAGGCCACACCACTAGTTTAATCTCACACCAATAACAGGCACACCACCAGTTTAATCTCACACCAATGACAGGCTACACCACCAGTTTAATCTCACACCAACAGGCCACACCACTAGTTTAATCTCACACCAATAACAGGCCACACCACTAGTTTAATCTCACACCAATAACAGGCTACACCACTAGTTTAATCTCACACCAATGACAGGCTACACCACCAGTTTAATCTCACACCAATAACAGGCTACACCACTAGTTTCATCTCACACCAATAACAGGCTACACCACCAGTTTAATCTCACACCAATAACAGGCCACACCACTAGTTTAATCTCACACCAATAACAGGCTACACCACCAGTTTAATCTCACACCAAAAACAGGCCACACCACCAGTTTAATCTCACACCAATAACAGGCCACACCACTAGTTTAATCTCACACCAATAAACAGGCCACACCACTAGTTTAATCTCACACCAATAACAGGCAACACCACTAGTTTAATCTCACACCAAAAACAGGCTACACCACTAGTTTCATCTCACCCCAATAAACAGGCCACACCACTAGTTTAATCTCACACCAATAACAGGCTACACCACTAGTTTAATCTCACACCAATAACAGGCCACACCACTAGTTTAATCTCACACCAATAACAGGCCACACCACCAGTTTAATCTCACACCAATAACAGGCCACACCACTAGTTTAATCTCACACCAATAACAGGCCACACCACGAGTTTAATCTCACACCAATAACAGGCCACACCACTAGTTTAATCTCACACCAATAACAGGCCACACCACTCGTTTAATCTCACACCAATAACAGGACACACCACTAGTTTAATCTCACACCAATAACAGGTTACACCACTAGTTTAATCTCACACCAATAACAGGCCACACCACTCGTTTAATCTCACACCAATAACAGGCCACACCACCAGTTTAATCTCACACCAATAACAGGTTACACCACTGGTTTAATCTCACACCAATAACAGGCCACACCACTCGTTTAATCTCACACCAATAACAGGCCACACCACCAGTTTAATCTCACACCAATAACAGGCCACACCACCAGTTTAATCTCACACCAATAGCAGGCCACACCACTAGTTTAATCTCACACCAATAACAGGCCACACCACTAGTTTAATCTCACACAAATAACAGGCTACACCACCAGTTTAATCTCACACCAATAACAGGCTACCCCACCAGTTTAATCTCACACCAATAACAGGCCACACCACCAGTTTAATCTCACACCAATAACAGGCTACACCGCCAGTTTAATCTCACACCAATAACAGGCCACACCACTACTTTAATCTCACACCAATAACAGGCTACACCACCAGTTTAATATCACACCAATAACAGGCTACACCACTAGTTTAATCTCATACCAATAACAGGCCACACCACTAGTTTAATCTCACACCAATAACAGGCTACACCACTAGTTTAATCTCATACCAATAACAGGCTACACCACTAGTTTCATCTCACACTAATAAACAGGCCACACCACTAGTTTAATCTCACACCAATAACAGGCCAGACCACTAGTTTAATCTCACACCAATAACAGGCTACACCACAAGTTTAATCTCACACCAGTAATAGGCCACACCACTAATTTAATCTCACCCCAATGACAGGCACACCACCAGTTTAATCTCACACCAATGACAGGCTACACCACCAGTTTAATCTCACACCAACAGGCCACACCACTAGTTTAATCTCACACCAACAACAGGCCACACCACTAGTTTAATCTCACACCAATAAACAGGCCACACCACTCGTTTAATCTCACACCAATAACAGGCTACACCACTAGTTTAATCTCACACCAATGACAGGCTACACCACCAGTTTAATCTCACACCAATAACAGGCTACACCACGAGTTTCATCTCACACCAATAACAGGCCACACCACTAGTTTAATCTCACACCAATAACAGGCCACACCACTAGTTTAATCTCACACCAATAACATGCCACACCACTAGTTTAATCTCACACCAATAAACAGGCCACACCACTAGTTTAATCTCACACCAATAACAGGCCACACCACTAGTTTAATCTCACACCAATAACAGGCGACACCACTAGTTTAATATCACACCAATAACAGGCCACACCACTGGTTTAATATCACACCAATAACAGGCTCCACCACCAGTTTAATCTCACACCAATAACAGGTCACACCACCAGTTTTATCTCACACCAATAAACTGGCCACACCACGAGTTTAATCTCACACCAATAACAGGCTACACCACTCGTTTAATCTCACACCAATAACAGGCCACGCCACTGGTTTAATCTCACACCAATAACAGGCTACACCACGAGTTTAATCTCACACCAATAACAGGCCACACCACTAGTTTAATCTCACACCAATAAGAGGCCACACCACTAGTTTAATCTCACACGAATAACAGGCTACAACACCAGTTTAATCTCACACCAATAACAGGCCACACCACCAGTTTAATCTCACACCAATAACAGGCCACACCTCCAGTTTAATCTCACACCAATAACAGGCCACACCACCAGTTAAATCTCACAACAATAACAGGCCACACCACTAGTTTAATGTCACACCAATAACAGGCCACACCACAACTTTAATCTCACACCAATAACAGGCTACACCACCAGTTTCATCTCACACCAAGAACAGGCTACACCACTAGTTTAATCTCACACCAATAACAGGATACACCACTACTTTAATCTCACACCAATAACAGGCCACACCACCAGTTTAATCTCACACCAATAACAGGCTACACCACTAGTTTAATCTCACACCAATAACAGGCTACACCACAAGTTTAATCTCACACCAATAACAGGCTACATCACGAGTTTAATCTCACTCCCATAACAGGCGACACCACCAGTTTAATCTCACACCAGTAATAGGCCACACCACTAGTTTAATCTCACACCAATAACAGGCCACACCACCAGTTAAATCTCACACCAATAACAGGCTACACCACTAGTTTAATCTCACACCAATAACAGGATACACCACTACTTTAATCTCACACCAATAACAGGCCACACCACCAGTTTAATCTCACACCAATAACAGGCTACACCACTAGTTTAATCTCACACCAATAACAGGCTACACCACAAGTTTAATCTCACACCAATAACAGGCTACACCACGAGTTTAATCTCACTCCCATAACAGGCGACACCACCAGTTTAATCTCACACCAATAACAGGCCACACCACGAGTTTAATCTCACACCAATAACAGGCTACACCACCAGTTTAATCTCACACCAGTAATAGGCTACACCGCCAGTTTAATCTCACACCAATAACAGGCCACACCACTAGTTTAATGTCACACCAATAACAGGCCACACCACTAGTTTAATGTCACACCAATAACAGGCCACACCACTACTTTAATCTCACACCAATAACAGGCTACACCACTAGCTTAATCTCACACCAATAACAGGATACACCACTACTTTAATCTCACACCAATAACAGGCCACACCACCAGTTTAATCTCACACCAATAACAGGCTACACCACTAGTTTAATCTCACACCAATAACAGGCTACACCACGAGTTTAATCTCACACCAATAACAGGCGACACCACCAGTTTAATCTCACACGAATAAAGGCCACACCACTAGTTTAATCTCACACCAATAACAGGCTACACCACCAGTTTAATCTCACACCAATAATAGGCCACACCACTAGTTTAATCTCACACCAATAACAGGCACACCACCAGTTTAATCTCACACCAATGACTGGCTACACCACCAGTTTAATCTCACACCAACAGGCCACACCACTAGTTTAATCTCACACCAATAACAGGCCACACCACTAGTTTAATCTCACACCAATAAACAGGCCACACCACTCGTTTAATCTCACACCAATAACAGGCTACACCACAAGTTTAATCTCACACCAATGACAGGCTACACCACCAGTTTAATCTCACACCAATAACAGGCTACACCACTAGTTTAATCTCACACCAATAACAGGCTACACCACCAGTTTAATCTCACACCAATAAACAGGCCACACCACTAATTTAATCTCACACCAATAACAGGACACACCACTAGTTTAATCTCACACCAATAACAGGCTACACCACTAGTTTAATCTCACACCAATAACAGGCCACACCACTAGTTTAATCTCACACCAATAACATGCCACACCACTAGTTTAATCTCACACCAATAACAGGCCACACCACCAGTTTAATCTCACACCAATAACAGGCCACACCACCAGTTTAATCTCACACCAATAGCAGGCCACACCACTAGTTTAATCTCACACCAATAACAGGCCACACCACTCGTTTAATCTCACACCAATAACAGGCTACACCACCAGTTTAATGTCACACCAATAACAGGCCACACCACCAGTTTAATCTCACACCAATAACAGGCCACACCACCAGTTTCATCTCACACCAATAACAGGCCACACCACAAGTTTAATCTCACACCAATAACAGGCTACACCACAAGTTTCATCTCACACCAATAAACCGGCCACACCACTCGTTTAATCTCACACCAATAACAGGCTACACCACTAGTTTAATCTCACACCAATAACAGGCTGCCCCACCAGTTTAATCTCACACCAATAACAGGCCACACCACCAGTTTAATCTCACACCAATAACAGGCCACCCCACTAGTTTAATCTCATACCAATAACAGGCCACACCACTAGTTTAATCTCACACCAATAACAGGCCACACCACTAGTTTAATCTCACACCAATAACAGGCTGCACCACTAGTTTAATCTCACACCAATAACAGGCTACACCACCAGTTTAATCTCACACCAATAACAGGCCACACCACTACTTTAATCTCACACCAATAACAGGCCACACCACTAGTTTAATCTCACACCAATAACAGGCCACACCACTAGTTTAATCTCATACCAATAACAGGCCACACCACCAGTTTAATCTCACTCCAATAACGGGCCACACCACCAGTTTAATCTCACACCAATAACAGGCCACACCACCAGTTTAATCTCACACCAATAACAGGCCACACCACCAGTTTAATCTCACACCAATAACAGGCCACACCACCAGTTTAATCTCACACCAATGACAGGCCACACCACCAGTTTAATCTCACACCAATAACAGGCCACACCACCTGTTTCATCTAACACAAATAACAGGCCACACCACCAGTTTAATCTCACACCAATAACAGGCCACACCACCAGTTTAATCTCACACCAATAACAGGCCACACCACCA
The DNA here is from genome assembly GCF_964187855.1 of Myxine glutinosa. Lineage (NCBI taxonomy): Eukaryota > Metazoa > Chordata > Myxini > Myxiniformes > Myxinidae > Myxine > Myxine glutinosa. The sequence goes on from NC_136263.1 coordinate 77,493,047, forward strand.
GTTTAATCTCACACCAATAACAGGCCACACCACCAGTTTAATCTCACACCAATAACAGGCCACACCACCAGTTTAATCTCACACCAATAACAGGCCACACCACTAGTTTATTTCACACCAATAACAGGCCACACCACCAGTTTAATCTCAGTCCAATAACAGGCCACACCACCAGTTTAATCTCACACCAATAACAGGCCACACCACCAGTTTAATCTCACACCAATAACAGGCCACACCACCAGTTTAATCTCACACCAATAACAGGCCACACCACTAGTTTAATCTCACACCAATAACAGGCCACACCACTAGTTTAATCTCACACCAATAACAGGCAACACCACGAGTTTAATCTCACACCAATAACAGGCCACACCACCAGTTTAATCTCACACCAATAACAGGCCACACCACTAGTTTAATCTCACACCAATAACAGGCTACACCACTAGTTCAATCTCACACCAATAACAGGCCACACCACCAGTTTAATCTCACACCAATAACAGGCTACACCACTCGTTTAATCTCACACCAATAACAGGCCACGCCACTTGTTTAATCTCACACCAATAACAGGCCACACCACTAGTTTAATCTCACACCAATAAGAGGCCACACCACTAGTTTAATCTCACACCAATAACAGGCTACACCACCAGTTTAATCTCACACCAATAACAGGCCACACCACCAGTGTAATCTCACACCAATAACAGGCCACACCACCAGTTTAATCTCACACCAATACCAGGCCACACCACCAGTTAAATCTCACACCAATAACAGGCCACACCACTAGTTTAATGTCACACCAATAACAGGCCACACCACTCCTTTAATCTCACACCAATAACAGGCTACACCACCAGTTTAATCTCACACCAATAACAGGCTACACCACGAGTTTAATCTCACACCAATAACAGGATACACCACTACTTTAATCTCACACCAATAACAGGCCACACCACCAGTTTAATCTCACACCAATAACAGGCCACACCACCAGTTTAATCTCACACCAATAAACAGGCCACACCACGAGTTTAATCTCACACCAATAACAGGCTACACCACTCGTTTAATCTCACACCAATAACAGGCCACGCCACTAGTTTAATCTCACACCAATAAACAGGCCACACCACGAGTTTAATCTCACACCAATAACAGGCTACACCACGAGTTTAATCTCACACCAATAACAGGCCACACCACTAGTTTAATCTCACACCAATAAGAGGCCACACCACTAGTTTAATCTCACACCAATAACAGGCTACACCACCAGTTTAATCTCACACCAATAACAGGCCACACCACCAGTTTAATCTCACACCAATAACAGGCCACACCACCAGTTTAATGTCACACCAATAACAGGCCACACCACAACTTTAATCTCACACCAATAACAGGCCACACCACCAGTTTAATCTCACCCCAATAACAGGCTACACCACTTGTTTAATCTCACACCAATAACAGGCTACACCACAAGTTTAATCTCACACCAATAACAGGCCACACCACTAGTTTAATCTCACACCAATAACAGGCCACACCACCAGTTAAATCTCACACCAATAACAGGCTACACCACTAGTTTAATCTCACACCAATAACAGGATACACCACTACTTTAATCTCACACCAATAACAGGCCACACCACCAGTTTAATCTCACACCAATAACAGGCTACACCACTAGTTTAATCTCACACCAATAACAGGATACACCACAAGTTTAATCTCACACCAATAACAGGCTACACCACGAGTTTAATCTCACTCCCATAACAGGCGACACCACCAGTTTAATCTCACACCAATAACAGGCCACACCATGAGTTTAATCTCACACCAATAACAGGCTACACCACCAGTTTAATCTCACACCAGTAATAGGCCACACCACTAGTTTAATCTCACACCAATAACAGGCACACCACCAATTTAATCTCACACCAATGACAGGCTACACCACCAGTTTAATCTCACAGCAACAGGCCACACCACTAGTTTAATCTCACACCAGTAATAGGCCACACCACTAGTTTAATCTCACACCAATAACAGGCACACCACCAGTTTAATCTCACACCAATGACAGGCTACACCACCAGTTTAATCTCACACCAACAGGCCACACCACTAGTTTAATCTCACACCAATAACAGGCCACACCACTAGTTTAATCTCACACCAATAACAGGCTACACCACTAGTTTAATCTCACACCAATGACAGGCTACACCACCAGTTTAATCTCACACCAATAACAGGCTACACCACTAGTTTCATCTCACACCAATAACAGGCTACACCACCAGTTTAATCTCACACCAATAACAGGCCACACCACTAGTTTAATCTCACACCAATAACAGGCTACACCACCAGTTTAATCTCACACCAAAAACAGGCCACACCACCAGTTTAATCTCACACCAATAACAGGCCACACCACTAGTTTAATCTCACACCAATAAACAGGCCACACCACTAGTTTAATCTCACACCAATAACAGGCAACACCACTAGTTTAATCTCACACCAAAAACAGGCTACACCACTAGTTTCATCTCACCCCAATAAACAGGCCACACCACTAGTTTAATCTCACACCAATAACAGGCTACACCACTAGTTTAATCTCACACCAATAACAGGCCACACCACTAGTTTAATCTCACACCAATAACAGGCCACACCACCAGTTTAATCTCACACCAATAACAGGCCACACCACTAGTTTAATCTCACACCAATAACAGGCCACACCACGAGTTTAATCTCACACCAATAACAGGCCACACCACTAGTTTAATCTCACACCAATAACAGGCCACACCACTCGTTTAATCTCACACCAATAACAGGACACACCACTAGTTTAATCTCACACCAATAACAGGTTACACCACTAGTTTAATCTCACACCAATAACAGGCCACACCACTCGTTTAATCTCACACCAATAACAGGCCACACCACCAGTTTAATCTCACACCAATAACAGGTTACACCACTGGTTTAATCTCACACCAATAACAGGCCACACCACTCGTTTAATCTCACACCAATAACAGGCCACACCACCAGTTTAATCTCACACCAATAACAGGCCACACCACCAGTTTAATCTCACACCAATAGCAGGCCACACCACTAGTTTAATCTCACACCAATAACAGGCCACACCACTAGTTTAATCTCACACAAATAACAGGCTACACCACCAGTTTAATCTCACACCAATAACAGGCTACCCCACCAGTTTAATCTCACACCAATAACAGGCCACACCACCAGTTTAATCTCACACCAATAACAGGCTACACCGCCAGTTTAATCTCACACCAATAACAGGCCACACCACTACTTTAATCTCACACCAATAACAGGCTACACCACCAGTTTAATATCACACCAATAACAGGCTACACCACTAGTTTAATCTCATACCAATAACAGGCCACACCACTAGTTTAATCTCACACCAATAACAGGCCAGACCACTAGTTTAATCTCACACCAATAACAGGCTACACCACAAGTTTAATCTCACACCAGTAATAGGCCACACCACTAATTTAATCTCACCCCAATGACAGGCACACCACCAGTTTAATCTCACACCAATGACAGGCTACACCACCAGTTTAATCTCACACCAACAGGCCACACCACTAGTTTAATCTCACACCAACAACAGGCCACACCACTAGTTTAATCTCACACCAATAAACAGGCCACACCACTCGTTTAATCTCACACCAATAACAGGCTACACCACTAGTTTAATCTCACACCAATGACAGGCTACACCACCAGTTTAATCTCACACCAATAACAGGCTACACCACGAGTTTCATCTCACACCAATAACAGGCCACACCACTAGTTTAATCTCACACCAATAACAGGCCACACCACTAGTTTAATCTCACACCAATAACATGCCACACCACTAGTTTAATCTCACACCAATAAACAGGCCACACCACTAGTTTAATCTCACACCAATAACAGGCCACACCACTAGTTTAATCTCACACCAATAACAGGCGACACCACTAGTTTAATATCACACCAATAACAGGCCACACCACTGGTTTAATATCACACCAATAACAGGCTCCACCACCAGTTTAATCTCACACCAATAACAGGTCACACCACCAGTTTTATCTCACACCAATAAACTGGCCACACCACGAGTTTAATCTCACACCAATAACAGGCTACACCACTCGTTTAATCTCACACCAATAACAGGCCACGCCACTGGTTTAATCTCACACCAATAACAGGCTACACCACGAGTTTAATCTCACACCAATAACAGGCCACACCACTAGTTTAATCTCACACCAATAAGAGGCCACACCACTAGTTTAATCTCACACGAATAACAGGCTACAACACCAGTTTAATCTCACACCAATAACAGGCCACACCACCAGTTTAATCTCACACCAATAACAGGCCACACCTCCAGTTTAATCTCACACCAATAACAGGCCACACCACCAGTTAAATCTCACAACAATAACAGGCCACACCACTAGTTTAATGTCACACCAATAACAGGCCACACCACAACTTTAATCTCACACCAATAACAGGCTACACCACCAGTTTCATCTCACACCAAGAACAGGCTACACCACTAGTTTAATCTCACACCAATAACAGGATACACCACTACTTTAATCTCACACCAATAACAGGCCACACCACCAGTTTAATCTCACACCAATAACAGGCTACACCACTAGTTTAATCTCACACCAATAACAGGCTACACCACAAGTTTAATCTCACACCAATAACAGGCTACATCACGAGTTTAATCTCACTCCCATAACAGGCGACACCACCAGTTTAATCTCACACCAGTAATAGGCCACACCACTAGTTTAATCTCACACCAATAACAGGCCACACCACCAGTTAAATCTCACACCAATAACAGGCTACACCACTAGTTTAATCTCACACCAATAACAGGATACACCACTACTTTAATCTCACACCAATAACAGGCCACACCACCAGTTTAATCTCACACCAATAACAGGCTACACCACTAGTTTAATCTCACACCAATAACAGGCTACACCACAAGTTTAATCTCACACCAATAACAGGCTACACCACGAGTTTAATCTCACTCCCATAACAGGCGACACCACCAGTTTAATCTCACACCAATAACAGGCCACACCACGAGTTTAATCTCACACCAATAACAGGCTACACCACCAGTTTAATCTCACACCAGTAATAGGCTACACCGCCAGTTTAATCTCACACCAATAACAGGCCACACCACTAGTTTAATGTCACACCAATAACAGGCCACACCACTAGTTTAATGTCACACCAATAACAGGCCACACCACTACTTTAATCTCACACCAATAACAGGCTACACCACTAGTTTAATCTCACACCAATAACAGGATACACCACTACTTTAATCTCACACCAATAACAGGCCACACCACCAGTTTAATCTCACACCAATAACAGGCTACACCACGAGTTTAATCTCACACCAATAACAGGCTACACCACGAGTTTAATCTCACACCAATAACAGGTGACACCACCAGTTTAATCTCACACGAATAAAGGCCACACCACTAGTTTAATCTCACACCAATAACAGGCTACACCACCAGTTTAATCTCACACCAATAATAGGCCACACCACTAGTTTAATCTCACACCAATAACAGGCACACCACCAGTTTAATCTCACACCAATGACCGGCTACACCACCAGTTTAATCTCACACCAACAGGCCACACCACTAGTTTAATCTCACACCAATAACAGGCCACACCACTAGTTTAATCTCACACCAATAAACAGGCCACACCACTCGTTTAATCTCACACCAATAACAGGCTACACCACAAGTTTAATCTCACACCAATGACAGGCTACACCACCAGTTTAATCTCACACCAATAACAGGCTACACCACTAGTTTAATCTCACACCAATAACAGGCTACACCACCAGTTTAATCTCACACCAATAACAGGCCACACCACTCGTTTAATCTCACACCAATAACAGGCTACACCACCAGTTTAATCTCACACCAAAAACAGGCCACACCACCAGTTAAATCTCACACCAATAACAGGCTACACCACTAGTTTAATCTCACACCAATAACAGGATACACCACTACTTTAATCTCACACCAATAACAGGCCACACCACCAGTTTAATCTCACACCAATAACAGGCTACACCACTAGTTTAATCTCACACCAATAACAGGCTACACCACAAGTTTAATCTCACACCAATAACAGGCTACACCACGAGTTTAATCTCACTCCCATAACAGGCGACACCACCAGTTTAATCTCACACCAATAACAGGCCACACCACGAGTTTAATCTCACACCAATAACAGGCTACACCACCAGTTTAATCTCACACCAGTAATAGGCCACACCACTAGTTTAATCTCACACCAATAACAGGCACACCACCAATTTAATCTCACACCAATGACAGGCTACACCACCAGTTTAATCTCACAGCAACAGGCCACACCACTAGTTTAATCTCACACCAGTAATAGGCCACACCACTAGTTTAATCTCACACCAATAACAGGCACACCACCAGTTTAATCTCACACCAATGACAGGCTACACCACCAGTTTAATCTCACACCAACAGGCCACACCACTAGTTTAATCTCACACCAATAACAGGCCACACCACTAGTTTAATCTCACACCAATAACAGGCTACACCACTAGTTTAATCTCACACCAATGACAGGCTACACCACCAGTTTAATCTCACACCAATAACAGGCTACACCACTAGTTTCATCTCACACCAATAACAGGCTACACCACCAGTTTAATCTCACACCAATAACAGGCCACACCTCCAGTTTAATCTCACACCAATAACAGGCCACACCACCAGTTAAATCTCACAACAATAACAGGCCACACCACTAGTTTAATGTCACACCAATAACAGGCCACACCACAACTTTAATCTCACACCAATAACAGGCTACACCACCAGTTTCATCTCACACCAAGAACAGGCTACACCACTAGTTTAATCTCACACCAATAACAGGATACACCACTACTTTAATCTCTCCCCAATAACAGGCCACACCACCAGTTTAATCTCACACCAATAACAGGCTACACCACTAGTTTAATCTCACACCAATAACAGGCTACACCACAAGTTTAATCTCACACCAATAACAGGCTACATCACGAGTTTAATCTCACTCCCATAACAGGCGACACCACCAGTTTAATCTCACACCAGTAATAGGCCACACCACTAGTTTAATCTCACACCAATAACAGGCCACACCACCAGTTAAATCTCACACCAATAACAGGCTACACCACTAGTTTAATCTCACACCAATAACAGGATACACCACTACTTTAATCTCACACCAATAACAGGCCACACCACCAGTTTAATCTCACACCAATAACAGGCTACACCACTAGTTTAATCTCACACCAATAACAGGCTACACCACAAGTTTAATCTCACACCAATAACAGGCTACACCACGAGTTTAATCTCACTCCCATAACAGGCGACACCACCAGTTTAATCTCACACCAATAACAGGCCACACCACGAGTTTAATCTCACACCAATAACAGGCTACACCACCAGTTTAATCTCACACCAGTAATAGGCTACACCGCCAGTTTAATCTCACACCAATAACAGGCCACACCACTAGTTTAATGTCACACCAATAACAGGCCACACCACTAGTTTAATCTCACACCAATAACAGGCCACACCACCAGTTTAATCTCACACCAATAACAGGCCACACCTCCAGTTTAATCTCACACCAATAACAGGCCACACCACCAGTTAAATCTCACAACAATAACAGGCCACACCACTAGTTTAATGTCACACCAATAACAGGCCACACCACAACTTTAATCTCACACCAATAACAGGCTACACCACCAGTTTCATCTCACACCAAGAACAGGCTACACCACTAGTTTAATCTCACACCAATAACAGGATACACCACTACTTTAATCTCACACCAATAACAGGCCACACCACCAGTTTAATCTCACACCAATAACAGGCTACACCACTAGTTTAATCTCACACCAATAACAGGCTACACCACAAGTTTAATCTCACACCAATAACAGGCTACATCACGAGTTTAATCTCACTCCCATAACAGGCGACACCACCAGTTTAATCTCACACCAGTAATAGGCCACACCACTAGTTTAATCTCACACCAATAACAGGCCACACCACCAGTTAAATCTCACACCAATAACAGGCTACACCACTAGTTTAATCTCACACCAATAACAGGATACACCACTACTTTAATCTCACACCAATAACAGGCCACACCACCAGTTTAATCTCACACCAATAACAGGCTACACCACTAGTTTAATCTCACACCAATAACAGGCTACACCACAAGTTTAATCTCACACCAATAACAGGCTACACCACGAGTTTAATCTCACTCCCATAACAGGCGACACCACCAGTTTAATCTCACACCAATAACAGGCCACACCACGAGTTTAATCTCACACCAATAACAGGCTACACCACCAGTTTAATCTCACACCAGTAATAGGCTACACCGCCAGTTTAATCTCACACCAATAACAGGCCACACCACTAGTTTAATGTCACACCAATAACAGGCCACACCACTAGTTTAATGTCACACCAATAACAGGCCACACCACTACTTTAATCTCACACCAATAACAGGCTACACCAGTAGCTTAATCTCACACCAATAACAGGATACACCACTACTTTAATCTCACACCAATAACAGGCCACACCACCAGTTTAATCTCACACCAATAACAGGCTACACCACTAGTTTAATCTCACACCAATAACAGGCTACACCACGAGTTTAATCTCACACCAATAACAGGCGACACCACCAGTTTAATCTCACACGAATAAAGGCCACACCACTAGTTTAATCTCACACCAATAACAGGCTACACCACCAGTTTAATCTCACACCAATAATAGGCCACACCACTAGTTTAATCTCACACCAATAACAGGCACACCACCAGTTTAATCTCACACCAATGACCGGCTACACCACCAGTTTAATCTCACACCAACAGGCCACACCACTAGTTTAATCTCACACCAATAACAGGCCACACCACTAGTTTAATCTCACACCAATAAACAGGCCACACCACTCGTTTAATCTCACACCAATAACAGGCTACACCACAAGTTTAATCTCACACCAATGACAGGCTACACCACCAGTTTAATCTCACACCAATAACAGGCTACACCACTAGTTTAATCTCACACCAATAACAGGCTACACCACCAGTTTAATCTCACACCAATAAACAGGCCACACCACTCGTTTAATCTCACACCAATAACAGGCTACACCACGAGTTTAATCTCACACCAATGACAGGCTACACCACCAGTTTAATCTCACACCAATAACAGGCTACACCACGAGTTTCATCTCACACCAATAACAGGCCACACCACTAGTTTAATCTCACACCAATAACAGGCCACACCACTAGTTTAATCTCACACCAATAACATGCCACACCACTAGTTTAATCTCACACCAATAAACAGGCCACACCACTAGTTTAATCTCACACCAATAACAGGCCACACCACTAGTTTAATCTCACACCAATAACAGGCGACACCACTAGTTTAATATCACACCAATAACAGGCCACACCACTGGTTTAATATCACACCAATAACAGGCCACACCACCAGTTTAATCTCACACCAATAAACAGGCCACACCACGAGTTTAATCTCACACCAATAACAGGCTACACCACTCGTTTAATCTCACACCAATAACAGGCCACGCCACTGGTTTAATCTCACACCAATAACAGGCTACACCACGAGTTTAATCTCACACCAATAACAGGCCACACCACAAGTTTAATCTCACACCAATAAGAGGCCACACCACTAGTTTAATCTCACACGAATAACAGGCTACAACACCAGTTTAATCTCACACCAATAACAGGCCACACCACCAGTTTAATCTCACACCAATAACAGGCCACACCTCCAGTTTAATCTCACACCAATAACAGGCCACACCACCAGTTAAATCTCACAACAATAACAGGCCACACCACTAGTTTAATGTCACACCAATAACAGGCCACACCACAACTTTAATCTCACACCAATAACAGGCTACACCACCAGTTTCATCTCACACCAAGAACAGGCTACACCACTAGTTTAATCTCACACCAATAACAGGATACACCACTACTTTAATCTCACCCCAATAACAGGCCACACCACCAGTTTAATCTCACACCAATAACAGGCTACACCACTAGTTTAATCTCACACCAATAACAGGCTACACCACAAGTTTAATCTCACACCAATAACAGGCTACATCACCAGTTTAATCTCACACCAATAACAGGCCACACCACCAGTTTAATCTCACACCAATAACAGGCCACACCTCCAGTTTAATCTCACACCAATAACAGGCCACACCACCAGTTAAATCTCACAACAATAACAGGCCACACCACTAGTTTAATGTCACACCAATAACAGGCCACACCACAACTTTAATCTCACACCAATAACAGGCTACACCACCAGTTTCATCTCACACCAAGAACAGGCTACACCACTAGTTTAATCTCACACCAATAACAGGATACACCACTACTTTAATCTCACACCAATAACAGGCCACACCACCAGTTTAATCTCACACCAATAACAGGCTACACCACTAGTTTAATCTCACACCAATAACAGGCTACACCACAAGTTTAATCTCACACCAATAACAGGCTACATCACGAGTTTAATCTCACTCCCATAACAGGCGACACCACCAGTTTAATCTCACACCAGTAATAGGCCACACCACTAGTTTAATCTCACACCAATAACAGGCCACACCACCAGTTAAATCTCACACCAATAACAGGCTACACCACTAGTTTAATCTCACACCAATAACAGGATACACCACTACTTTAATCTCACACCAATAACAGGCCACACCACCAGTTTAATCTCACACCAATAACAGGCTACACCACTAGTTTAATCTCACACCAATAACAGGCTACACCACAAGTTTAATCTCACACCAATAACAGGCTACACCACGAGTTTAATCTCACTCCCATAACAGGCGACACCACCAGTTTAATCTCACACCAATAACAGGCCACACCACGAGTTTAATCTCACACCAATAACAGGCTACACCACCAGTTTAATCTCACACCAGTAATAGGCTACACCGCCAGTTTAATCTCACACCAATAACAGGCCACACCACTAGTTTAATGTCACACCAATAACAGGCCACACCACTAGTTTAATGTCACACCAATAACAGGCCACACCACTACTTTAATCTCACACCAATAACAGGCTACACCACTAGTTTAATCTCACACCAATAACAGGATACACCACTACTTTAATCTCACACCAATAACAGGCCACACCACCAGTTTAATCTCACACCAATAACAGGCTACACCACGAGTTTAATCTCACACCAATAACAGGCTACACCACGAGTTTAATCTCACACCAATAACAGGCGACACCACCAGTTTAATCTCACACGAATAAAGGCCACACCACTAGTTTAATCTCACACCAATAACAGGCTACACCACCAGTTTAATCTCACACCAATAATAGGCCACACCACTAGTTTAATCTCACACCAATAACAGGCACACCACCAGTTTAATCTCACACCAATGACCGGCTACACCACCAGTTTAATCTCACACCAACAGGCCACACCACTAGTTTAATCTCACACCAATAACAGGCCACACCACTAGTTTAATCTCACACCAATAAACAGGCCACACCACTCGTTTAATCTCACACCAATAACAGGCTACACCACAAGTTTAATCTCACACCAATGACAGGCTACACCACCAGTTTAATCTCACACCAATAACAGGCTACACCACTAGTTTAATCTCACACCAATAACAGGCTACACCACCAGTTTAATCTCACACCAATAACAGGCCACACCACTCGTTTAATCTCACACCAATAACAGGCTACACCACCAGTTTAATCTCACACCAAAAACAGGCCACACCACCAGTTAAATCTCACACCAATAACAGGCTACACCACTAGTTTAATCTCACACCAATAACAGGATACACCACTACTTTAATCTCACACCAATAACAGGCCACACCACCAGTTTAATCTCACACCAATAACAGGCTACACCACTAGTTTAATCTCACACCAATAACAGGCTACACCACAAGTTTAATCTCACACCAATAACAGGCTACACCACGAGTTTAATCTCACTCCCATAACAGGCGACACCACCAGTTTAATCTCACACCAATAACAGGCCACACCACGAGTTTAATCTCACACCAATAACAGGCTACACCACCAGTTTAATCTCACACCAGTAATAGGCCACACCACTAGTTTAATCTCACACCAATAACAGGCACACCACCAATTTAATCTCACACCAATGACAGGCTACACCACCAGTTTAATCTCACAGCAACAGGCCACACCACTAGTTTAATCTCACACCAGTAATAGGCCACACCACTAGTTTAATCTCACACCAATAACAGGCACACCACCAGTTTAATCTCACACCAATGACAGGCTACACCACCAGTTTAATCTCACACCAACAGGCCACACCACTAGTTTAATCTCACACCAATAACAGGCCACACCACTAGTTTAATCTCACACCAATAACAGGCTACACCACTAGTTTAATCTCACACCAATGACAGGCTACACCACCAGTTTAATCTCACACCAATAACAGGCTACACCACTAGTTTCATCTCACACCAATAACAGGCTACACCACCAGTTTAATCTCACACCAATAACAGGCCACACCTCCAGTTTAATCTCACACCAATAACAGGCCACACCACCAGTTAAATCTCACAACAATAACAGGCCACACCACTAGTTTAATGTCACACCAATAACAGGCCACACCACAACTTTAATCTCACACCAATAACAGGCTACACCACCAGTTTCATCTCACACCAAGAACAGGCTACACCACTAGTTTAATCTCACACCAATAACAGGATACACCACTACTTTAATCTCTCCCCAATAACAGGCCACACCACCAGTTTAATCTCACACCAATAACAGGCTACACCACTAGTTTAATCTCACACCAATAACAGGCTACACCACAAGTTTAATACTCACACCAATAACAGGCTACATCACGAGTTTAATCTCACTCCCATAACAGGCGACACCACCAGTTTAATCTCACACCAGTAATAGGCCACACCACTAGTTTAATCTCACACCAATAACAGGCCACACCACCAGTTAAATCTCACACCAATAACAGGCTACACCACTAGTTTAATCTCACACCAATAACAGGATACACCACTACTTTAATCTCACACCAATAACAGGCCACACCACCAGTTTAATCTCACACCAATAACAGGCTACACCACAAGTTTAATCTCACACCAATAACAGGCTACACCACGAGTTTAATCTCACTCCCATAACAGGCGACACCACCAGTTTAATCTCACACCAATAACAGGCCACACCACGAGTTTAATCTCACACCAATAACAGGCTACACCACCAGTTTAATCTCACACCAGTAATAGGCTACACCGCCAGTTTAATCTCACACCAATAACAGGCCACACCACTAGTTTAATGTCACACCAATAACAGGCCACACCACTAGTTTAATGTCACACCAATAACAGGCCACACCACTACTTTAATCTCACACCAATAACAGGCTACACCACTAGTTTAATCTCACACCAATAACAGGATACACCACTACTTTAATCTCACACCAATAACAGGCCACACCACCAGTTTAATCTCACACCAATAACAGGCTACACCACGAGTTTAATCTCACACCAATAACAGGCTACACCACGAGTTTAATCTCACACCAATAACAGGCGACACCACCAGTTTAATCTCACACGAATAAAGGCCACACCACTAGTTTAATCTCACACCAATAACAGGCTACACCACCAGTTTAATCTCACACCAATAATAGGCCACACCACTAGTTTAATCTCACACCAATAACAGGCACACCACCAGTTTAATCTCACACCAATGACCGGCTACACCACCAGTTTAATCTCACACCAACAGGCTACACCACTAGTTTCATCTCACACCAATAACAGGCTACACCACCAGTTTAATCTCACACCAATAACAGGCCACACCTCCAGTTTAATCTCACACCAATAACAGGCTACACCACAAGTTTAATCTCACACCAATGACAGGCTACACCACCAGTTTAATCTCACACCAATAACAGGCTACACCACTAGTTTAATCTCACACCAATAACAGGCTACACCACCAGTTTAATCTCACACCAATAACAGGCCACACCACTCGTTTAATCTCACACCAATAACAGGCTACACCACCAGTTTAATCTCACACCAAAAACAGGCCACACCACCAGTTAAATCTCACACCAATAACAGGCTACACCACTAGTTTAATCTCACACCAATAACAGGATACACCACTACTTTAATCTCACACCAATAACAGGCCACACCACCAGTTTAATCTCACACCAATAACAGGCTACACCACTAGTTTAATCTCACACCAATAACAGGCTACACCACAAGTTTAATCTCACACCAATAACAGGCTACACCACGAGTTTAATCTCACTCCCATAACAGGCGACACCACCAGTTTAATCTCACACCAATAACAGGCCACACCACGAGTTTAATCTCACACCAATAACAGGCTACACCACCAGTTTAATCTCACACCAGTAATAGGCCACACCACTAGTTTAATCTCACACCAATAACAGGCACACCACCAATTTAATCTCACACCAATGACAGGCTACACCACCAGTTTAATCTCACAGCAACAGGCCACACCACTAGTTTAATCTCACACCAGTAATAGGCCACACCACTAGTTTAATCTCACACCAATAACAGGCACACCACCAGTTTAATCTCACACCAATGACAGGCTACACCACCAGTTTAATCTCACACCAACAGGCCACACCACTAGTTTAATCTCACACCAATAACAGGCCACACCACTAGTTTAATCTCACACCAATAACAGGCTACACCACTAGTTTAATCTCACACCAATGACAGGCTACACCACCAGTTTAATCTCACACCAATAACAGGCGACACCACTAGTTTCATCTCACACCAATAACAGGCTACACCACCAGTTTAATCTCACACCAATAACAGGCCACACCACTAGTTTAATCTCACACCAATAACAGGCTACACCACCAGTTTAATCTCACACCAAAAACAGGCCACACCACCAGTTTAATCTCACACCAATAACAGGCCACACCACTAGTTTAATCTCACACCAATAAACAGGCCACACCACTAGTTTAATCTCACACCAATAACAGGCAACACCACTAGTTTAATCTCACACCAAAAACAGGCTACACCACTAGTTTCATCTCACCCCAATAAACAGGCCACACCACTAGTTTAATCTCACACCAATAACAGGCTACACCACTAGTTTAATCTCACACCAATAACAGGCCACACCACTAGTTTAATCTCACACCAATAACAGGCCACACCACCAGTTTAATCTCACACCAATAACAGGCCACACCACTAGTTTAATCTCACACCAATAACAGGCCACACCACTAGTTTAATCTCACACCAATAACAGGCCACACCACTAGTTTAATCTCACACCAATAACAGGCCACACCACTCGTTTAATCTCACACCAATAACAGGACACACCACTAGTTTAATCTCACACCAATAACAGGTCACACCACTAGTTTAATCTCACACCAATAACAGGCCACACCACTCGTTTAATCTCACACCAATAACAGGCCACACCACCAGTTTAATCTCACACCAATAACAGGTTACACCACTGGTTTAATCTCACACCAATAACAGGCCACACCACTCGTTTAATCTCACACCAATAACAGGCCACACCACCAGTTTAATCTCACACCAATAACAGGCCACACCACCAGTTTAATCTCACACCAATAGCAGGCCACACCACTAGTTTAATCTCACACCAATAACAGGCCACACCACTAGTTTAATCTCACACAAATAACAGGCTACACCACCAGTTTAATCTCACACCAATAACAGGCTACCCCACCAGTTTAATCTCACACCAATAACAGGCCACACCACCAGTTTAATCTCACACCAATAACAGGCTACACCGCCAGTTTAATCTCACACCAATAACAGGCCACACCACCAGTTTAATCTCACACCAACAGGCCACACCACTAGTTTAATCTCACACCAATAACAGGCCACACCACTCGTTTAATCTCACACCAATAAACAGGCCACACCACTAGTTTAATCTCACACCAATAACAGGCTACACCACTAGTTTAATCTCATACCAATAACAGGCCACACCACTAGTTTAATCTCACACCAATAACAGGCTACACCACTAGTTTAATCTCATACCAATAACAGGCTACACCACTAGTTTCATCTCACACCAATAAACAGGCCACACCACTAGTTTAATCTCACACCAATAACAGGCCAGACCACTAGTTTAATCTCACACCAATAACAGGCTACACCACAAGTTTAATCTCACACCAGTAATAGGCCACACCACTAATTTAATCTCACCCCAATGACAGGCACACCACCAGTTTAATCTCACACCAATGACAGGCTACACCACCAGTTTAATCTCACACCAATAACAGGCCACACCACTAGTTTAATCTCACACCAATAAGAGGCCACACCACTAGTTTAATCTCACACCAATAACAGGCTACACCACCAGTTTAATCTCACACCAATAACAGGCCACACCACCAGTTTAATCTCACACCAATAACAGGCCACACCACCAGTTTAATGTCACACCAATAACAGGCCACACCACAACTTTAATCTCACACCAATAACAGGCCACACCACCAGTTTAATCTCACCCCAATAACAGGCTACACCACTTGTTTAATCTCACACCAATAACAGGCTACACCACAAGTTTAATCTCACACCAATAACAGGCCACACCACTAGTTTAATCTCACACCAATAACAGGCCACACCACCAGTTAAATCTCACACCAATAACAGGCTACACCACTAGTTTAATCTCACACCAATAACAGGATACACCACTACTTTAATCTCACACCAATAACAGGCCACACCACCAGTTTAATCTCACACCAATAACAGGCTACACCACTAGTTTAATCTCACACCAATAACAGGATACACCACAAGTTTAATCTCACACCAATAACAGGCTACACCACGAGTTTAATCTCACTCCCATAACAGGCGACACCACCAGTTTAATCTCACACCAATAACAGGCCACACCATGAGTTTAATCTCACACCAATAACAGGCTACACCACCAGTTTAATCTCACACCAGTAATAGGCCACACCACTAGTTTAATCTCACACCAATAACAGGCACACCACCAATTTAATCTCACACCAATGACAGGCTACACCACCAGTTTAATCTCACAGCAACAGGCCACACCACTAGTTTAATCTCACACCAGTAATAGGCCACACCACTAGTTTAATCTCACACCAATAACAGGCACACCACCAGTTTAATCTCACACCAATGACAGGCTACACCACCAGTTTAATCTCACACCAACAGGCCACACCACTAGTTTAATCTCACACCAATAACAGGCCACACCACTAGTTTAATCTCACACCAATAACAGGCTACACCACTAGTTTAATCTCACACCAATGACAGGCTACACCACCAGTTTAATCTCACACCAATAACAGGCTACACCACTAGTTTCATCTCACACCAATAACAGGCTACACCACCAGTTTAATCTCACCCCAATAACAGGCCACACCACTAGTTTAATCTCACACCAATAACAGGATACACCACCAGTTTAATCTCACACCAAAAACAGGCCACACCACCAGTTTAATCTCACACCAATAACAGGCCACACCACTAGTTTAATCTCACACCAATAAACAGGCCACACCACTAGTTTAATCTCACACCAATAACAGGCAACACCACTAGTTTAATCTCACACCAAAAACAGGCTACACCACTAGTTTCATCTCACCCCAATAAACAGGCCACACCACTAGTTTAATCTCACACCAATAACAGGCTACACCACTAGTTTAATCTCACACCAATAACAGGCCACACCACTAGTTTAATCTCACACCAATAACAGGCCACACCACCAGTTTAATCTCACACCAATAACAGGCCACACCACTAGTTTAATCTCACACCAATAACAGGCCACACCACGAGTTTAATCTCACACCAATAACAGGCCACACCACTAGTTTAATCTCACACCAATAACAGGCCACACCACTCGTTTAATCTCACACCAATAACAGGACACACCACTAGTTTAATCTCACACCAATAACAGGTTACACCACTAGTTTAATCTCACACCAATAACAGGCCACACCACTCGTTTAATCTCACACCAATAACAGGCCACACCACCAGTTTAATCTCACACCAATAACAGGTTACACCACTGGTTTAATCTCACACCAATAACAGGCCACACCACTCGTTTAATCTCACACCAATAACAGGCCACACCACCAGTTTAATCTCACACCAATAACAGGCCACACCACCAGTTTAATCTCACACCAATAGCAGGCCACACCACTAGTTTAATCTCACACCAATAACAGGCCACACCACTAGTTTAATCTCACACAAATAACAGGCTACACCACCAGTTTAATCTCACACCAATAACAGGCTACCCCACCAGTTTAATCTCACACCAATAACAGGCCACACCACCAGTTTAATCTCACACCAATAACAGGCTACACCGCCAGTTTAATCTCACACCAATAACAGGCCACACCACTACTTTAATCTCACACCAATAACAGGCTACACCACCAGTTTAATATCACACCAATAACAGGCTACACCACTAGTTTAATCTCATACCAATAACAGGCCACACCACTAGTTTAATCTCACACCAATAACAGGCCAGACCACTAGTTTAATCTCACACCAATAACAGGCTACACCACAAGTTTAATCTCACACCAGTAATAGGCCACACCACTAATTTAATCTCACCCCAATGACAGGCACACCACCAGTTTAATCTCACACCAATGACAGGCTACACCACCAGTTTAATCTCACACCAACAGGCCACACCACTAGTTTAATCTCACACCAACAACAGGCCACACCACTAGTTTAATCTCACACCAATAACAGGCCACACCACTAGTTTAATCTCACACCAATAACAGGCGACACCACTAGTTTAATATCACACCAATAACAGGCCACACCACTGGTTTAATATCACACCAATAACAGGCTCCACCACCAGTTTAATCTCACACCAATAACAGGTCACACCACCAGTTTTATCTCACACCAATAAACTGGCCACACCACGAGTTTAATCTCACACCAATAACAGGCTACACCACTCGTTTAATCTCACACCAATAACAGGCCACGCCACTGGTTTAATCTCACACCAATAACAGGCTACACCACGAGTTTAATCTCACACCAATAACAGGCCACACCACTAGTTTAATCTCACACCAATAAGAGGCCACACCACTAGTTTAATCTCACACGAATAACAGGCTACAACACCAGTTTAATCTCACACCAATAACAGGCCACACCACCAGTTTAATCTCACACCAATAACAGGCCACACCTCCAGTTTAATCTCACACCAATAACAGGCCACACCACCAGTTAAATCTCACAACAATAACAGGCCACACCACTAGTTTAATGTCACACCAATAACAGGCCACACCACAACTTTAATCTCACACCAATAACAGGCTACACCACCAGTTTCATCTCACACCAAGAACAGGCTACACCACTAGTTTAATCTCACACCAATAACAGGATACACCACTACTTTAATCTCACACCAATAACAGGCCACACCACCAGTTTAATCTCACACCAATAACAGGCTACACCACTAGTTTAATCTCACACCAATAACAGGCTACACCACAAGTTTAATCTCACACCAATAACAGGCTACATCACGAGTTTAATCTCACTCCCATAACAGGCGACACCACCAGTTTAATCTCACACCAGTAATAGGCCACACCACTAGTTTAATCTCACACCAATAACAGGCCACACCACCAGTTAAATCTCACACCAATAACAGGCTACACCACTAGTTTAATCTCACACCAATAACAGGATACACCACTACTTTAATCTCACACCAATAACAGGCCACACCACCAGTTTAATCTCACACCAATAACAGGCTACACCACTAGTTTAATCTCACACCAATAACAGGCTACACCACAAGTTTAATCTCACACCAATAACAGGCTACACCACGAGTTTAATCTCACTCCCATAACAGGCGACACCACCAGTTTAATCTCACACCAATAACAGGCCACACCACGAGTTTAATCTCACACCAATAACAGGCTACACCACCAGTTTAATCTCACACCAGTAATAGGCTACACCGCCAGTTTAATCTCACACCAATAACAGGCCACACCACTAGTTTAATGTCACACCAATAACAGGCCACACCACTAGTTTAATGTCACACCAATAACAGGCCACACCACTACTTTAATCTCACACCAATAACAGGCTACACCACTAGCTTAATCTCACACCAATAACAGGATACACCACTACTTTAATCTCACACCAATAACAGGCCACACCACCAGTTTAATCTCACACCAATAACAGGCTACACCACTAGTTTAATCTCACACCAATAACAGGCTACACCACGAGTTTAATCTCACACCAATAACAGGCGACACCACCAGTTTAATCTCACACGAATAAAGGCCACACCACTAGTTTAATCTCACACCAATAACAGGCTACACCACCAGTTTAATCTCACACCAATAATAGGCCACACCACTAGTTTAATCTCACACCAATAACAGGCACACCACCAGTTTAATCTCACACCAATGACCGGCTACACCACCAGTTTAATCTCACACCAACAGGCCACACCACTAGTTTAATCTCACACCAATAACAGGCCACACCACTAGTTTAATCTCACACCAATAAACAGGCCACACCACTCGTTTAATCTCACACCAATAACAGGCTACACCACAAGTTTAATCTCACACCAATGACAGGCTACACCACCAGTTTAATCTCACACCAATAACAGGCTACACCACTAGTTTAATCTCACACCAATAACAGGCTACACCACCAGTTTAATCTCACACCAATAAACAGGCCACACCACTCGTTTAATCTCACACCAATAACAGGCTACACCACGAGTTTAATCTCACACCAATGACAGGCTACACCACCAGTTTAATCTCACACCAATAACAGGCTACACCACGAGTTTCATCTCACACCAATAACAGGCCACACCACGAGTTTAATCTCACACCAATAACAGGCCACACCACTAGTTTAATCTCACACCAATAACATGCCACACCACTAGTTTAATCTCACACCAATAAACAGGCCACACCACTAGTTTAATCTCACACCAATAACAGGCCACACCACTAGTTTAATCTCACACCAATAACAGGCGACACCACTAGTTTAATATCACACCAATAACAGGCCACACCACTGGTTTAATATCACACCAATAACAGGCCACACCACCAGTTTAATCTCACACCAATAAACAGGCCACACCACGAGTTTAATCTCACACCAATAACAGGCTACACCACTCGTTTAATCTCACACCAATAACAGGCCACGCCACTGGTTTAATCTCACACCAATAACAGGCTACACCACGAGTTTAATCTCACACCAATAACAGGCCACACCACAAGTTTAATCTCACACCAATAAGAGGCCACACCACTAGTTTAATCTCACACGAATAACAGGCTACAACACCAGTTTAATCTCAAAACAATAACAGGCCACACCACCAGTTTAATCTCACACCAATAACAGGCCACACCTCCAGTTTAATCTCACACCAATAACAGGCCACACCACCAGTTAAATCTCACAACAATAACAGGCCACACCACTAGTTTAATGTCACACCAATAACAGGCCACACCACAACTTTAATCTCACACCAATAACAGGCTACACCACCAGTTTCATCTCACACCAAGAACAGGCT
Source organism: Myxine glutinosa (assembly GCF_964187855.1). NCBI lineage: Eukaryota > Metazoa > Chordata > Myxini > Myxiniformes > Myxinidae > Myxine > Myxine glutinosa. The sequence goes on from NC_136263.1 coordinate 77,515,420, forward strand.
ACACCACTAGTTTAATCTCACACCAATAACAGGATACACCACTACTTTAATCTCACCCCAATAACAGGCCACACCACCAGTTTAATCTCACACCAATAACAGGCTACACCACTAGTTTAATCTCACACCAATAACAGGCTACACCACAAGTTTAATCTCACACCAATAACAGGCTACATCACCAGTTTAATCTCACACCAATAACAGGCCACACCACCAGTTTAATCTCACACCAATAACAGGCCACACCTCCAGTTTAATCTCACACCAATAACAGGCCACACCACCAGTTAAATCTCACAACAATAACAGGCCACACCACTAGTTTAATGTCACACCAATAACAGGCCACACCACAACTTTAATCTCACACCAATAACAGGCTACACCACCAGTTTCATCTCACACCAAGAACAGGCTACACCACTAGTTTAATCTCACACCAATAACAGGATACACCACTACTTTAATCTCACACCAATAACAGGCCACACCACCAGTTTAATCTCACACCAATAACAGGCTACACCACTAGTTTAATCTCACACCAATAACAGGCTACACCACAAGTTTAATCTCACACCAATAACAGGCGACATCACGAGTTTAATCTCACTCCCATAACAGGCGACACCACCAGTTTAATCTCACACCAGTAATAGGCCACACCACTAGTTTAATCTCACACCAATAACAGGCCACACCACCAGTTAAATCTCACACCAATAACAGGCTACACCACTAGTTTAATCTCACACCAATAACAGGATACACCACTACTTTAATCTCACACCAATAACAGGCCACACCACCAGTTTAATCTCACACCAATAACAGGCTACACCACTAGTTTAATCTCACACCAATAACAGGCTACACCACAAGTTTAATCTCACACCAATAACAGGCTACACCACGAGTTTAATCTCACTCCCATAACAGGCGACACCACCAGTTTAATCTCACACCAATAACAGGCCACACCACGAGTTTAATCTCACACCAATAACAGGCTACACCACCAGTTTAATCTCACACCAGTAATAGGCTACACCGCCAGTTTAATCTCACACCAATAACAGGCCACACCACTAGTTTAATGTCACACCAATAACAGGCCACACCACTAGTTTAATGTCACACCAATAACAGGCCACACCACTACTTTAATCTCACACCAATAACAGGCTACACCACTAGTTTAATCTCACACCAATAACAGGATACACCACTACTTTAATCTCACACCAATAACAGGCCACACCACCAGTTTAATCTCACACCAATAACAGGCTACACCACGAGTTTAATCTCACACCAATAACAGGCTACACCACGAGTTTAATCTCACACCAATAACAGGTGACACCACCAGTTTAATCTCACACGAATAAAGGCCACACCACTAGTTTAATCTCACACCAATAACAGGCTACACCACCAGTTTAATCTCACACCAATAATAGGCCACACCACTAGTTTAATCTCACACCAATAACAGGCACACCACCAGTTTAATCTCACACCAATGACCGGCTACACCACCAGTTTAATCTCACACCAACAGGCCACACCACTAGTTTAATCTCACACCAATACCAGGCCACACCACTAGTTTAATCTCACACCAATAAACAGGCCACACCACTCGTTTAATCTCACACCAATAACAGGCTACACCACAAGTTTAATCTCACACCAATGACAGGCTACACCACCAGTTTAATCTCACACCAATAACAGGCTACACCACTAGTTTAATCTCACACCAATAACAGGCTACACCACCAGTTTAATCTCACACCAATAACAGGCCACACCACTCGTTTAATCTCACACCAATAACAGGCTACACCACCAGTTTAATCTCACACCAAAAACAGGCCACACCACCAGTTAAATCTCACACCAATAACAGGCTACACCACTAGTTTAATCTCACACCAATAACAGGATACACCACTACTTTAATCTCACACCAATAACAGGCCACACCACCAGTTTAATCTCACACCAATAACAGGCTACACCACTAGTTTAATCTCACACCAATAACAGGCTACACCACAAGTTTAATCTCACACCAATAACAGGCTACACCACGAGTTTAATCTCACTCCCATAACAGGCGACACCACCAGTTTAATCTCACACCAATAACAGGCCACACCACGAGTTTAATCTCACACCAATAACAGGCTACACCACCAGTTTAATCTCACACCAGTAATAGGCCACACCACTAGTTTAATCTCACACCAATAACAGGCACACCACCAATTTAATCTCACACCAATGACAGGCTACACCACCAGTTTAATCTCACAGCAACAGGCCACACCACTAGTTTAATCTCACACCAGTAATAGGCCACACCACTAGTTTAATCTCACACCAATAACAGGCACACCACCAGTTTAATCTCACACCAATGACAGGCTACACCACCAGTTTAATCTCACACCAACAGGCCACACCACTAGTTTAATCTCACACCAATAACAGGCCACACCACTAGTTTAATCTCACACCAATAACAGGCTACACCACTAGTTTAATCTCACACCAATGACAGGCTACACCACCAGTTTAATCTCACACCAATAACAGGCTACACCACTAGTTTCATCTCACACCAATAACAGGCTACACCACCAGTTTAATCTCACACCAATAACAGGCCACACCTCCAGTTTAATCTCACACCAATAACAGGCCACACCACCAGTTAAATCTCACAACAATAACAGGCCACACCACTAGTTTAATGTCACACCAATAACAGGCCACACCACAACTTTAATCTCACACCAATAACAGGCTACACCACCAGTTTCATCTCACACCAAGAACAGGCTACACCACTAGTTTAATCTCACACCAATAACAGGATACACCACTACTTTAATCTCTCCCCAATAACAGGCCACACCACCAGTTTAATCTCACACCAATAACAGGCTACACCACTAGTTTAATCTCACACCAATAACAGGCTACACCACAAGTTTAATCTCACACCAATAACAGGCTACATCACGAGTTTAATCTCACTCCCATAACAGGCGACACCACCAGTTTAATCTCACACCAGTAATAGGCCACACCACTAGTTTAATCTCACACCAATAACAGGCCACACCACCAGTTAAATCTCACACCAATAACAGGCTACACCACTAGTTTAATCTCACACCAATAACAGGATACACCACTACTTTAATCTCACACCAATAACAGGCCACACCACCAGTTTAATCTCACACCAATAACAGGCTACACCACTAGTTTAATCTCACACCAATAACAGGCTACACCACAAGTTTAATCTCACACCAATAACAGGCTACACCACGAGTTTAATCTCACTCCCATAACAGGCGACACCACCAGTTTAATCTCACACCAATAACAGGCCACACCACGAGTTTAATCTCACACCAATAACAGGCTACACCACCAGTTTAATCTCACACCAGTAATAGGCTACACCGCCAGTTTAATCTCACACCAATAACAGGCCACACCACTAGTTTAATGTCACACCAATAACAGGCCACACCACTAGTTTAATCTCACACCAATAACAGGCCACACCACCAGTTTAATCTCACACCAATAACAGGCCACACCTCCAGTTTAATCTCACACCAATAACAGGCCACACCACCAGTTAAATCTCACAACAATAACAGGCCACACCACTAGTTTAATGTCACACCAATAACAGGCCACACCACAACTTTAATCTCACACCAATAACAGGCTACACCACCAGTTTCATCTCACACCAAGAACAGGCTACACCACTAGTTTAATCTCACACCAATAACAGGATACACCACTACTTTAATCTCACACCAATAACAGGCCACACCACCAGTTTAATCTCACACCAATAACAGGCTACACCACTAGTTTAATCTCACACCAATAACAGGCTACACCACAAGTTTAATCTCACACCAATAACAGGCTACATCACGAGTTTAATCTCACTCCCATAACAGGCGACACCACCAGTTTAATCTCACACCAGTAATAGGCCACACCACTAGTTTAATCTCACACCAATAACAGGCCACACCACCAGTTAAATCTCACACCAATAACAGGCTACACCACTAGTTTAATCTCACACCAATAACAGGATACACCACTACTTTAATCTCACACCAATAACAGGCCACACCACCAGTTTAATCTCACACCAATAACAGGCTACACCACTAGTTTAATCTCACACCAATAACAGGCTACACCACAAGTTTAATCTCACACCAATAACAGGCTACACCACGAGTTTAATCTCACTCCCATAACAGGCGACACCACCAGTTTAATCTCACACCAATAACAGGCCACACCACGAGTTTAATCTCACACCAATAACAGGCTACACCACCAGTTTAATCTCACACCAGTAATAGGCTACACCGCCAGTTTAATCTCACACCAATAACAGGCCACACCACTAGTTTAATGTCACACCAATAACAGGCCACACCACTAGTTTAATGTCACACCAATAACAGGCCACACCACTACTTTAATCTCACACCAATAACAGGCTACACCAGTAGCTTAATCTCACACCAATAACAGGATACACCACTACTTTAATCTCACACCAATAACAGGCCACACCACCAGTTTAATCTCACACCAATAACAGGCTACACCACTAGTTTAATCTCACACCAATAACAGGCTACACCACGAGTTTAATCTCACACCAATAACAGGCGACACCACCAGTTTAATCTCACACGAATAAAGGCCACACCACTAGTTTAATCTCACACCAATAACAGGCTACACCACCAGTTTAATCTCACACCAATAATAGGCCACACCACTAGTTTAATCTCACACCAATAACAGGCACACCACCAGTTTAATCTCACACCAATGACCGGCTACACCACCAGTTTAATCTCACACCAACAGGCCACACCACTAGTTTAATCTCACACCAATAACAGGCCACACCACTAGTTTAATCTCACACCAATAAACAGGCCACACCACTCGTTTAATCTCACACCAATAACAGGCTACACCACAAGTTTAATCTCACACCAATGACAGGCTACACCACCAGTTTAATCTCACACCAATAACAGGCTACACCACTAGTTTAATCTCACACCAATAACAGGCTACACCACCAGTTTAATCTCACACCAATAAACAGGCCACACCACTCGTTTAATCTCACACCAATAACAGGCTACACCACGAGTTTAATCTCACACCAATGACAGGCTACACCACCAGTTTAATCTCACACCAATAACAGGCTACACCACGAGTTTCATCTCACACCAATAACAGGCCACACCACTAGTTTAATCTCACACCAATAACAGGCCACACCACTAGTTTAATCTCACACCAATAACATGCCACACCACTAGTTTAATCTCACACCAATAAACAGGCCACACCACTAGTTTAATCTCACACCAATAACAGGCCACACCACTAGTTTAATCTCACACCAATAACAGGCGACACCACTAGTTTAATATCACACCAATAACAGGCCACACCACTGGTTTAATATCACACCAATAACAGGCCACACCACCAGTTTAATCTCACACCAATAAACAGGCCACACCACGAGTTTAATCTCACACCAATAACAGGCTACACCACTCGTTTAATCTCACACCAATAACAGGCCACGCCACTGGTTTAATCTCACACCAATAACAGGCTACACCACGAGTTTAATCTCACACCAATAACAGGCCACACCACAAGTTTAATCTCACACCAATAAGAGGCCACACCACTAGTTTAATCTCACACGAATAACAGGCTACAACACCAGTTTAATCTCACACCAATAACAGGCCACACCACCAGTTTAATCTCACACCAATAACAGGCCACACCTCCAGTTTAATCTCACACCAATAACAGGCCACACCACCAGTTAAATCTCACAACAATAACAGGCCACACCACTAGTTTAATGTCACACCAATAACAGGCCACACCACAACTTTAATCTCACACCAATAACAGGCTACACCACCAGTTTCATCTCACACCAAGAACAGGCTACACCACTAGTTTAATCTCACACCAATAACAGGATACACCACTACTTTAATCTCACCCCAATAACAGGCCACACCACCAGTTTAATCTCACACCAATAACAGGCTACACCACTAGTTTAATCTCACACCAATAACAGGCTACACCACAAGTTTAATCTCACACCAATAACAGGCTACATCACCAGTTTAATCTCACACCAATAACAGGCCACACCACCAGTTTAATCTCACACCAATAACAGGCCACACCTCCAGTTTAATCTCACACCAATAACAGGCCACACCACCAGTTAAATCTCACAACAATAACAGGCCACACCACTAGTTTAATGTCACACCAATAACAGGCCACACCACAACTTTAATCTCACACCAATAACAGGCTACACCACCAGTTTCATCTCACACCAAGAACAGGCTACACCACTAGTTTAATCTCACACCAATAACAGGATACACCACTACTTTAATCTCACACCAATAACAGGCCACACCACCAGTTTAATCTCACACCAATAACAGGCTACACCACTAGTTTAATCTCACACCAATAACAGGCTACACCACAAGTTTAATCTCACACCAATAACAGGCTACATCACGAGTTTAATCTCACTCCCATAACAGGCGACACCACCAGTTTAATCTCACACCAGTAATAGGCCACACCACTAGTTTAATCTCACACCAATAACAGGCCACACCACCAGTTAAATCTCACACCAATAACAGGCTACACCACTAGTTTAATCTCACACCAATAACAGGATACACCACTACTTTAATCTCACACCAATAACAGGCCACACCACCAGTTTAATCTCACACCAATAACAGGCTACACCACTAGTTTAATCTCACACCAATAACAGGCTACACCACAAGTTTAATCTCACACCAATAACAGGCTACACCACGAGTTTAATCTCACTCCCATAACAGGCGACACCACCAGTTTAATCTCACACCAATAACAGGCCACACCACGAGTTTAATCTCACACCAATAACAGGCTACACCACCAGTTTAATCTCACACCAGTAATAGGCTACACCGCCAGTTTAATCTCACACCAATAACAGGCCACACCACTAGTTTAATGTCACACCAATAACAGGCCACACCACTAGTTTAATGTCACACCAATAACAGGCCACACCACTACTTTAATCTCACACCAATAACAGGCTACACCACTAGTTTAATCTCACACCAATAACAGGATACACCACTACTTTAATCTCACACCAATAACAGGCCACACCACCAGTTTAATCTCACACCAATAACAGGCTACACCACGAGTTTAATCTCACACCAATAACAGGCTACACCACGAGTTTAATCTCACACCAATAACAGGCGACACCACCAGTTTAATCTCACACGAATAAAGGCCACACCACTAGTTTAATCTCACACCAATAACAGGCTACACCACCAGTTTAATCTCACACCAATAATAGGCCACACCACTAGTTTAATCTCACACCAATAACAGGCACACCACCAGTTTAATCTCACACCAATGACCGGCTACACCACCAGTTTAATCTCACACCAACAGGCCACACCACTAGTTTAATCTCACACCAATAACAGGCCACACCACTAGTTTAATCTCACACCAATAAACAGGCCACACCACTCGTTTAATCTCACACCAATAACAGGCTACACCACAAGTTTAATCTCACACCAATGACAGGCTACACCACCAGTTTAATCTCACACCAATAACAGGCTACACCACTAGTTTAATCTCACACCAATAACAGGCTACACCACCAGTTTAATCTCACACCAATAACAGGCCACACCACTCGTTTAATCTCACACCAATAACAGGCTACACCACCAGTTTAATCTCACACCAAAAACAGGCCACACCACCAGTTAAATCTCACACCAATAACAGGCTACACCACTAGTTTAATCTCACACCAATAACAGGATACACCACTACTTTAATCTCACACCAATAACAGGCCACACCACCAGTTTAATCTCACACCAATAACAGGCTACACCACTAGTTTAATCTCACACCAATAACAGGCTACACCACAAGTTTAATCTCACACCAATAACAGGCTACACCACGAGTTTAATCTCACTCCCATAACAGGCGACACCACCAGTTTAATCTCACACCAATAACAGGCCACACCACGAGTTTAATCTCACACCAATAACAGGCTACACCACCAGTTTAATCTCACACCAGTAATAGGCCACACCACTAGTTTAATCTCACACCAATAACAGGCACACCACCAATTTAATCTCACACCAATGACAGGCTACACCACCAGTTTAATCTCACAGCAACAGGCCACACCACTAGTTTAATCTCACACCAGTAATAGGCCACACCACTAGTTTAATCTCACACCAATAACAGGCACACCACCAGTTTAATCTCACACCAATGACAGGCTACACCACCAGTTTAATCTCACACCAACAGGCCACACCACTAGTTTAATCTCACACCAATAACAGGCCACACCACTAGTTTAATCTCACACCAATAACAGGCTACACCACTAGTTTAATCTCACACCAATGACAGGCTACACCACCAGTTTAATCTCACACCAATAACAGGCTACACCACTAGTTTCATCTCACACCAATAACAGGCTACACCACCAGTTTAATCTCACACCAATAACAGGCCACACCTCCAGTTTAATCTCACACCAATAACAGGCCACACCACCAGTTAAATCTCACAACAATAACAGGCCACACCACTAGTTTAATGTCACACCAATAACAGGCCACACCACAACTTTAATCTCACACCAATAACAGGCTACACCACCAGTTTCATCTCACACCAAGAACAGGCTACACCACTAGTTTAATCTCACACCAATAACAGGATACACCACTACTTTAATCTCTCCCCAATAACAGGCCACACCACCAGTTTAATCTCACACCAATAACAGGCTACACCACTAGTTTAATCTCACACCAATAACAGGCTACACCACAAGTTTAATACTCACACCAATAACAGGCTACATCACGAGTTTAATCTCACTCCCATAACAGGCGACACCACCAGTTTAATCTCACACCAGTAATAGGCCACACCACTAGTTTAATCTCACACCAATAACAGGCCACACCACCAGTTAAATCTCACACCAATAACAGGCTACACCACTAGTTTAATCTCACACCAATAACAGGATACACCACTACTTTAATCTCACACCAATAACAGGCCACACCACCAGTTTAATCTCACACCAATAACAGGCTACACCACAAGTTTAATCTCACACCAATAACAGGCTACACCACGAGTTTAATCTCACTCCCATAACAGGCGACACCACCAGTTTAATCTCACACCAATAACAGGCCACACCACGAGTTTAATCTCACACCAATAACAGGCTACACCACCAGTTTAATCTCACACCAGTAATAGGCTACACCGCCAGTTTAATCTCACACCAATAACAGGCCACACCACTAGTTTAATGTCACACCAATAACAGGCCACACCACTAGTTTAATGTCACACCAATAACAGGCCACACCACTACTTTAATCTCACACCAATAACAGGCTACACCACTAGTTTAATCTCACACCAATAACAGGATACACCACTACTTTAATCTCACACCAATAACAGGCCACACCACCAGTTTAATCTCACACCAATAACAGGCTACACCACGAGTTTAATCTCACACCAATAACAGGCTACACCACGAGTTTAATCTCACACCAATAACAGGCGACACCACCAGTTTAATCTCACACGAATAAAGGCCACACCACTAGTTTAATCTCACACCAATAACAGGCTACACCACCAGTTTAATCTCACACCAATAATAGGCCACACCACTAGTTTAATCTCACACCAATAACAGGCACACCACCAGTTTAATCTCACACCAATGACCGGCTACACCACCAGTTTAATCTCACACCAACAGGCTACACCACTAGTTTCATCTCACACCAATAACAGGCTACACCACCAGTTTAATCTCACACCAATAACAGGCCACACCTCCAGTTTAATCTCACACCAATAACAGGCTACACCACAAGTTTAATCTCACACCAATGACAGGCTACACCACCAGTTTAATCTCACACCAATAACAGGCTACACCACTAGTTTAATCTCACACCAATAACAGGCTACACCACCAGTTTAATCTCACACCAATAACAGGCCACACCACTCGTTTAATCTCACACCAATAACAGGCTACACCACCAGTTTAATCTCACACCAAAAACAGGCCACACCACCAGTTAAATCTCACACCAATAACAGGCTACACCACTAGTTTAATCTCACACCAATAACAGGATACACCACTACTTTAATCTCACACCAATAACAGGCCACACCACCAGTTTAATCTCACACCAATAACAGGCTACACCACTAGTTTAATCTCACACCAATAACAGGCTACACCACAAGTTTAATCTCACACCAATAACAGGCTACACCACGAGTTTAATCTCACTCCCATAACAGGCGACACCACCAGTTTAATCTCACACCAATAACAGGCCACACCACGAGTTTAATCTCACACCAATAACAGGCTACACCACCAGTTTAATCTCACACCAGTAATAGGCCACACCACTAGTTTAATCTCACACCAATAACAGGCACACCACCAATTTAATCTCACACCAATGACAGGCTACACCACCAGTTTAATCTCACAGCAACAGGCCACACCACTAGTTTAATCTCACACCAGTAATAGGCCACACCACTAGTTTAATCTCACACCAATAACAGGCACACCACCAGTTTAATCTCACACCAATGACAGGCTACACCACCAGTTTAATCTCACACCAACAGGCCACACCACTAGTTTAATCTCACACCAATAACAGGCCACACCACTAGTTTAATCTCACACCAATAACAGGCTACACCACTAGTTTAATCTCACACCAATGACAGGCTACACCACCAGTTTAATCTCACACCAATAACAGGCTACACCACTAGTTTCATCTCACACCAATAACAGGCTACACCACCAGTTTAATCTCACACCAATAACAGGCCACACCACTAGTTTAATCTCACACCAATAACAGGCTACACCACCAGTTTAATCTCACACCAAAAACAGGCCACACCACCAGTTTAATCTCACACCAATAACAGGCCACACCACTAGTTTAATCTCACACCAATAAACAGGCCACACCACTAGTTTAATCTCACACCAATAACAGGCAACACCACTAGTTTAATCTCACACCAAAAACAGGCTACACCACTAGTTTCATCTCACCCCAATAAACAGGCCACACCACTAGTTTAATCTCACACCAATAACAGGCTACACCACTAGTTTAATCTCACACCAATAACAGGCCACACCACTAGTTTAATCTCACACCAATAACAGGCCACACCACCAGTTTAATCTCACACCAATAACAGGCCACACCACTAGTTTAATCTCACACCAATAACAGGCCACACCACTAGTTTAATCTCACACCAATAACAGGCCACACCACTAGTTTAATCTCACACCAATAACAGGCCACACCACTCGTTTAATCTCACACCAATAACAGGACACACCACTAGTTTAATCTCACACCAATAACAGGTCACACCACTAGTTTAATCTCACACCAATAACAGGCCACACCACTCGTTTAATCTCACACCAATAACAGGCCACACCACCAGTTTAATCTCACACCAATAACAGGTTACACCACTGGTTTAATCTCACACCAATAACAGGCCACACCACTCGTTTAATCTCACACCAATAACAGGCCACACCACCAGTTTAATCTCACACCAATAACAGGCCACACCACCAGTTTAATCTCACACCAATAGCAGGCCACACCACTAGTTTAATCTCACACCAATAACAGGCCACACCACTAGTTTAATCTCACACAAATAACAGGCTACACCACCAGTTTAATCTCACACCAATAACAGGCTACCCCACCAGTTTAATCTCACACCAATAACAGGCCACACCACCAGTTTAATCTCACACCAATAACAGGCTACACCGCCAGTTTAATCTCACACCAATAACAGGCCACACCACCAGTTTAATCTCACACCAACAGGCCACACCACTAGTTTAATCTCACACCAATAACAGGCCACACCACTAGTTTAATCTCACACCAATAAACAGGCCACACCACTAGTTTAATCTCACACCAATAACAGGCTACACCACTAGTTTAATCTCATACCAATAACAGGCCACACCACTAGTTTAATCTCACACCAATAACAGGCTACACCACTAGTTTAATCTCATACCAATAACAGGCTACACCACTAGTTTCATCTCACACCAATAAACAGGCCACACCACTAGTTTAATCTCACACCAATAACAGGCCAGACCACTAGTTTAATCTCACACCAATAACAGGCTACACCACAAGTTTAATCTCACACCAGTAATAGGCCACACCACTAATTTAATCTCACCCCAATGACAGGCACACCACCAGTTTAATCTCACACCAATGACAGGCTACACCACCAGTTTAATCTCACACCAACAGGCCACACCACTAGTTTAATCTCACACCAACAACAGGCCACACCACTAGTTTAATCTCACACCAATAAACAGGCCACACCACTCGTTTAATCTCACACCAATAACAGGCTACACCACTAGTTTAATCTCACACCAATGACAGGCTACACCACCAGTTTAATCTCACACCAATAACAGGCTACACCACGAGTTTCATCTCACACCAATAACAGGCCACACCACTAGTTTAATCTCACACCAATAACAGGCCACACCACTAGTTTAATCTCACACCAATAACATGCCACACCACTAGTTTAATCTCACACCAATAAACAGGCCACACCACTAGTTTAATCTCACACCAATAACAGGCCACACCACTAGTTTAATCTCACACCAATAACAGGCGACACCACTAGTTTAATATCACACCAATAACAGGCCACACCACTGGTTTAATATCACACCAATAACAGGCTCCACCACCAGTTTAATCTCACACCAATAACAGGCCACACCACCAGTTTAATCTCACACCAATAAACAGGCCACACCACGAGTTTAATCTCACACCAATAACAGGCTACACCACTCGTTTAATCTCACACCAATAACAGGCCACGCCACTGGTTTAATCTCACACCAATAACAGGCTACACCACGAGTTTAATCTCACACCAATAACAGGCCACACCACTAGTTTAATCTCACACCAATAAGAGGCCACACCACTAGTTTAATCTCACACGAATAACAGGCTACAACACCAGTTTAATCTCACACCAATAACAGGCCACACCACCAGTTTAATCTCACACCAATAACAGGCCACACCTCCAGTTTAATCTCACACCAATAACAGGCCACACCACCAGTTAAATCTCACAACAATAACAGGCCACACCACTAGTTTAATGTCACACCAATAACAGGCCACACCACAACTTTAATCTCACACCAATAACAGGCTACACCACCAGTTTCATCTCACACCAAGAACAGGATACACCACTACTTTAATCTCACACCAATAACAGGCCACACCACCAGTTTAATCTCACACCAATAACAGGCTACACCACTAGTTTAATCTCACACCAATAACAGGATACACCACTACTTTAATCTCACACCAATAACAGGCCACACCACCAGTTTAATCTCACACCAATAACAGGCTACACCACTAGTTTAATCTCACACCAATAACAGGCTACACCACAAGTTTAATCTCACACCAATAACAGGCTACATCACGAGTTTAATCTCACTCCCATAACAGGCGACACCACCAGTTTAATCTCACACCAGTAATAGGCCACACCACTAGTTTAATCTCACACCAATAACAGGCCACACCACCAGTTAAATCTCACACCAATAACAGGCTACACCACTAGTTTAATCTCACACCAATAACAGGATACACCACTACTTTAATCTCACACCAATAACAGGCCACACCACCAGTTTAATCTCACACCAATAACAGGCTACACCACTAGTTTAATCTCACACCAATAACAGGCTACACCACAAGTTTAATCTCACACCAATAACAGGCTACACCACGAGTTTAATCTCACTCCCATAACAGGCGACACCACCAGTTTAATCTCACACCAATAACAGGCCACACCACGAGTTTAATCTCACACCAATAACAGGCTACACCACCAGTTTAATCTCACACCAGTAATAGGCTACACCGCCAGTTTAATCTCACACCAATAACAGGCCACACCACTAGTTTAATGTCACACCAATAACAGGCCACACCACTAGTTTAATGTCACACCAATAACAGGCCACACCACTACTTTAATCTCACACCAATAACAGGCTACACCACTAGTTTAATCTCACACCAATAACAGGATACACCACTACTTTAATCTCACACCAATAACAGGCCACACCACCAGTTTAATCTCACACCAATAACAGGCTACACCACTAGTTTAATCTCACACCAATAACAGGCTACACCACGAGTTTAATCTCACACCAATAACAGGCGACACCACCAGTTTAATCTCACACGAATAAAGGCCACACCACTAGTTTAATCTCACACCAATAACAGGCTACACCACCAGTTTAATCTCACACCAATAATAGGCCACACCACTAGTTTAATCTCACACCAATAACAGGCACACCACCAGTTTAATCTCACACCAATGACCGGCTACACCACCAGTTTAATCTCACACCAACAGGCCACACCACTAGTTTAATCTCACACCAATAACAGGCCACACCACTAGTTTAATCTCACACCAATAAACAGGCCACACCACTCGTTTAATCTCACACCAATAACAGGCTACACCACAAGTTTAATCTCACACCAATGACAGGCTACACCACCAGTTTAATCTCACACCAATAACAGGCTACACCACTAGTTTAATCCCACACCAATAACAGGCTACACCACCAGTTTAATCTCACACCAATAACAGGCCACACCACTCGTTTAATCTCACACCAATAACAGGCTACACCACCAGTTTAATCTCACACCAAAAACAGGCCACACCACCAGTTTAATCTCACACCAACAGGCCACACCACTGGTTTAATCTCACACCAATAACAGGCCACACCACTCGTTTAATCTCACACCAATAACAGGCCACACCACCAGTTTAATCTCACACCAATACCAGGCCACACCACTAGTTTAATCTCACACCAATAACAGGCCACACCACCAGTTTAATCTCACACCAATAACAGGCTACACCGCCAGTTTAATCTCACACCAATAACAGGCCACACCACTCGTTTAATGTCACACCAATAACAGGCTACACCACTAGTTTCATCTCACACCAATAAACAGGCCACACCACTAGTTTAATCTCACACCGATAACAGGCCACACCACCAGTTTAATCTCACACCAATAACAGGCCACACCACAAGTTTAATCTCACACCAATAACAGGCCACACCACCGGTTTAATGTCACACCAATAACAGGCCACACCACTAGTTTAATCTCACACCGATAACAGGCCACACCACCGGTTTAATCTCACACCAATAACAGGCCACACCACCAGTTTAATCTCACACCAATAACAGGCCACGCCACTAGTTTAATCTCACACCAATAAACAGGCCACACCACGAGTTTAATCTCACACCAATAACAGGCTACACCACGAGTTTAATCTCACACCAATAACAGGCCACACCACTAGTTTAATCTCACACCAATAAGAGGCCACACCACTAGTTTAATCTCACACCAATAACAGGCTACACCACCAGTTTAATCTCACACCAATAACAGGCCACACCACCAGTTTAATCTCACACCAATAACAGGCCACACCACCAGTTTAATGTCACACCAATAACAGGCCACACCACAACTTTAATCTCACACCAATAACAGGCCACACCACCAGTTTAATCTCACCCCAATAACAGGCTACACCACTAGTTTAATCTCACACCAATAACAGGCTACACCACAAGTTTAATCTCACACCAATAACAGGCTACACCACGAGTTTAATCTCACTCCCATAACAGGCGACACCACCAGTTTAATCTCACACCAATAACAGGCCACACCACGAGTTTAATCTCACACCAATAACAGGCGACACCACCAGTTTAATCTCACACCAGTAATAGGCCACACCACTAGTTTAATCTCACACCAATAACAGGCCACACCACCAGTTAAATCTCACACCAATAACAGGCTACACCACTAGTTTAATCTCACACCAATAACAGGATACACCACTACTTTAATCTCACACCAATAACAGGCCACACCACCAGTTTAATCTCACACCAATAACAGGCTACACCACAAGTTTAATCTCACACCAATAACAGGCTACACCACGAGTTTAATCTCACTCCCATAACAGGCGACACCACCAGTTTAATCTCACACCAATAACAGGCCACACCACGAGTTTAATCTCACACCAATAACAGGCTACACCACCAGTTTAATCTCACACCAGTAATAGGCCACACCACTAGTTTAATCTCACACCAATAACAGGCACACCACCAATTTAATCTCACACCAATGACAGGCTACACCACCAGTTTAATCTCACAGCAACAGGCCACACCACTAGTTTAATCTCACACCAGTAATAGGCCACACCACTAGTTTAATCTCACACCAATAACAGGCACACCACCAGTTTAATCTCACACCAATGACAGGCTACACCACCAGTTTAATCTCACACCAACAGGCCACACCACTAGTTTAATCTCACACCAATAACAGGCCACACCACTAGTTTAATCTCACACCAATAACAGGCTACACCACTAGTTTAATCTCACACCAATGACAGGCTACACCACCAGTTTAATCTCACACCAATAACAGGCTACACCACTAGTTTCATCTCACGCCAATAACAGGCTACACCACCAGTTTAATCTCACACCAATAACAGGCCACACCACTAGTTTAATCTCACACCAATAACAGGCTACACCACCAGTTTAATCTCACACCAAAAACAGGCCACACCACCAGTTTAATGTCACACCAATAACAGGCCACACCACTAGTTTAATCTCACACCAATAAACAGGCCACACCACTAGTTTAATCTCACACCAATAACAGGCAACACCACTAGTTTAATCTCACACCAAAAACAGGCTACACCACTAGTTTCATCTCACCCCAATAAACAGGCCACACCACTAGTTTAATCTCACACCAATAACAGGCTACACCACTAGTTTAATCTCACACCAATAACAGCCCACACCACTAGTTTAATCTCACACCAATAACAGGCCACACCACCAGTTTAATCTCACACCAATAACAGGCCACACCACTAGTTTAATCTCACACCAATAACAGGCCACACCACTAGTTTAATCTCACACCAATAACAGGCCACACCACTAGTTTAATCTCACACCAATAACAGGCCACACCACTCGTTTAATCTCACACCAATAACAGGACACACCACTAGTTTAATCTCACACCAATAACAGGTTACACCACTAGTTTAATCTCACACCAATAACAGGCCACACCACTCGTTTAATCTCACACCAATAACAGGCCACACCACCAGTTTAATCTCACACCAATAACAGGTTACACCACTGGTTTAATCTCACACCAATAACAGGCCACACCACTCGTTTAATCTCACACCAATAACAGGCCACACCACCAGTTTAATCTCACACCAATAACAGGCCACACCACCAGTTTAATCTCACACCAATAGCAGGCCACACCACTAGTTTAATCTCACACCAATAACAGGCCACACCACTCGTTAAATCTCACACAAATAACAGGCTACACCACCAGTTTAATCTCACACCAATAACAGGCTACCCCACCAGTTTAATCTCACACCAATAACAGGCCACACCACCAGTTTAATCTCACACCAATAACAGGCTACACCGCCAGTTTAATCTCACACCAATAACAGGCCACACCACTAGTTGAATGTCACACCAATAACAGGCCACACCACTAGTTTAATGTCACACCAATAACAGGCCACACCACTACTTTAATCTCACACCAATAACAGGCTACACCACCAGTTTAATCTCACACCAATGACCGGCTACACCACCAGTTTAATCTCACACCAACAGGCCACACCACTAGTTTAATCTCACACCAATAACAGGCCACACCACTAGTTTAATCTCACACCAATAAACAGGCCACACCACTCGTTTAATCTCACACCAATAACAGGCTACACCACAAGTTTAATCTCACACCAATGACAGGCTACACCACCAGTTTAATCTCACACCAATAACAGGCTACACCACTAGTATAATCTCACACCAATAACAGGCTACACCACTAGTATAATCTCACACCAATAACAGGCTACACCACCAGTTTAATCTCACACCAATAACAGGCCACACCACTAGTTTAATCTCACACCAATAAACAGGCCACACCACTAGTTTAATCTCACACCAATAACAGGCTACACCACTAGTTTAATCTCATACCAATAACAGGCCACACCACTAGTTTAATCTCACACCAATAACAGGCTACACCACTAGTTTAATCTCATACCAATAACAGGCTACACCACTAGTTTCATCTCACACCAATAAACAGGCCACACCACTAGTTTAATCTCACACCAATAACAGGCCAGACCACTAGTTTAATCTCACACCAATAACAGGCTACACCACAAGTTTAATCTCACACCAGTAATAGGCCACACCACTAATTTAATCTCACCCCAATGACAGGCACACCACCAGTTTAATCTCACACCAATGACAGGCTACACCACCAGTTTAATCTCACACCAATAACATGCCACACCACTAGTTTAATCTCACACCAATAAACAGGCCACACCACTAGTTTAATCTCACACCAATAACAGGCCACACCACTAGTTTAATCTCACACCAATAACAGGCGACACCACTAGTTTAATATCACACCAATAACAGGCCACACCACTGGTTTAATATCACACCAATAACAGGCTCCACCACCAGTTTAATCTCACACCAATAACAGGCCACACCACCAGTTTAATCTCACACCAATAAACAGGCCACACCACGAGTTTAATCTCACACCAATAACAGGCTACACCACTCGTTTAATCTCACACCAATAACAGGCCACGCCACTGGTTTAATCTCACACCAATAACAGGCTACACCACGAGTTTAATCTCACACCAATAACAGGCCACACCACTAGTTTAATCTCACACCAATAAGAGGCCACACCACTAGTTTAATCTCACACGAATAACAGGCTACAACACCAGTTTAATCTCACACCAATAACAGGCCACACCACCAGTTTAATCTCACACCAATAACAGGCCACACCTCCAGTTTAATCTCACACCAATAACAGGCCACACCACCAGTTAAATCTCACAACAATAACAGGCCACACCACTAGTTTAATGTCACACCAATAACAGGCCACACCACAACTTTAATCTCACACCAATAACAGGCTACATCACGAGTTTAATCTCACTCCCATAACAGGCGACACCACCAGTTTAATCTCACACCAGTAATAGGCCACACCACTAGTTTAATCTCACACCAATAACAGGCCACACCACCAGTTAAATCTCACACCAATAACAGGCTACACCACTAGTTTAATCTCACACCAATAACAGGATACACCACTACTTTAATCTCACACCAATAACAGGCCACACCACCAGTTTAATCTCACACCAATAACAGGCTACACCACTAGTTTAATCTCACACCAATAACAGGCTACACCACAAGTTTAATCTCACACCAATAACAGGCTACACCACGAGTTTAATCTCACTCCCATAACAGGCGACACCACCAGTTTAATCTCACACCAATAACAGGCCACACCACGAGTTTAATCTCACACCAATAACAGGCTACACCACCAGTTTAATCTCACACCAGTAATAGGCTACACCGCCAGTTTAATCTCACACCAATAACAGGCCACACCACTAGTTTAATGTCACACCAATAACAGGCCACACCACTAGTTTAATGTCACACCAATAACAGGCCACACCACTACTTTAATCTCACACCAATAACAGGCTACACCACTAGTTTAATCTCACACCAATAACAGGATACACCACTACTTTAATCTCACACCAATAACAGGCCACACCACCAGTTTAATCTCACACCAATAACAGGCTACACCACTAGTTTAATCTCACACCAATAACAGGCTACACCACGAGTTTAATCTCACACCAATAACAGGCGACACCACCAGTTTAATCTCACACGAATAAAGGCCACACCACTAGTTTAATCTCACACCAATAACAGGCTACACCACCAGTTTAATCTCACACCAATAACAGGCCACACCACTAGTTTAATCTCACACCAATAACAGGCCACACCACTAGTTTAATCTCACACCAATAAACAGGCCACACCACTCGTTTAATCTCACACCAATAACAGGCTACACCACAAGTTTAATCTCACACCAATGACAGGCTACACCACCAGTTTAATCTCACACCAATAACAGGCTACACCACTAGTTTAATCCCATACCAATAACAGGCTACACCACCAGTTTAATCTCACACCAATAACAGGCCACACCACTCGTTTAATCTCACACCAATAACAGGCTACACCACCAGTTTAATCTCACACCAAAAACAGGCCACACCACCAGTTTAATCTCACACCAACAGGCCACACCACTGGTTTAATCTCACACCAATAACAGGCCACACCACTCGTTTAATCTCACACCAATAACAAGCCACACCACCAGTTTAATCTCACACCAATAACAGGCCACACCACCAGTTTAATCTCACACCAATACCAGGCCACACCACTAGTTTAATCTCACACCAATAACAGGCCACACCACCAGTTTAATCTCACACCAATAACAGGCTACACCGCCAGTTTAATCTCACACCAATAACAGGCCACACCACTCGTTTAATGTCACACCAATAACAGGCTACACCACTAGTTTCATCTCACACCAATAAACAGGCCACACCACTAGTTTAATCTCACACCGATAACAGGCCACACCACCAGTTTAATCTCACACCAATAACAGGCCACACCACAAGTTTAATCTCACACCAATAACAGGCCACACCACCGGTTTAATGTCACACCAATAACAGGCCACACCACTAGTTTAATCTCACACCGATAATAGGCCACACCACCGGTTTAATCTCACACCAATAACAGGCCACACCACCAGTTTAATCTCACACCAATAACAGGCCACGCCACTAGTTTAATCTCACACCAATAAACAGGCCACACCACGAGTTTAATCTCACACCAATAACAGGCTACACCACGAGTTTAATCTCACACCAATAACAGGCCACACCACTAGTTTAATCTCACACCAATAAGAGGCCACACCACTAGTTTAATCTCACACCAATAACAGGCTACACCACCAGTTTAATCTCACACCAATAACAGGCCACACCACCAGTTTAATCTCACACCAATAACAGGCCACACCACCAGTTTAATGTCACACCAATAACAGGCCACACCACAACTTTAATCTCACACCAATAACAGGCCACACCACCAGTTTAATCTCACCCCAATAACAGGCTACACCACTAGTTTAATCTCACACCAATAACAGGCTACACCACAAGTTTAATCTCACACCAATAACAGGCTACACCACGAGTTTAATCTCACTCCCATAACAGGCGACACCACCAGTTTAATCTCACACCAATAACAGGCCACACCACGAGTTTAATCTCACACCAATAACAGGCGACACCACCAGTTTAATCTCACACCAGTAATAGGCCACACCACTAGTTTAATCTCACACCAATAACAGGCCACACCACCAGTTAAATCTCACACCAATAACAGGCTACACCACTAGTTTAATCTCACACCAATAACAGGATACACCACTACTTTAATCTCACACCAATAACAGGCCACACCACCAGTTTAATCTCACACCAATAACAGGCTACACCACTAGTTTAATCTCACACCAATAACAGGCTACACCACAAGTTTAATCTCACACCAATAACAGGCTACACCACGAGTTTAATCTCACTCCCATAACAGGCGACACCACCAGTTTAATCTCACACCAATAACAGGCCACACCACTAGTTTAATCTCACACCAATAACAGGCACACCACCAATTTAATCTCACACCAATGACAGGCTACACCACCAGTTTAATCTCACAGCAACAGGCCACACCACTAGTTTAATCTCACACCAGTAATAGGCCACACCACTAGTTTAATCTCACACCAATAACAGGCACACCACCAGTTTAATCTCACACCAATGACAGGCTACACCACCAGTTTAATCTCACACCAACAGGCCACACCACTAGTTTAATCTCACACCAATAACAGGCCACACCACTAGTTTAATCTCACACCAATAACAGGCTACACCACTAGTTTAATCTCACACCAATGACAGGCTACACCACAAGTTTAATCTCACACCAATAACAGGCTACACCACTAGTTTCATCTCACACCAATAACAGGCTACACCACCAGTTTAATCTCACACCAATAACAGGCCACACCACTAGTTTAATCTCACACCAATAACAGGCTACACCACCAGTTTAATCTCACACCAAAAACAGGCCACACCACCAGTTTAATCTCACACCAATAACAGGCCACACCACTAGTTTAATCTCACACCAATAAACAGGCCACACCACTAGTTTAATCTCACACCAATAACAGGCAACACCACTAGTTTAATCTCACACCAAAAACAGGCTACACCACTAGTTTCATCTCACCCCAATAAACAGGCCACACCACTAGTTTAATCTCACACCAATAACAGGCTACACCACTAGTTTAATCTCACACCAATAACAGGCCACACCACTAGTTTAATCTCACACCAATAACAGGCCACACCACCAGTTTAATCTCACACCAATAACAGGCCACACCACTAGTTTAATCTCACACCAATAACAGGCCACACCACTAGTTTAATCTCACACCAATAACAGGCCACACCACTAGTTTAATCTCACACCAATAACAGGCCACACCACTCGTTTAATCTCACACCAATAACAGGACACACCACTAGTTTAATCTCACACCAATAACAGGTTACACCACTAGTTTAATCTCACACCAATAACAGGCCACACCACTCGTTTAATCTCACACCAATAACAGGCCACACCACCAGTTTAATCTCACACCAATAACAGGTTACACCACTGGTTTAATCTCACACCAATAACAGGCCACACCACTCGTTTAATCTCACACCAATAACAGGCCACACCACCAGTTTAATCTCACACCAATAACAGGCCACACCACCAGTTTAATCTCACACCAATAGCAGGCCACACCACTAGTTTAATCTCACACCAATAACAGGCCACACCACTCGTTTAATCTCACACAAATAACAGGCTACACCACCAGTTTAATCTCACACCAATAACAGGCTACCCCACCAGTTTAATCTCACACCAATAACAGGCCACACCACCAGTTTAATCTCACACCAATAACAGGCTACACCGCCAGTTTAATCTCACACCAATAACAGGCCACACCACTAGTTGAATGTCACACCAATAACAGGCCACACCACTAGTTTAATGTCACACCAATAACAGGCCACACCACTACTTTAATCTCACACCAATAACAGGCTACACCACCAGTTTAATCTCACACCAATGACCGGCTACACCACCAGTTTAATCTCACACCAACAGGCCACACCACTAGTTTAATCTCACACCAATAACAGGCCACACCACTAGTTTAATCTCACACCAATAAACAGGCCACACCACTCGTTTAATCTCACACCAATAACAGGCTACACCACAAGTTTAATCTCACACCAATGACAGGCTACACCACCAGTTTAATCTCACACCAATAACAGGCTACACCACTAGTATAATCTCACACCAATAACAGGCTACACCACCAGTTTAATCTCACACCAATAACAGGCCACACCACTAGTTTAATCTCACACCAATAACAGGCTACACCACCAGTTTAATCTCACACCAAAAACAGGCCACACCACCAGTTTAATCTCACACCAACAGGCCACACCACTAGTTTAATCTCACACCAATAACAGGCCACACCACTAGTTTAATCTCACACCAATAAACAGGCCACACCACTAGTTTAATCTCACACCAATAAC
This sequence comes from Myxine glutinosa, assembly GCF_964187855.1. Taxonomy (NCBI): domain Eukaryota; kingdom Metazoa; phylum Chordata; class Myxini; order Myxiniformes; family Myxinidae; genus Myxine; species Myxine glutinosa. The sequence continues at coordinate 77,539,822 of NC_136263.1, forward strand.
AGGCTACACCACTAGTTTAATCTCATACCAATAACAGGCCACACCACTAGTTTAATCTCACACCAATAACAGGCTACACCACTAGTTTAATCTCATACCAATAACAGGCTACACCACTAGTTTCATCTCACACCAATAAACAGGCCACACCACTAGTTTAATCTCACACCAATAACAGGCCAGACCACTAGTTTAATCTCACACCAATAACAGGCTACACCACAAGTTTAATCTCACACCAGTAATAGGCCACACCACTAATTTAATCTCACCCCAATGACAGGCACACCACCAGTTTAATCTCACACCAATGACAGGCTACACCACCAGTTTAATCTCACACCAACAGGCCACACCACTAGTTTAATCTCACACCAACAACAGGCCACACCACTAGTTTAATCTCACACCAATAAACAGGCCACACCACTCGTTTAATCTCACACCAATAACAGGCTACACCACTAGTTTAATCTCACACCAATGACAGGCTACACCACCAGTTTAATCTCACACCAATAACAGGCTACACCACGAGTTTCATCTCACACCAATAACAGGCCACACCACTAGTTTAATCTCACACCAATAACAGGCCACACCACTAGTTTAATCTCACACCAATAACATGCCACACCACTAGTTTAATCTCACACCAATAAACAGGCCACACCACTAGTTTAATCTCACACCAATAACAGGCCACACCACTAGTTTAATCTCACACCAATAACAGGCGACACCACTAGTTTAATATCACACCAATAACAGGCCACACCACTGGTTTAATATCACACCAATAACAGGTCACACCACCAGTTTTATCTCACACCAATAAACTGGCCACACCACGAGTTTAATCTCACACCAATAACAGGCTACACCACTCGTTTAATCTCACACCAATAACAGGCCACGCCACTGGTTTAATCTCACACCAATAACAGGCTACACCACGAGTTTAATCTCACACCAATAACAGGCCACACCACTAGTTTAATCTCACACCAATAAGAGGCCACACCACTAGTTTAATCTCACACGAATAACAGGCTACAACACCAGTTTAATCTCACACCAATAACAGGCCACACCACCAGTTTAATCTCACACCAATAACAGGCCACACCTCCAGTTTAATCTCACACCAATAACAGGCCACACCACCAGTTAAATCTCACAACAATAACAGGCCACACCACTAGTTTAATGTCACACCAATAACAGGCCACACCACAACTTTAATCTCACACCAATAACAGGCTACACCACCAGTTTCATCTCACACCAAGAACAGGCTACACCACTAGTTTAATCTCACACCAATAACAGGATACACCACTACTTTAATCTCACCCCAATAACAGGCCACACCAACAGTTTAATCTCACACCAATAACAGGCTACACCACTAGTTTAATCTCACACCAATAACAGGCTACACCACAAGTTTAATCTCACACCAGTAATAGGCCACACCACTAATTTAATCTCACCCCAATGACAGGCACACCACCAGTTTAATCTCACACCAATGACAGGCTACACCACCAGTTTAATCTCACACCAACAGGCCACACCACTAGTTTAATCTCACACCAACAACAGGCCACACCACTAGTTTAATCTCACACCAATAAACAGGCCACACCACTCGTTTAATCTCACACCAATAACAGGCTACACCACTAGTTTAATCTCACACCAATGACAGGCTACACCACCAGTTTAATCTCACACCAATAACAGGCTACACCACGAGTTTCATCTCACACCAATAACAGGCCACACCACTAGTTTAATCTCACACCAATAACAGGCCACACCACTAGTTTAATCTCACACCAATAACATGCCACACCACTAGTTTAATCTCACACCAATAAACAGGCCACACCACTAGTTTAATCTCACACCAATAACAGGCCACACCACTAGTTTAATCTCACACCAATAACAGGCGACACCACTAGTTTAATATCACACCAATAACAGGCCACACCACTGGTTTAATATCACACCAATAACAGGTCACACCACCAGTTTTATCTCACACCAATAAACTGGCCACACCACGAGTTTAATCTCACACCAATAACAGGCTACACCACTCGTTTAATCTCACACCAATAACAGGCCACGCCACTGGTTTAATCTCACACCAATAACAGGCTACACCACGAGTTTAATCTCACACCAATAACAGGCCACACCACTAGTTTAATCTCACACCAATAAGAGGCCACACCACTAGTTTAATCTCACACGAATAACAGGCTACAACACCAGTTTAATCTCACACCAATAACAGGCCACACCACCAGTTTAATCTCACACCAATAACAGGCCACACCTCCAGTTTAATCTCACACCAATAACAGGCCACACCACCAGTTAAATCTCACAACAATAACAGGCCACACCACTAGTTTAATGTCACACCAATAACAGGCCACACCACAACTTTAATCTCACACCAATAACAGGCTACACCACCAGTTTCATCTCACACCAAGAACAGGCTACACCACTAGTTTAATCTCACACCAATAACAGGATACACCACTACTTTAATCTCACCCCAATAACAGGCCACACCAACAGTTTAATCTCACACCAATAACAGGCTACACCACTAGTTTAATCTCACACCAATAACAGGCTACACCACAAGTTTAATCTCACACCAATAACAGGCTACATCACGAGTTTAATCTCACTCCCATAACAGGCGACACCACCAGTTTAATCTCACACCAGTAATAGGCCACACCACTAGTTTAATCTCACACCAAAAACAGGCCACACCACCAGTTAAATCTCACACCAATAACAGGCTACACCACTAGTTTAATCTCACACCAATAACAGGATACATCACTACTTTAATCTCACACCAATAACAGGCCACACCACCAGTTTAATCTCACACCAATAACAGGCTACACCACTAGTTTAATCTCACACCAATAACAGGCTACACCACAAGTTTAATCTCACACCAATAACAGGCTACACCACGAGTTTAATCTCACTCCCATAACAGGCGACACCACCAGTTTAATCTCACACCAATAACAGGCCACACCACGAGTTTAATCTCACACCAATAACAGGCTACACCACCAGTTTAATCTCACACCAGTAATAGGCTACACCGCCAGTTTAATCTCACACCAATAACAGGCCACACCACTAGTTTAATGTCACACCAATAACAGGCCACACCACTAGTTTAATGTCACACCAATAACAGGCCACACCACTACTTTAATCTCACACCAATAACAGGCTACACCACTAGTTTAATCTCACACCAATAACAGGATACACCACTACTTTAATCTCACACCAATAACAGGCCACACCACCAGTTTAATCTCACACCAATAACAGGCTACACCACTAGTTTAATCTCACACCAATAACAGGCTACACCACGAGTTTAATCTCACACCAATAACAGGCGACACCACCAGTTTAATCTCACACGAATAAAGGCCACACCACTAGTTTAATCTCACACCAATAACAGGCTACACCACCAGTTTAATCTCACACCAATAATAGGCCACACCACTAGTTTAATCTCACACCAATAACAGGCACACCACCAGTTTAATCTCACACCAATGACCGGCTACACCACCAGTTTAATCTCACACCAACAGGCCACACCACTAGTTTAATCTCACACCAATAACAGGCCACACCACTAGTTTAATCTCACACCAATAAACAGGCCACACCACTCGTTTAATCTCACACCAATAACAGGCTACACCACAAGTTTAATCTCACACCAATGACAGGCTACACCACCAGTTTAATCTCACACCAATAACAGGCTACACCACTAGTTTAATCTCACACCAATAACAGGCTACACCACTAGTTTAATCTCACACCAATAACAGGCTACACCACAAGTTTAATCTCACACCAATAACAGGCTACACCACGAGTTTAATCTCACTCCCATAACAGGCGACACCACCAGTTTAATCTCACACCAATAACAGGCCACACCACGAGTTTAATCTCACACCAATAACAGGCTACACCACCAGTTTAATCTCACACCAGTAATAGGCCACACCACTAGTTTAATCTCACACCAATAACAGGCACACCACCAATTTAATCTCACACCAATGACAGGCTACACCACCAGTTTAATCTCACAGCAACAGGCCACACCACTAGTTTAATCTCACACCAGTAATAGGCCACACCACTAGTTTAATCTCACACCAATAACAGGCACACCACCAGTTTAATCTCACACCAATGACAGGCTACACCACCAGTTTAATCTCACACCAACAGGCCACACCACTAGTTTAATCTCACACCAATAACAGGCCACACCACTAGTTTAATCTCACACCAATAACAGGCTACACCACTAGTTTAATCTCACACCAATGACAGGCTACACCACCAGTTTAATCTCACACCAATAACAGGCTACACCACTAGTTTCATCTCACACCAATAACAGGCTACACCACCAGTTTAATCTCACACCAATAACAGGCCACACCACTAGTTTAATCTCACACCAATAACAGGCTACACCACCAGTTTAATCTCACACCAAAAACAGGCCACACCACCAGTTTAATCTCACACCAATAACAGGCCACACCACTAGTTTAATCTCACACCAATAAACAGGCCACACCACTAGTTTAATCTCACACCAATAACAGGCAACACCACTAGTTTAATCTCACACCAAAAACAGGCTACACCACTAGTTTCATCTCACCCCAATAAACAGGCCACACCACTAGTTTAATCTCACACCAATAACAGGCTACACCACTAGTTTAATCTCACACCAATAACAGGCCACACCACTAGTTTAATCTCACACCAATAACAGGCCACACCACCAGTTTAATCTCACACCAATAACAGGCCACACCACTAGTTTAATCTCACACCAATAACAGGCCACACCACTAGTTTAATCTCACACCAATAACAGGCCACACCACTAGTTTAATCTCACACCAATAACAGGCCACACCACTCGTTTAATCTCACACCAATAACAAGACACACCACTAGTTTAATCTCACACCAATAACAGGCCACACCACTCGTTTAATCTCACACCAATAACAGGCCACACCACCAGTTTAATCTCACACCAATAACAGGTTACACCACTGGTTTAATCTCACCCCAATAACAGGCCACACCACTCGTTTAATCTCACACCAATAACAGGCCACACCACCAGTTTAATCTCACACCAATAACAGGCCACACCACCAGTTTAATCTCACACCAATAGCAGGCCACACCACTAGTTTAATCTCACACCAATAACAGGCCACACCACTAGTTTAATCTCACACAAATAACAGGCTACACCACCAGTTTAATCTCACACCAATAACAGGCTACCCCACCAGTTTAATCTCACACCAATAACAGGCCACACCACCAGTTTAATCTCACACCAATAACAGGCTACACCGCCAGTTTAATCTCACACCAATAACAGGCCACACCACTAGTTGAATGTCACACCAATAACAGGCCACACCACTAGTTTAATGTCACACCAATAACAGGCCACACCACTACTTTAATCTCACACCAATAACAGGCTACACCACCAGTTTAATCTCACACCAATGACCGGCTACACCACCAGTTTAATCTCACACCAACAGGCCACACCACTAGTTTAATCTCACACCAATAACAGGCCACACCACTAGTTTAATCTCACACCAATAAACAGGCCACACCACTCGTTTAATCTCACACCAATAACAGGCTACACCACAAGTTTAATCTCACACCAATGACAGGCTACACCACCAGTTTAATCTCACACCAATAACAGGCTACACCACTAGTATAATCTCACACCAATAACAGGCTACACCACCAGTTTAATCTCACACCAATAACAGGCCACACCACTAGTTTAATCTCACACCAATAACAGGCTACACCACCAGTTTAATCTCACACCAAAAACAGGCCACACCACCAGTTTAATCTCACACCAACAGGCCACACCACTAGTTTAATCTCACACCAATAACAGGCCACACCACTAGTTTAATCTCACACCAATAAACAGGCCACACCACTAGTTTAATCTCACACCAATAACAGGCTACACCACTAGTTTAATCTCATACCAATAACAGGCCACACCACTAGTTTAATCTCACACCAATAACAGGCTACACCACTAGTTTAATCTCATACCAATAACAGGCTACACCACTAGTTTCATCTCACACCAATAACAGGCCAGACCACTAGTTTAATCTCACACCAATAACAGGCTACACCACAAGTTTAATCTCACACCAGTAATAGGCCACACCACTAATTTAATCTCACCCCAATGACAGGCACACCACCAATTTAATCTCACCCCAATGACAGGCACACCACCAGTTTAATCTCACACCAATGACAGGCTACACCACCAGTTTAATCTCACACCAACAGGCCACACCACTAGTTTAATCTCACACCAACAACAGGCCACACCACTAGTTTAATCTCACACCAATAAACAGGCCACACCACTCGTTTAATCTCACGCCAATAACAGGCTACACCACTAGTTTAATCTCACACCAATGACAGGCTACACCACCAGTTTAATCTCACACCAATAACAGGCTACACCACGAGTTTCATCTCACACCAATAACAGGCCACACCACTAGTTTAATCTCACACCAATAACAGGCCACACCACTAGTTTAATCTCACACCAATAACATGCCACACCACTAGTTTAATCTCACACCAATAAACAGGCCACACCACTAGTTTAATCTCACACCAATAACAGGCCACACCACTAGTTTAATCTCACACCAATAACAGGCGACACCACTAGTTTAATATCACACCAATAACAGGCCACACCACTAGTTTAATATCACACCAATAACAGGCTCCACCACCAGTTTAATCTCACACCAATAACAGGCCACACCACCAGTTTAATCTCACACCAATAAACAGGCCACACCACGAGTTTAATCTCACACCAATAACAGGCTACACCACTCGTTTAATCTCACACCAATAACAGGCCACGCCACTGGTTTAATCTCACACCAATAACAGGCTTCACCACGAGTTTAATCTCACACCAATAACAGGCCACACCACTAGTTTAATCTCACACCAATAAGAGGCCACACCACTAGTTTAATCTCACACGAATAACAGGCTACAACACCAGTTTAATCTCACACCAATAACAGGCCACACCACCAGTTTAATCTCACACCAATAACAGGCCACACCTCCAGTTTAATCTCACACCAATAACAGGCCACACCACCAGTTAAATCTCACAACAATAACAGGCCACACCACTAGTTTAATGTCACACCAATAACAGGCCACACCACAACTTTAATCTCACACCAATAACAGGCTACACCACCAGTTTCATCTCACACCAAGAACAGGCTACACCACTAGTTTAATCTCACACCAATAACAGGATACACCACTACTTTAATCTCACACCAATAACAGGCCACACCACCAGTTTAATCTCACACCAATAACAGGCTACACCACTAGTTTAATCTCACACCAAGAACAGGCTACACCACTAGTTTAATCTCACACCAATAACAGGCTACACCACAAGTTTAATCTCACACCAATAACAGGCTACATCACGAGTTTAATCTCACTCCCATAACAGGCGACACCACCAGTTTAATCTCACACCAGTAATAGGCCACACCACTAGTTTAATCTCACACCAATAACAGGCCACACCACCAGTTAAATCTCACACCAATAACAGGCTACACCACTAGTTTAATCTCACACCAATATCAGGATACACCACTACTTTAATCTCACACCAATAACAGGCCACACCACCAGTTTAATCTCACACCAATAACAGGCTACACCACTAGTTTTATCTCACACCAATAACAGGCTACACCACAAGTTTAATCTCACACCAATAACAGGCTACACCACTCGTTTAATCTCACACCAATAACAGGCTACACCACAAGTTTAATCTCACACCAATGACAGGCTACACCACCAGTTTAATCTCACACCAATAACAGGCTACACCACTAGTTTAATCCCATACCAATAACAGGCTACACCACCAGTTTAATCTCACACCAATAACAGGCCACACCACTCGTTTAATCTCACACCAATAACAGGCTACACCACCAGTTTAATCTCACACCAAAAACAGGCCACACCACCAGTTTAATCTCACACCAACAGGCCACACCACTGGTTTAATCTCACACCAATAACAGGCCACACCACTCGTTTAATCTCACACCAATAACAAGCCACACCACCAGTTTAATCTCACACCAATAACAGGCCACACCACCAGTTTAATCTCACACCAATACCAGGCCACACCACTAGTTTAATCTCACACCAATAACAGGCCACACCACCAGTTTAATCTCACACCAATAACAGGCTACACCGCCAGTTTAATCTCACACCAATAACAGGCCACACCACTCGTTTAATGTCACACCAATAACAGGTTACACCACTAGTTTCATCTCACACCAATAAACAGGCCACACCACTAGTTTAATCTCACACCGATAACAGGCCACACCACCAGTTTAATCTCACACCAATAACAGGCCACACCACAAGTTTAATCTCACACCAATAACAGGCCACACCACCGGTTTAATGTCACACCAATAACAGGCCACACCACTAGTTTAATCTCACACCGATAACAGGCCACACCACCGGTTTAATCTCACACCAATAACAGGCCACACCACCAGTTTAATCTCACACCAATAACAGGCCACGCCACTAGTTTAATCTCACACCAATAAACAGGCCACACCACGAGTTTAATCTCACACCAATAACAGGCTACACCACGAGTTTAATCTCACACCAATAACAGGCCACACCACTAGTTTAATCTCACACCAATAAGAGGCCACACCACTAGTTTAATCTCACACCAATAACAGGCTACACCACCAGTTTAATCTCACACCAATAACAGGCCACACCACCAGTTTAATCTCACACCAATAACAGGCCACACCACCAGTTTAATGTCACACCAATAACAGGCCACACCACAACTTTAATCTCACACCAATAACAGGCCACACCACCAGTTTAATCTCACCCCAATAACAGGCTACACCACTAGTTTAATCTCACACCAATAACAGGCTACACCACAAGTTTAATCTCACACCAATAACAGGCTACACCACGAGTTTAATCTCACTCCCATAACAGGCGACACCACCAGTTTAATCTCACACCAATAACAGGCCACACCACGAGTTTAATCTCACACCAATAACAGGCGACACCACCAGTTTAATCTCACACCAGTAATAGGCCACACCACTAGTTTAATCTCACACCAATAACAGGCCACACCACCAGTTAAATCTCACACCAATAACAGGCTACACCACTAGTTTAATCTCACACCAATAACAGGATACACCACTACTTTAATCTCACACCAATAACAGGCCACACCACCAGTTTAATCTCACACCAATAACAGGCTACACCACTAGTTTAATCTCACACCAATAACAGGCTACACCACAAGTTTAATCTCACACCAATAACAGGCTACACCACGAGTTTAATCTCACTCCCATAACAGGCGACACCACCAGTTTAATCTCACACCAATAACAGGCCACACCACTAGTTTAATCTCACACCAATAACAGGCACACCACCAATTTAATCTCACACCAATGACAGGCTACACCACCAGTTTAATCTCACAGCAACAGGCCACACCACTAGTTTAATCTCACACCAGTAATAGGCCACACCACTAGTTTAATCTCACACCAATAACAGGCACACCACCAGTTTAATCTCACACCAATGACAGGCTACACCACCAGTTTAATCTCACACCAACAGGCCACACCACTAGTTTAATCTCACACCAATAACAGGCCACACCACTAGTTTAATCTCACACCAATAACAGGCTACACCACTAGTTTAATCTCACACCAATGACAGGCTACACCACAAGTTTAATCTCACACCAATAACAGGCTACACCACTAGTTTCATCTCACACCAATAACAGGCTACACCACCAGTTTAATCTCACACCAATAACAGGCCACACCACTAGTTTAATCTCACACCAATAACAGGCTACACCACCAGTTTAATCTCACACCAAAAACAGGCCACACCACCAGTTTAATCTCACACCAATAACAGGCCACACCACTAGTTTAATCTCACACCAATAAACAGGCCACACCACTAGTTTAATCTCACACCAATAACAGGCAACACCACTAGTTTAATCTCACACCAAAAACAGGCTACACCACTAGTTTCATCTCACCCCAATAAACAGGCCACACCACTAGTTTAATCTCACACCAATAACAGGCTACACCACTAGTTTAATCTCACACCAATAACAGGCCACACCACTAGTTTAATCTCACACCAATAACAGGCCACACCACCAGTTTAATCTCACACCAATAACAGGCCACACCACTAGTTTAATCTCACACCAATAACAGGCCACACCACTAGTTTAATCTCACACCAATAACAGGCCACACCACTAGTTTAATCTCACACCAATAACAGGCCACACCACTCGTTTAATCTCACACCAATAACAGGACACACCACTAGTTTAATCTCACACCAATAACAGGTTACACCACTAGTTTAATCTCACACCAATAACAGGCCACACCACTCGTTTAATCTCACACCAATAACAGGCCACACCACCAGTTTAATCTCACACCAATAACAGGTTACACCACTGGTTTAATCTCACACCAATAACAGGCCACACCACTCGTTTAATCTCACACCAATAACAGGCCACACCACCAGTTTAATCTCACACCAATAACAGGCCACACCACCAGTTTAATCTCACACCAATAGCAGGCCACACCACTAGTTTAATCTCACACCAATAACAGGCCACACCACTCGTTTAATCTCACACAAATAACAGGCTACACCACCAGTTTAATCTCACACCAATAACAGGCTACCCCACCAGTTTAATCTCACACCAATAACAGGCCACACCACCAGTTTAATCTCACACCAATAACAGGCTACACCGCCAGTTTAATCTCACACCAATAACAGGCCACACCACTAGTTGAATGTCACACCAATAACAGGCCACACCACTAGTTTAATGTCACACCAATAACAGGCCACACCACTACTTTAATCTCACACCAATAACAGGCTACACCACCAGTTTAATCTCACACCAATGACCGGCTACACCACCAGTTTAATCTCACACCAACAGGCCACACCACTAGTTTAATCTCACACCAATAACAGGCCACACCACTAGTTTAATCTCACACCAATAAACAGGCCACACCACTCGTTTAATCTCACACCAATAACAGGCTACACCACAAGTTTAATCTCACACCAATGACAGGCTACACCACCAGTTTAATCTCACACCAATAACAGGCTACACCACTAGTATAATCTCACACCAATAACAGGCTACACCACCAGTTTAATCTCACACCAATAACAGGCCACACCACTAGTTTAATCTCACACCAATAACAGGCTACACCACCAGTTTAATCTCACACCAAAAACAGGCCACACCACCAGTTTAATCTCACACCAACAGGCCACACCACTAGTTTAATCTCACACCAATAACAGGCCACACCACTAGTTTAATCTCACACCAATAAACAGGCCACACCACTAGTTTAATCTCACACCAATAACAGGCTACACCACTAGTTTAATCTCATACCAATAACAGGCCACACCACTAGTTTAATCTCACACCAATAACAGGCTACACCACTAGTTTAATCTCATACCAATAACAGGCTACACCACTAGTTTCATCTCACACCAATAAACAGGCCACACCACTAGTTTAATCTCACACCAATAACAGGCCAGACCACTAGTTTAATCTCACACCAATAACAGGCTACACCACAAGTTTAATCTCACACCAGTAATAGGCCACACCACTAATTTAATCTCACCCCAATGACAGGCACACCACCAGTTTAATCTCACACCAATGACAGGCTACACCACCAGTTTAATCTCACACCAACAGGCCACACCACTAGTTTAATCTCACACCAACAACAGGCCACACCACTAGTTTAATCTCACACCAATAAACAGGCCACACCACTCGTTTAATCTCACACCAATAACAGGCTACACCACTAGTTTAATCTCACACCAATGACAGGCTACACCACCAGTTTAATCTCACACCAATAACAGGCTACACCACGAGTTTCATCTCACACCAATAACAGGCCACACCACTAGTTTAATCTCACACCAATAACAGGCCACACCACTAGTTTAATCTCACACCAATAACATGCCACACCACTAGTTTAATCTCACACCAATAAACAGGCCACACCACTAGTTTAATCTCACACCAATAACAGGCCACACCACTAGTTTAATCTCACACCAATAACAGGCGACACCACTAGTTTAATATCACACCAATAACAGGCCACACCACTGGTTTAATATCACACCAATAACAGGCTCCACCACCAGTTTAATCTCACACCAATAACAGGTCACACCACCAGTTTTATCTCACACCAATAAACTGGCCACACCACGAGTTTAATCTCACACCAATAACAGGCTACACCACTCGTTTAATCTCACACCAATAACAGGCCACGCCACTGGTTTAATCTCACACCAATAACAGGCTACACCACGAGTTTAATCTCACACCAATAACAGGCCACACCACTAGTTTAATCTCACACCAATAAGAGGCCACACCACTAGTTTAATCTCACACGAATAACAGGCTACAACACCAGTTTAATCTCACACCAATAACAGGCCACACCACCAGTTTAATCTCACACCAATAACAGGCCACACCTCCAGTTTAATCTCACACCAATAACAGGCCACACCACCAGTTAAATCTCACAACAATAACAGGCCACACCACTAGTTTAATGTCACACCAATAACAGGCCACACCACAACTTTAATCTCACACCAATAACAGGCTACACCACCAGTTTCATCTCACACCAAGAACAGGCTACACCACTAGTTTAATCTCACACCAATAACAGGATACACCACTACTTTAATCTCACCCCAATAACAGGCCACACCAACAGTTTAATCTCACACCAATAACAGGCTACACCACTAGTTTAATCTCACACCAATAACAGGCTACACCACAAGTTTAATCTCACACCAATAACAGGCTACATCACGAGTTTAATCTCACTCCCATAACAGGCGACACCACCAGTTTAATCTCACACCAGTAATAGGCCACACCACTAGTTTAATCTCACACCAAAAACAGGCCACACCACCAGTTAAATCTCACACCAATAACAGGCTACACCACTAGTTTAATCTCACACCAATAACAGGATACATCACTACTTTAATCTCACACCAATAACAGGCCACACCACCAGTTTAATCTCACACCAATAACAGGCTACACCACTAGTTTAATCTCACACCAATAACAGGCTACACCACAAGTTTAATCTCACACCAATAACAGGCTACACCACGAGTTTAATCTCACTCCCATAACAGGCGACACCACCAGTTTAATCTCACACCAATAACAGGCCACACCACGAGTTTAATCTCACACCAATAACAGGCTACACCACCAGTTTAATCTCACACCAGTAATAGGCTACACCGCCAGTTTAATCTCACACCAATAACAGGCCACACCACTAGTTTAATGTCACACCAATAACAGGCCACACCACTAGTTTAATGTCACACCAATAACAGGCCACACCACTACTTTAATCTCACACCAATAACAGGCTACACCACTAGTTTAATCTCACACCAATAACAGGATACACCACTACTTTAATCTCACACCAATAACAGGCCACACCACCAGTTTAATCTCACACCAATAACAGGCTACACCACTAGTTTAATCTCACACCAATAACAGGCTACACCACGAGTTTAATCTCACACCAATAACAGGCGACACCACCAGTTTAATCTCACACGAATAAAGGCCACACCACTAGTTTAATCTCACACCAATAACAGGCTACACCACCAGTTTAATCTCACACCAATAATAGGCCACACCACTAGTTTAATCTCACACCAATAACAGGCACACCACCAGTTTAATCTCACACCAATGACCGGCTACACCACCAGTTTAATCTCACACCAACAGGCCACACCACTAGTTTAATCTCACACCAATAACAGGCCACACCACTAGTTTAATCTCACACCAATAAACAGGCCACACCACTCGTTTAATCTCACACCAATAACAGGCTACACCACAAGTTTAATCTCACACCAATGACAGGCTACACCACCAGTTTAATCTCACACCAATAACAGGCTACACCACTAGTTTAATCTCACACCAATAACAGGCTACACCACTAGCTTAATCTCACACCAATAACAGGCTACACCACAAGTTTAATCTCACACCAATAACAGGCTACACCACGAGTTTAATCTCACTCCCATAACAGGCGACACCACCAGTTTAATCTCACACCAATAACAGGCCACACCACGAGTTTAATCTCACACCAATAACAGGCTACACCACCAGTTTAATCTCACACCAGTAATAGGCCACACCACTAGTTTAATCTCACACCAATAACAGGCACACCACCAATTTAATCTCACACCAATGACAGGCTACACCACCAGTTTAATCTCACAGCAACAGGCCACACCACTAGTTTAATCTCACACCAGTAATAGGCCACACCACTAGTTTAATCTCACACCAATAACAGGCACACCACCAGTTTAATCTCACACCAATGACAGGCTACACCACCAGTTTAATCTCACACCAACAGGCCACACCACTAGTTTAATCTCACACCAATAACAGGCCACACCACTAGTTTAATCTCACACCAATAACAGGCTACACCACTAGTTTAATCTCACACCAATGACAGGCTACACCACCAGTTTAATCTCACACCAATAACAGGCTACACCACTAGTTTCATCTCACACCAATAACAGGCTACACCACCAGTTTAATCTCACACCAATAACAGGCCACACCACTAGTTTAATCTCACACCAATAACAGGCTACACCACCAGTTTAATCTCACACCAAAAACAGGCCACACCACCAGTTTAATCTCACACCAATAACAGGCCACACCACTAGTTTAATCTCACACCAATAAACAGGCCACACCACTAGTTTAATCTCACACCAATAACAGGCAACACCACTAGTTTAATCTCACACCAAAAACAGGCTACACCACTAGTTTCATCTCACCCCAATAAACAGGCCACACCACTAGTTTAATCTCACACCAATAACAGGCTACACCACTAGTTTAATCTCACACCAATAACAGGCCACACCACTAGTTTAATCTCACACCAATAACAGGCCACACCACCAGTTTAATCTCACACCAATAACAGGCCACACCACTAGTTTAATCTCACACCAATAACAGGCCACACCACTAGTTTAATCTCACACCAATAACAGGCCACACCACTAGTTTAATCTCACACCAATAACAGGCCACACCACTCGTTTAATCTCACACCAATAACAAGACACACCACTAGTTTAATCTCACACCAATAACAGGCCACACCACTCGTTTAATCTCACACCAATAACAGGCCACACCACCAGTTTAATCTCACACCAATAACAGGTTACACCACTGGTTTAATCTCACCCCAATAACAGGCCACACCACTCGTTTAATCTCACACCAATAACAGGCCACACCACCAGTTTAATCTCACACCAATAACAGGCCACACCACCAGTTTAATCTCACACCAATAGCAGGCCACACCACTAGTTTAATCTCACACCAATAACAGGCCACACCACTAGTTTAATCTCACACAAATAACAGGCTACACCACCAGTTTAATCTCACACCAATAACAGGCTACCCCACCAGTTTAATCTCACACCAATAACAGGCCACACCACCAGTTTAATCTCACACCAATAACAGGCTACACCGCCAGTTTAATCTCACACCAATAACAGGCCACACCACTAGTTGAATGTCACACCAATAACAGGCCACACCACTAGTTTAATGTCACACCAATAACAGGCCACACCACTACTTTAATCTCACACCAATAACAGGCTACACCACCAGTTTAATCTCACACCAATGACCGGCTACACCACCAGTTTAATCTCACACCAACAGGCCACACCACTAGTTTAATCTCACACCAATAACAGGCCACACCACTAGTTTAATCTCACACCAATAAACAGGCCACACCACTCGTTTAATCTCACACCAATAACAGGCTACACCACAAGTTTAATCTCACACCAATGACAGGCTACACCACCAGTTTAATCTCACACCAATAACAGGCTACACCACTAGTATAATCTCACACCAATAACAGGCTACACCACCAGTTTAATCTCACACCAATAACAGGCCACACCACTAGTTTAATCTCACACCAATAACAGGCTACACCACCAGTTTAATCTCACACCAAAAACAGGCCACACCACCAGTTTAATCTCACACCAACAGGCCACACCACTAGTTTAATCTCACACCAATAACAGGCCACACCACTAGTTTAATCTCACACCAATAAACAGGCCACACCACTAGTTTAATCTCACACCAATAACAGGCTACACCACTAGTTTAATCTCATACCAATAACAGGCCACACCACTAGTTTAATCTCACACCAATAACAGGCTACACCACTAGTTTAATCTCATACCAATAACAGGCTACACCACTAGTTTCATCTCACACCAATAACAGGCCAGACCACTAGTTTAATCTCACACCAATAACAGGCTACACCACAAGTTTAATCTCACACCAGTAATAGGCCACACCACTAATTTAATCTCACCCCAATGACAGGCACACCACCAATTTAATCTCACCCCAATGACAGGCACACCACCAGTTTAATCTCACACCAATGACAGGCTACACCACCAGTTTAATCTCACACCAACAGGCCACACCACTAGTTTAATCTCACACCAACAACAGGCCACACCACTAGTTTAATCTCACACCAATAAACAGGCCACACCACTCGTTTAATCTCACGCCAATAACAGGCTACACCACTAGTTTAATCTCACACCAATGACAGGCTACACCACCAGTTTAATCTCACACCAATAACAGGCTACACCACGAGTTTCATCTCACACCAATAACAGGCCACACCACTAGTTTAATCTCACACCAATAACAGGCCACACCACTAGTTTAATCTCACACCAATAACATGCCACACCACTAGTTTAATCTCACACCAATAAACAGGCCACACCACTAGTTTAATCTCACACCAATAACAGGCCACACCACTAGTTTAATCTCACACCAATAACAGGCGACACCACTAGTTTAATATCACACCAATAACAGGCCACACCACTAGTTTAATATCACACCAATAACAGGCTCCACCACCAGTTTAATCTCACACCAATAACAGGCCACACCACCAGTTTAATCTCACACCAATAAACAGGCCACACCACGAGTTTAATCTCACACCAATAACAGGCTACACCACTCGTTTAATCTCACACCAATAACAGGCCACGCCACTGGTTTAATCTCACACCAATAACAGGCTTCACCACGAGTTTAATCTCACACCAATAACAGGCCACACCACTAGTTTAATCTCACACCAATAAGAGGCCACACCACTAGTTTAATCTCACACGAATAACAGGCTACAACACCAGTTTAATCTCACACCAATAACAGGCCACACCACCAGTTTAATCTCACACCAATAACAGGCCACACCTCCAGTTTAATCTCACACCAATAACAGGCCACACCACCAGTTAAATCTCACAACAATAACAGGCCACACCACTAGTTTAATGTCACACCAATAACAGGCCACACCACAACTTTAATCTCACACCAATAACAGGCTACACCACCAGTTTCATCTCACACCAAGAACAGGCTACACCACTAGTTTAATCTCACACCAATAACAGGATACACCACTACTTTAATCTCACACCAATAACAGGCCACACCACCAGTTTAATCTCACACCAATAACAGGCTACACCACTAGTTTAATCTCACACCAAGAACAGGCTACACCACTAGTTTAATCTCACACCAATAACAGGCTACACCACAAGTTTAATCTCACACCAATAACAGGCTACATCACGAGTTTAATCTCACTCCCATAACAGGCGACACCACCAGTTTAATCTCACACCAGTAATAGGCCACACCACTAGTTTAATCTCACACCAATAACAGGCCACACCACCAGTTAAATCTCACACCAATAACAGGCTACACCACTAGTTTAATCTCACACCAATATCAGGATACACCACTACTTTAATCTCACACCAATAACAGGCCACACCACCAGTTTAATCTCACACCAATAACAGGCTACACCACTAGTTTTATCTCACACCAATAACAGGCTACACCACAAGTTTAATCTCACACCAATAACAGGCTACACCACGAGTTTAATCTCACTCCCATAACAGGCGACACCACCAGTTTAATCTCACACCAATAACAGGCCACACCACGAGTTTAATCTCACACCAATAACAGGCTACACCACCAGTTTAATCTCACACCAGTAATAGGCTACACCGCCAGTTTAATCTCACACCAATAACAGGCCACACCACTAGTTTAATGTCACACCAATAACAGGCCACACCACTAGTTTAATGTCACACCAATAACAGGCCACACCACTACTTTAATCTCACACCAATAACAGGCTACACCACTAGTTTAATCTCACACCAATAACAGGATACACCACTACTTTAATCTCACACCAATAACAGGCCACACCACCAGTTTAATCTCACACCAATAACAGGCTACACCACGAGTTTAATCTCACACCAATAACAGGCGACACCACCAGTTTAATCTCACACGAATAAAGGCCACACCACTAGTTTAATCTCACACCAATAACAGGCTACACCACCAGTTTAATCTCACACCAATAATAGGCCACACCACTAGTTTAATCTCACACCAATAACAGGCACACCACCAGTTTAATCTCACACCAATGACCGGCTACACCACCAGTTTAATCTCACACCAACAGGCCACACCACTAGTTTAATCTCACACCAATAACAGGCCACACCACTAGTTTAATCTCACACCAATAAACAGGCCACACCACTCGTTTAATCTCACACCAATAACAGGCTACACCACAAGTTTAATCTCACACCAATGACAGGCTACACCACCAGTTTAATCTCACACCAATAACAGGCTACACCACTAGTTTAATCCCACACCAATAACAGGCTACACCACCAGTTTAATCTCACACCAATAACAGGCCACACCACTCGTTTAATCTCACACCAATAACAGGCGACACCACCAGTTTAATCTCACACCAAAAACAGGCCACACCACCAGTTTAATCTCACACCAACAGGCCACACCACTGGTTTAATCTCACACCAATAACAGGCCACACCACTCGTTTAATCTCACACCAATAACAGGCCACACCACCAGTTTAATCTCACACCAATAACAGGCCACACCACCAGTTTAATCTCACACCAATACCAGGCCACACCACTAGTTTAATCTCACACCAATAACAGGCCACACCACCAGTTTAATCTCACACCAATAACAGGCCACACCGCCAGTTTAATCTCACACCAATAACAGGCTACACCGCCAGTTTAATCTCACACCAATAACAGGCCACACCACTCGTTTAATGTCACACCAATAACAGGCTACACCACTAGTTTCATCTCACACCAATAAACAGGCCACACCACTAGTTTAATCTCACACCGATAACAGGCCACACCACCAGTTTAATCTCACACCAATAACAGGCCACACCACAAGTTTAATCTCACACCAATAACAGGCCACACCACCGGTTTAATGTCACACCAATAACAGGCCACACCACCAGTTTAATCTCACACCAATAACAGGCCACACCACCAGTTTAATCTCACACCAATAACAGGCCACACCACCGGTTTAATGTCACACCAATAACAGGCCACACCACCGGTTTAATGTCACACCAATAACAGGCCACACCACCAGTTTAATCTCACACCAATAACAGGCCACACCACCGGTTTAATGTCACACCAATAACAGGCCACACCACCAGTTTAATCTCACACCAATAACAGGCCACACCACTAGTTTAATCTCACACCAATAACAGGCCACACCACTAGTTTAATCTCACACCAATAACAGGCTACACCACCAGTTTAATCTCACACCAATAAATCTGCTAACACTGAAGTTCTTCGGTTTGCTGTGTTCGTCGCTACATCCGATCCAAGGCTGCAGTTCTGTGTTGCTCCATCCAAGGCTGCATGCAGGTCATCATCAGATACCCGATACCCGATACTCCCTCCAGTCACACGTGTACTCATCTTACATGCACGTGCTTGCACAGCAAGTAAAGCCTCACTTCATACCTGCATGTAAACGACAATCTCGGAAACTATTTACAGGAAAACTTACGTTCAACGTCACTCAAACTTGTCGTCAAATATTTCCTTCCAAACGTCAGTCACAAGTATTAAGTAATGAACGTTCGGAACATCCGCACGTAACTTGTTATTTAAATTAAAATATACAGTGCAGGTTACAGGTTATGTGTGCGCGTGCAGCTGTACAGGTAAAGATGAGGCGTCAGATCCATCAGGCAGACAGGTCAGAGCACTATAAGCGGAGGCATTCTGGCAAACATGTCAAGGTAATCATACACAGGGAAACGAATATACATGGAGACGAACAAGTCATAGGAGGAACGATGTCCGAGAACGGAAAAGGACTCGCACGGGCAGGAAACATTGAGGGAGACGGACAAAACGCACCGGGCCCGCTCGCCATGACGCTGTGTGCCACCTCAAGCTGTTGTCAGAGAAAGAGAGGAGCGGTTGGGACGGGGGTGGAGTTGGGGCAGGGGATGCAGAGAGAAGGGGAGAGGGGCCGTGGGAGGTGGAGAGAGATCGAGGGGAGAAAGAAAAACGAGACGGCAGTTAGGAGAGCTCGAGAGGCGCCGCTGTTAAAGGGACCAGGCCAGAGGCGCTAGGAAACGAGTTGGTGTAGTAAACTTAATGCGAAGTGAAAATCAAATTCATGGTTTGTTTTTTTCACCGATGCATTTGCAAGGATAAACTAAAATCGTACATTGACACTTTTTCCCAAGCTTGTTCAGAGAGTGACGTGGCGCTTTTTTGGCTTTCCGTTTTTCATGACGTCATATACATGTTTAATTTTATACGCGACTCCCCAATCTACTTTAGTTACTGTGTAAACAACAACAACAACAACAACAACAACAACAACGGGGGTAAGCAAGAACAAACCGTGCTTCGTACATATATGTACGTAATAAATATAAGCTTTACACTAGGCAAGCATCACCGACCTCCTACTACTTAAAGATTGAACTTTTTTTTCATGGACACCTTTACGGTATTTACGTAAATTTACATTTACGGATGCTTCCGTCCTATCCAGGTTCCTCCTGATGTTCTGATGTTAATCCAGGTTCCTAAAACCCGAATCCTATCCAGGTTCCTCCTGATGACTCCATCTTTTCGCTTTGCTTATTCGGGTTCCCTTCTGATGACTCCAATGTAGTATTTGGTTTCCCATTTCATTACGATTGCACCACATCCTGATGCTGTGTGGATTCTGCTTCCCCGCTGATGGACCTCTGGGAGCTTGTAACTGTTGCTGCGTTTTTGCCTGAGGAAGTAATGCTGAAATCTATCGATCTGGGTTCTTCACAACATCTTTCTAGGGCTTGAAGTTAGGGCTAGGAGTTAGAAGTTATAGTCTAGTAGGAAGACTAGGTCCCCCTGCACCCCCCGGAGATATACTTCTAATCAGTGTTTCTAGATTGGAAAAAATGTGTAGAAAATGACTAGCTATGGCCCCAAGCTGAAAAAATGTCCCACATACCATTTTTATGCAAATTACTGCTGCCATTATCAAAAAAAGACTAGGTCCCCCTGCACCCCCCGGAGATATACTTCTAATCAGTGTTTCTAGATTGGAAAAATGTGTAGAAAATGACTAGCTATGGCCCCAAGCTGAAAAAATGTCCCACATACCATTTTTATGCAAATTACTGCTGCCATTATCAAAAAAACGATTTTTGACATATCTCAGCCAATATTGCAGATAATTGAAAAATGAAGGTGTCTAGACCCATGTTTTGAAGGGCATAGATCATGATAGAACTATTCATAACATGATTACATGTGTCTATGGTATACTAGTATGCTAATTAGTGCTTTATTTACAAAATAATCACAGTTTTACGAAATAATAGACTCATATTAAGGTCCGTCTACACAGACGTTAACACAAAGTTTTATTTTTCTAAATACCCTGTGAAATTCACCGAATGCCCTGTGAAACCTGGGATTCTTCTCCAGCTTTTTCAAGGGCCCGACTTTTCCCTTCCCTTTGAAGGCACTGGTGCAGTCTTCTCCGCTGAACACATAGTACCCCAGGAGAGTGGCACAGTAGTCCTCTCCCAGGGATTCTGCCAGCTCAGAGACGTTGACAAGTTGGCGATGCTTCCCTGACCCTGTATCCAGGTACACCGTCAGCTTGATGTTGTGGGCATGGTGGAGCAGGATCAGGAGGATGTCTGTGTCCGGTGTTCTGACTACAGCGTTCTTGTATCCGATGGTAGCAGCATGATGGAGGTACAGAACCACCCTGGTATCAGTCTCTTCCTGGTTGCTGTAGATCGTGGGGAGTTCACGTACCTCGACCTGAAACACAAAAAGGCACCGCATTTCAATCACCAGTCACTGCCAGTTTCAGTATATCTCCGGGGGGTGCAGGGGGACCTAGTCTTTTTTTGATAATGGCAGCAGTAATTTGCATAAAAATGGTATGTGGGACATTTTTTCAGCTTGGGGCCATAGCTAGTCATTTTCTACACATTTTTTCCAATCTAGAAACACTGATTAGAAGTATATCTCCGGGGGGTGCAGGGGGACCTAGTCTTTTTTTGATAATGGCAGCAGTAATTTGCATAAAAATGGTATGTGGGACATTTTTTCAGCTTGGGGCCATAGCTAGTCATTTTCTACACATTTTTTCCAATCTAGAAACACTGATTAGAAGTATATCTCCGGGGGGTGCAGGGGGACCTAGTCTTCCTACTAGACTATTAGGGCTACGAGTTAGAGCTAGGAGTTAGGGCTAGGAGTTAGGGCTAGGAGTTAGGGCTAGGAGTTAGGGCTAGGAGTTAGGGCTAGCACCTAGCAGTTAGGGCTAGGAGTCAGGGCTCGGAGCTAGGGCTCGGAGCTAGGGCAAGGAGTTAGGGCTCGGAGTTAGGGCTAGGAGCTAGGGCTAGCAGTTAGCGCTAGGAGTTAGGGCTAGGAGCTAGGGCTAGCAGTTAGCGCTAGGAGTTAGGGCTAGGAGCTAGGGCTAGAAGCTAGGGCTAGCAGTTAGGGCTAGGAGCTAGGGCTAGGAGTTAGGGCTAGGAGCTAGGGCTAGAAGCTAGGGCTACCAGTTAGCACTAGGAGCTAGGGCTAGGAGCTAGGGCTAGAAGCTAGGGCCAGCAGTTAGCGCTAGGAGCTAGGGCTAGCAGTTAGCGCTAGGAGTTAGGGCTAGAAGCTAGGGCTAGCAGTTAGCGCTAGGAGCTAGGGCTAGCAGTTAGCGCTAGGAGCTAGGGCTAGTAGCTAGGGCTAGCAGTTTGGGCTAGAAGCTAGGGCTAGCAGTTAGGGCTAGGAGCTAGGGCTAGCAGTTAGCGCTAGGAGTTAGGGCTAGGAGTTAGGGCTAGGAGTTAGAGCTAAGAGTTATGGCTAGGAGTTAGGGCTCGGTGTTATGGCTAGGCGTTAGGGCTAAGAGTTAAGCAAAGGAGCTAGGGCTTGTAGTTAGTGATCTTTGTTTTTCACATTTATTTCTACTTTTTCACATTTCTCCTTATTCATTCTATTTCTTGCTTGTTCTTTCTTTCTCTCTTTCTTCATCTATCTCTCCAAAGGGAAGTGAATTCTTGCAGAGATTTTCTGGAAGGTTCACTTGGCTGCGCCTGGATGGGTTTGAGGGCTGTAGAATAGCGGCTGAAGCCCGAATCCTATCCAGGTTCCTCCTGATGACTCCATATTTGCTCTTTACTTACAGTTACGTGAAAAAGTAAGTACACCCCATGTAAAGTTTTGACTTTTTCAACATATTTCAACATACAGCTATTTGATCTTCATTTCAACAATATTGACATATAAAGGTGATATAATATAACAAATATCATGAAACATTTACATTTTGTAGTCCATTGTATAATTTAAATAAACATAAATGCAAATTTCGCATGTGGAAAAAGTAAGTACACCCCGACATTTATCACGACTTAAAATACCTAAAATTAGAATCAGGTGCACCAGCTCAGGTGCAAATGATTAGAACATCGTTAGAGAGGATCTTGGAGGAACCTGAGTCGGGAGATAATGGGGCTTCCGGGACACCCATGTATTTAGATGAGACTTTTCCCCAAACTGCCCATTTTTCCTCTTATTACCACGACACCCCTTTCTCCTTTTACATGTAAGTGAATGGGGGAGTCCTTACTTAACCTCCAAGGACCACGCGACATTCAAAATTCCTCATTGATCCTATGAATATTTGCTCATTTTCTAACTTTTTAAACAACTCCATTCTCTTATGGAACTCATCCCCATCTAGGATATTGATAAACTTTACATTAAGTACCTTTCTCTGTGCGTTTATAAAATGATATGTTTCACGGAGGGACCTGGTCTGTCCTCCTCCCGATCCACATACCATTTTAAAATTATAATATTTATTATCCGGTTGATAACCATCAAAGTTCTCACTCCACTCTAATATATTTTTCTTCCCGCCCTCCATTACCCCACTTAACAAATGAATACGTTTATCTGTCTTGAGGACCTTCTGACCCTCTCAACCTCTCGGATCTGGTATTTCTCACACTCATTATGTTTTCCATTTATATCCCAATCTTGAGATTTTCTCCATTCTTTATTCCATTTATATATAACCAAAAGGTACACACATGACACCACCATCTAAAATATATCGTTTATCATCATATGCTCCTAGTGCTAGTTTATTTATCTCTTCTGAATATAATTCATGCTTATAACTCCTAATCCCTTTTACCTTTCTATACTGTTCCTCCCCACTCATCAAACATTGATAATAATGACCAAAATTTATACTTTCTTTAATTACATTTTTCTTAATCCCCTTGAGCTTCTGATCACACTTCTCCACATTCCCAACTCTGTATTTATACGCATAAGCCTTTGCTCTCAATGCTATGAACTCACTCAGAATATTTCCACCAAGCTCATCCTTGAACTTTCCAATCACCTTTTTATTTTGATTCGAGAACAATTCACTCTTTTGACCATAGTTGCTTGTATCATAAATTACAGAATCAGCTTTCATATCATCATAGACGTCATCTGTCTTGATACTCAGAATGAAGCTGTCTGTGTCCATATACATCAACATGACGTTATCATCATACTTTGTTTTCAAATTCTCATAATAATATTCATACATCAGTAGTTTTGATAAATCGAGAACAGTAGTACCAACATAAATCGGTTTATCCATCTCAATTTCTTCTTTCATCATATGAACAGCACAAATGTTTTCTGTAAAGATTTCAACACGCTCAAAGCTCGGTCTGTTGATTAGTTTGGAAGTTTGTTCCCAGGAAGTTGTCAACTTGATATTTTGTCTCTTTCTAACATTTTCCATAGTCTTCCCAAACACCGTGTTATTCATCAACTTATAAAAATCTTTCTCAAAGTCAGTCTTTCCAAGCGTTCTCTTTCGAGTGTTAAAATCAATATATTTCATTAACCAATAACTCTGTTTGAATTTCAGGACCCGATGAACTTTCTCAACAATTAGACCATGTTTGACAAATTGTAAAAGATTTCTCTGATGTAGTACATAGTTCTTCTTATCAAAGAATGTTGTTAAAAGTTTTTCTGTTCTTGATTCCTTATCAAATGATTTCTGATATTCACTCAACCACTCTGGGTTTGTTAATTCTTTCTCACACCCGAAAGGAAGATCTTTATGTTTCTCAAAGAGTTCTTTTGGATACTTTAGATCAACCTCCAGGAAATACCCTTCTTTCCTTTCATCCAACTTTTTGTGTTGAACTCAGAATCTTTTCTAGAACACCCTCATGATCACTCTCCCATTTCAATCCTCCATAAGGTTGTGCTTGGGACATTGCCCACCCATAGAGGTTGTTGGCGTCATAATACATGAGATAGGAACTATCTTTCTTTGGATCATAATCTGGAAGATATTTGTTATTTGCTTTTGAATATCTTGATGAGCAGACTTGTGAAATTCCCCCTCTCTTTGCTCTCTCTATCATCAGGAGCATATCAACATCGGTTATCAAATCCAAATCTTGTTTAGTCATTTTTAACATAGCACTCCAAGCAAGACCCGGTGCTGTGAAATAATGAGCAGGGTCCAAGCCATATCCAGAAAGACACACCGATCTAAATGCTTCGAATACATCTGCTAGAAGAAGGACATCAGTCTTGAGATAGAGATCATGATAATCACCCATATTATTGATATTGTATTTTTTCCAAACATTTTGAGCATGTACATAATCATCATCTGAAACATTGCTATTATTTAGAATATTATAAAAATCTTCTTTTGGAGGAAGTTTCTTTTCATCAAATCTTTTAAATGAATCCATATAGTCGTACGGATAAATTCCCTTTTGTGTTAGGAGTTCCGTATCCTCATAATTACTCTCCAAACATGGAAATTTTTTCAAATTTTTAACTAGGTTAGCAAGAGGACTAGCCATGAATTTATATGTATCCAAGAATCGAATTCTTGTAGTTGGTCTTGTTGGAATGATTTTTGTAAAGGAGATGTATTTTTGATCCGTACTTGGAATAGCACTGATACTCCCAGGAGTCTTTGACAACTCTTTAATAAACAAGTGTGTATCATAATGAGCGTTGTTATGAAGAAAGACAGGAATGAACGAGGGGAGTTTATAATTAATATTACAACTTTGATGAGCCGGACCTCTATATTTACCAGTGAGATGGCAATGATCTCTAACCTTTCTTTGGCTTTCACCAAATTGGCAAATTTCAAATTGGCTTTCACCAATTTTCTCCTCACAAATATGACAGACATTGTTTTTCTAAATTTCCTTTTCTCTTCACTCGTCAAGTACATTGGTTTATTGGTTTCTCTCATTATCGTGGTTAATCGAACACAGTCTTTTTCTAGTCGTTTCACAAACTCCTCTGGGGCATTTGAGCCTCTATACTCCTCTAACTTGTTATATTCATAACAAACGGATGATTTGATATAATAACAAAATCCGCAAGGAGTATGTTTTTGATACTTATTTGTGTATGATTCTTTTGGATCTGGAGCCGCTGTTGCTATTTTCTCCAAGATACTCTCAAAATCAGCATATATCACAAAAGGATGTTTAATTGTTTTATTTTGATCTTTGAATGAAATTTTAGAATCAGGCTTTGGAAGTGTAATGGGCTAGACTACGGATTTTTATGTTAAGAAAATAGGCCTTTTATGTTTTGAAAAGCGGAATTTTGTTTTTTTTATGTGAAAAAATCCCGAAATATTTTTTTCCCCCGTTTTATTCTTTTTTTTTATTATTACCAAGTTTTTCAGAAATCAGTCAAAAAAAGAACAAAAAATGGTAAGCTTTTTCCTGCACAACATTAAGCACTCTGGGCTTGTAAACAGGTAAAAAATGACGTTCAGGTACCTTTATTGCAACCGCATTGTTTGATAAGTAGAGGACTAGAAGAAATTGACAAGACCCTTTTAGGAACGGTTAAAGTAGGTGTTTGAAGTCATTATCTTGGTAATGTTCTCCTTGGTGAGGCGGTGTCGGCGGTCGGTGAGGACGTTTCTGTAGACGGAGAAGGACCTTTCCACGTCGACGCTGACGATGGGGCAGTACCTCAAGAGGGGGATGTCAGCAAGCTTGACTCCAGCCGGCACACCAACCTCAGATCCATGCTGATCTCCATCCAGGATCAAAGCCACTGTCCTCAGCACACCAATGTCGGGATTGCGCTGCAGCACCGCCTTGAACTTGGTGAGCAGGATCTCCTTACGGCAGCCTCGGATCTTTTCGAGCTCCTCCTTGGCCTGATCAAGGAGCTGGAAGGCCTTGGCCAGCTCCATGCCGGCCTCCTCCAGCTGCTTAAGGATCTTCGGGATGAACGACACGTGGGCATTTAAGAAGACCAAACTGAGCTTGATGTCCGCCTTTCCGAACAGGTCCTTGGCACCTGTGTCGTCATCGTTGCCATCGTGTCGTCATCGTTCAGCTGGTCCACAATGTCCTTGACGGCCTCGAAGTGCTCGGCGTAAAATACCGCGGCGTCGATCCACGTCCCCCACCGAGTCAGAATGGGCTCCCGGGGGAGAGAAAGATTGGGCTGCTGCTCCTTCCAAAAGACAACACGCGACGGGGCTTTGACAAACACCTTCTTCGTCGTGGCAATCAGGTCGTTGACGTCCTTGAACATTTCTCGGACTGTCTCGCAGACACGGTGGAGCGCGTGGGCAATGCAAGTCACATGCAGCAAGTCCGGGAAGAGTTCCTTCAGGGCATGGCCGGCCTTGATCATATAGGCCGCGGCGTCGCTGACGAGGACCTTGAGGCACTCCGGCTTGAAATCAGGCCAAAGATAGCGCAGCGTGTCATTGACTGCACGCACGATCTCCCCGGAGTTGGTCTTCTCCAGAAACATGCACTGGACGAGGTGGGGACGAAAGTACGCCTCCTTGGACAAGTGTCCCGCGATGATGTTGGCCACATATCGACCTGCCGAATTGGTCGTCTCGTCGACGGACAGCCAGATGGGCTGCTGTCCGAGGTCGGCACGGATCCCCGCCAAGGCCTCGTCGTAGCACTTGTCGAGGTAGTGCTTTCGAATCCAGCTTTCATCGGGGATCTGGAGAGTGATGTGCTTCTCCAGGAATGACCGGAGGGCAGGGTTTTCCAATTTCGACCATGGGATGCCAGCGGCCAGCATGGCCTGGCACAGCTCCTGAGCCACGACGTCGCACTTGTGCCTCTTTCCGCCACCAAAGTCCTCCATGGTGGCTTGCGTGACCGTCCTCTTCTTCTTCAAGGCCAAGTTGCTCTTGTGGCGGTCTCCTCGGACATGTTGGGCCAGCTCAGACTTCTGCTTCGCCCGGCAAGTCTTTTCACAAGCTCGACAGAAAGCCGTGTCACTCGACATGTACTTGAAGGTGGCCCCATCGCCGCCAGCGTTGAATTCCTTCAGCCACTTGTCACGAAGAGCAGCACTCATCTTGATAGGAGACTTGTTCACACTTTGTGTACACTCTCTCACTGTAGTACACTGCCTCACTGCTGTACACGCTGGGGATGCAACGCACGCAACGTTTTGTTTTTGAGATCGATCGCAGTTAAAAATTTCGATCGCAGTTAAAAATTTCGATCGCAGTTAAAAATTTCGAAAAATTCCCTAATTTTTTTTAGCATTGCCAGACATTTTCGACCAAAAAGGGCATTTTATTTTATTTTTCCCGAAAAAGGGCGAAATTCTTTTTTTCTCCGAAAATAGCAAAATAATTTTTTTGCACGCAAAAAAGCCGTTTTATGTGAAAAAATATTTTTCATTTTTTCACATAAAAATCCGATGTGCAGTAATGACTGTTGCTTTCTCATTTGAACAATATTGTTTATGAGTATCCAATCTCTCCTGTGAATGAAATGTATTCAAACACCGACGACATGGATAAACTTTACATTTTCTAGAATAGACTTGTGATTTAATTAATCTTGAAAAGTTCTTGATATAAGCATAATGTTCAATTTCACCAGATCGGAAATACAAGAGATCAACATGTTTTTCTTTCTCATCATCTGAGATTTGTAAAATCTGCACTTTATTCTTTTCAGTCAACCCATAGACATTTATAGAAATATTATTTAACTTTTCAAACTTTGGAATATTATTAAGAGTCATCGGAAATTTCAAATTTTCCATATTCAATTCATTTTCATATTTCATATAATTGCTTACTCTTTCAGCATGTTCTTTTGCTGGATGTAGATATGCTAGTACAGACCACAAGAAACACTTGTTATCAGCATTCTGAATATTTACTATAGCATTTTTATCTTTGATGATTTTAGGAAGTTGAATATATGATCTTGCTTGTAGTGGATCAGATTAAAAAATGTGAACATCAACAAACAGAACCTTTTCAACAGTGAGACCGCTTCCGACAATAAGATCATCAATATTAAATTCACTATATTTAAGCTCATTAAAGACCTGTTCTTTATTTCTATCATAATCATTCTTATTAAGTACCATATAAGTTGTTGTATGTAGGTAAAAGTTAAATGGTGGATCTTCCTTTTTATGAAGAACCAATTTAGCCCCCAAATAATATTTACAACTTTCCATTTCAGATATAGTCTCATCAATCTGATCATCTATTCCTTCCTTTGTAAGATCAACAGCAGCTCCCAGAGAACGGGAGACTGGATCTTTGAAACGGAACAATCTAATTTTAATATTTCCTTTGAAAGCACCATCTAAATTTTCAATCTCATAATATGGAACTTGGTGTTTCTTTGTCTTCTCATGACGCTTCCAATCCTTCTTGAGGATGTAGTGTTGACAGCGCTCACAATAGACCTTTGGAAGAAGCTTTGGTTTGAGATTCTTCAAATGTTTTTGAGTATCTAAGTGTTGATCATACCCACTTCTCAGAACCCATGTCTTACAAATCTTACAATACTTATTAATCTATACTCTTTAAATGTTTTTGTGTTTTATAATGTTTATTGATATGTTTGTAGTTCTGCTCACAACTCTCACAGTAAGTAGAATTCATCATATTTATATAGTAAAAAAACTTCACTATTTACTATTTATCTTTTACTTAAAATAAAACATGAAAAAATTGAAAACAAGAGTCAGGAAACTCAATTAAATTTGGGGCAACTTATTCATATGATTCTTGGTTAGGATGTGATATCTATAACTAGTCTTCTTCATATCCTTATCACAAAGATCACAATGTTCCATCTCTTCTTCTTTATAACCATTAAGAACATTATCTAAATGGTGCTTTGTTTGTTTATGTCTCCTTTTATCAAGTACTCTAATTAGCTTATTACAAGGTTCACATCTTATCATATTTTTACTCTTATCAGATGTATTGATAGCATGTTTAATGGTCCTGATATGAGCATCATATCGATTGTACTGTTTATCACAGGCGGAACAATAACCAGAATTCATGCTATTTATACAGTGAAAAAACTTCATATTTCTCCATCACTAAACTCTATATAGTAATCGGAATCATCAATAAAACTACTCTCATAACTATCATCTGAACAGATACTAAAGCTTTCTTCTGATCCGAGGCTCTCAGTATCAAATTCAGAATCACTGAAAAAGTCTTCTTCGGAATAACTACTCATTTAATTAGTAAGGAACACAATTTCCATTTATATCAATACACTTTCTTTCAATTACAGAATCAACTACAACATGACTCAAATTGAATGTAATTTTCAAATAATCATGAATAATAAGTGTTCTGAGAGACAAAGTCCCAGAAATATTTACATCTTTATTTATTTCAATACCTTTGGGTTTATTAAGGTATATACAAATGTCTCCACAAGAATTGTCGATGGTCTTATCATACATCTTTAAAGCCTCAGGATCAATTTTAGATTCTAGTCTTGTCAGAATAGCCAGTAGAAGTGGAGATACTTTTGTAAGACTTACCTTGAGTGATGACTTTACAGGATAGGCTCTTCCTTTAAATGAAATAGAGGGACTCATGTTATTTTCCATAACTGGTTTTACCCAAAAATTTCCATATTTATCTTTGTTTAATTTAACATCTTTGACATATTTTTCTATATCTTCCACTGAGGTAGAGATTGATTGAAATTTGTCTTTTGTGCTTTGACACATTGTATTTATTAGCTAATAAACTTGCGTTTAGTTTAAGTAAAAATTTACTATATAAATATGATAGAAGGATATTTAGAATTTCCAGACTCTCCATATGATAAATTAGAGAAATGTCCGGCTTGTGATAGAATAGGGCTTAATAATGAGGGTTCATATAAACAATGTATTTTCTGTGATTTAATTTTAATTAATGATAATAAATAAAAAAATATATATATATAACTCTTTTAAATTAGAACCAAAAATGAATTACTTTACAAGATTAATAAGAGAGATGAATGTTAAGTATTGTGATGATAATACACCATTTCTTTCAAGGGAAGAGACTATTTGTATTGAGGAAACTAGGACGTGCCCGTGCCCGTGGGTGCCCGTTCCTTGCCAAAAAAAAAAAAAAAAAGTCTTCCATGGGCGTGCCCATGGGCCCATGGGCATGCCCGTAAGTGCGTGATGTGACCGTACAATGAATGTATCGTCCCGACGCCGCAGCTCGGATGGCGCTGCAGTTAATCGGGCCTGTATCGGCAGAGTTATTATAAACGTGTACTACAATCGATCGTACCTTACAGCATCTGCTCGCCACGTTCAGCATCAGTACGTCGTCACTATGACTATCCGTAAGTCCGGAAGTGACGTCCTCATTTGACTGTCCGGAAGGTCGCATATCGCAGTTACGATGAATCGCAAATTAGTTTTAATTAGTTTTAAAACATAGTTTAACGCCAACATAGCGCCAACATAGTTTGCCAACGTGAAATAAATGAATACGCTCTCAAATGTGCCGTCCGAGGCAGAGTCTGTTCGCCACGTTCGGCACACGTGATAGCTCGCTGCTCTGATTGGTTGAATCGTTTTTTGGACATAGCTCGGTAACTACTTCTCCGATTAATATGAAACCTTGAAAAGGCACATCCTCAGGTCCCCAGCAATATACCTGGCAAGGTTAAAGTATATCGGACCCGTGGTTGTCGAGAAACAGCGGTCACAGACACACAGACATACACACAGACAAACACACACACAGAGATTACTGGAATTATAGATAGATTGAGGAAATGTATAAGGGTTTAATGATATTTATTATTCAAAATAATTTTAATGGAAATGTTAATACAAGATACTATATAAATAAAATAATGAATTATTTTGAAATTAAACCCGAACTCAGGATAAAATATAGAGTTTCTAAAATAGCTCAAAAAAAGTTAGATGACTTGTTTTTCAAATATATAAATGAATGATTTTTTACCCATTTGGGAAAATAAGATAAAATTTAATAACCATAAAAACATTCCAAATTCATTGAGATGTCTAATAGTTGGTTCAAGCGGATGTGGAAAAACCTGTTTACTTTTAAAGATGCTCCTTGGTCCTAATTTTTTAGATTATGATAATTTAATAATTTTTACAAAGTCTAGTTTTCAACCCGAGTATCAACTACTCTCACAGGGTTTTAATGCAGGTCTTAAAAAGGAAGACATTATCGGTTTATTTAAACTTCAAAACAAACTAAATGATTATAATATTGAAGATATAATACAATTATTTTGTGATACACAGAAATCAAAATCGAAACCAAAACCCATAACTTGTATTCTCAGTGATAATACGGATGATATACCTTCACTTCAAGATTTAGATAAATCAAAAAAGAACCTCGTTATCTTTGATGATTGTGTTAATGAGAGAAACCAAACAGTAATGGATAGCTACTATACAAGAGGGAGACATTCTTCTTGTAATTGTATTTATCTTAGTCAGTCATATTTTCAACTCCCTCGACGCTCAATAAGAAACAATGCCAATACTTTTATTTTATTTAAGTTAAATTCAATAGATGTAAATAATTTTTGGAGAGATAATTGCTCTACGTTATGTAGTAAAAAAGAATTTGAAAATTATATGAAACACACGATTGGAAAATATAAATATATTGTTGTGAAACAAGATGAGATATTAAAGGATGTATTTTTATTTTAAACATAATTACATATATAAATGACAACAATTATTATTAACCTTGTGGGTAAATCTGCTTCTGGAAAGAACTTTCATAAATCTAAACTCTTGAATAGTAAAAATGAAAAGAGTGTAAGTTTTTTTTTAAAACATCCCGTTTGTCGGCCGGCCGATTATGTGGTTGATGATTTGTATTGTATCTACAACAACTAGAACCATGCGACCTGGAGAAGTAGAAGGTGAAGATTATTACTACATTTCAATGGAGGAACATATGCGATTGAGGAACGAAGGTCAAATATTTGAGGAGGTCTCTCTTGGTTCTACAAGATATTCACATTGTAAGAGTGAGTTAAATAAACTAAAATCTAACGGTCTTGGGATTTTAGAAACTAATCCTGAAGGAATGAGACAAATTATTAAACAATTGTGTGGTGATGGAGTTAAGATTTTATCATTCGGTTTTGATATCGATGAGGAGACTCAACGCAAACGTATGAAAAGCAGAGATACAAGTATTAGTGAAGAAGAAATAACAACTCGTATTAATACCAATAAAGAATTTGATGAAATATTTAAAGAAAAGGATTTATTTCAACACATTTACTATAATGATGAAGAAAAGGAAAAATTTTCCCATTGACCTTTACAATTCATTAAATGATATTTTTCAATACTAAATGAATACCGAAGAAAGAGCAAGAAAGTTTAAAGAACATCAAGAGTTGGTTTCAAAAGTTGTAAAGCAACAGGAAGAGATAAAGAAGAAACGGAGACAGAAACTAACTGGTGAAGAAGCCTTTGAAAGAAAACAAGAGAAAATTTTTAAACCACTTTTGAAAACTCAACACTCACCTACAGTTCCCACAGTAGAATTTACTCCAAAAAAACTTCAAATGCTCAAAGATTTTAGTCAAATGACGGCGCAAGAACTTGGAGAATTAGAATATGATGATGAAGGATTATTTCGGAAACTTGAGGAGGTAAATCGACCACCTAATTATGTTGTGGAAGCTCTTCAAAACAATGAATATTCGGTGGGTTCAAAAACCAGAGCAGGTCTCATTCCAAAAGAAGAACCAGCACAGTTCCATCTTGTGAAAGAAAAGTTATTGATATTTAATGATAAATTGGTGTTCTTAAGTTCTGCTCAACCAAATGTTGAATTAACTCCAAGATTAATGTTTCTTCTAACAAACTCCGGATTCAGCGGTTCAAAATATTTTGATGAACCACTTGATATGGAAAATGTGGAAGATAGGGTATATATTGATTTACTAAATTCACTTGATTATGGAGTTTCTGTTGCCGGTAAAAGTAAGAAGATTGAGAAGGAGAAACATATTATTCATGCTTTAAATAAGCTTGGTTCGGGTGTTAGCTTTCTTCCAAATGACCCATCACAATTAGTTAATAGGTTATTATTGTTGTTAGGTAGTAACAAGGCTGGAAACAACAATTGTTTTAATGAAGCATCCGCCATTTTAGATCAGTTGATGAATATGAAAATAATTAATAAATGTCAATACAAAGATATTTGATTAGATATTAAATAAGATGAGAAGCACAATTCTTAGTTTTAATTTCACAACGAGTGATTACACAGCATCATTCCCTTACCCACTACAACTTGACCCCCTTACCTCATATGAGGCTTCTTTGTTGTCAATGGAGACTTACAATACCCTTTTTAATATCACAGAGAAAAACAACAAGTTTAGTTATAATCCAGGAAGTGGATATAAAACGATAACCGTTTCACCCGGAGCTTACGAGATTTCTCAAATATCTTCAGAAGTCTCTCGCCTTATGAAAGAAAAAGGTGATGAACCAAAAAATATTGTAATAGATATTCAAAAACACACTTCAAAATCAACGATTAAACTTAAAAATAATTATAAAGTTGATTTCACGATTGAAAATTCGTTCAGAGAGCTATTGGGTTTCTCTTCAAAAAAGATTGAAACTAACGGGACGTCTTACAGTGATAATGTCATTCAAATATCCTCCGGTATAAATTCAGTATTAATTCATTGTGATTTGATCGATGGTGCTTATAACGATGGAATAAGAACAAATACAATATTTTCATTCAGCGCATACTCAACCCCGATTGGTTATAAATTTAATATGGAACCAAAAAATCTTGTCTATTTACCTGTGTCAGGAAAAACTATATACAGAGTAAATTTTAGGATAACCGATCAAGATAATCGTATGATCTCCTTTAATGAAGAAATTATATCCATCAGAATTCACCTGCGTGAAGTTTTTCAAAAAATAAATAATGGTTATTGTGAGAAAACACGAGTTGGGAAAATATAAAATAATTACAGGGGATGGGATGTTCCTTTCACCATACCATACAAGGTATGTGGGTAGAGGATACTATAAACCAAAGAGACAACGGGGTGTGGGACATCAATTTAGAAATAAAGGAGATGGGATAATTGATACTCTTATGGGTATTGGTTCAACCATTCTTAAACATAAAGACCTAATTGGTTCAACTGCTTCTGCTGTGGGAAATGTAGCGGGTGCTATAAAGAGTATAAAAGATGCTCAAAAGGAGTCTCATAAATTACAAGCAATCAAAGAAATAAAAAAAGTAAAACTCAACTATCTTCACAAGAACGACAAAAAATCATTAAAATACTTGGGTCAGGGTTTCAACAATTTTAATGCTCTATAAATACAAGTATGGAAGCGATTGATAGTATCTATGATTTGGATGATACAATTATAATTTCAAACTCCACGAAAAAGGAAGACTATTTTAAGGTAAATGCTACAACAGGAACAGACTGGAATTCAAATGGAACAAAAAGTTTTGAAATAAATAATCAACAAACTTACTTGAATCTCGCTGATAGTTTCTTGCTGTGTAAATTTAAATTCACTAAGGCTGCGAATAACACTAATGCTACACTTGTAAATGATTTCTTCTGGAAAATGTTTGATAGTGTTCGCCTGTATATTGGAACACAAGAGGTTGAAGCGGTTGATTATGTCTCTGCTACATCTGAAATGATGAAATTTACACTATATTCGTGTAGTGATAGAATGGGTAAGGGAGCTGTTGAAGGTTTTATTCCTGATATGTCAACGGGTACAAACGCAGACCCTGGTTATAGTCAAAGGAAGTCAATGTATAATGATGACGCAAAAGCAGAGAATAGTTTTACTGTAGCAGTACCTCTGAAAGGTATATTTGGATTTTGTGATTATGATAAAGTTTTGTATGGGCTTAAAATTAGATTTCAACTACAAAGGAATGATAATGTAAATAGATTGCTTTTTGGGGTTGAAAATGCTTTTGGAGAAAATAATAAATTTGTTATTAATGATTTGTGTTGGTATATCAGTGAATATACTCCTAATCTTAAAACGGAAGAGATGTTAAATAGAAGACTTAACTCAAAGAAACCGCTAAATGTATCATACCTTAAAAGAAGATGTCAACACGTTAAACTGGAACACACTACCTACACTTGGAATTTGGGTGTTCTTCAAGGAAAGCCACGATACCTCTGGGTCATTTAAAAAAAACCAGATGGAGAGGACGGTACTAATAAGAACAAGTCAAGTGAATCCACTTGGATTCCGCCCAGGTTGGCACATGGAAATTATGATGTAGCATAATTATCATCTCGGGTCAAGATTTGAAATTATGCCATGGTTTTTGTAAAATTGCTACTAGTATTCACATTATGTACTTTCACCAAAACATACATCATCATAGAAACATACATAGAATTTGGGTCCTCTGGGTCATTTGGGTCCTCTGGGTCATTTGGGTCCTCTGGGTCATTTGGGTCCTCTGGGTCATTTGGGTCCTCTGGGTCATTTGGGTCATTTGGGTCCTCTGGGTCATTTGGGTCCTCTGGGTCATTTGGGTCCTCTGGGTCATTTGGGTCCTCTGGGTCATTTGGGTCCTCTGGGTCATTTGGGTCCTCTGGGTCATTTGGGTCATCTGGGTCATTTGGGTCATTTGGGTCATTTGGGTCATTTGGGTCATTTGGGTCCTCTGGGTCCTCTGGGTCATTTGGGTCCTCTGGGTCATTTGGGTCATTTGGGTCCTCTGGGTCATTTGGGTCCTCTGGGTCATTTGGGTCCTCTGGGTCATTTGGGTCCTCTGGGTCATTTGGGTCCTCTGGGTCATTTGGGTCCTCTGGGTCATTTGGGTCATTTGGGTCCTCTGGGTCATTTGGGTCCTCTGGGTCATTTGGGTCCTCTGGGTCATTTGGGTCCTCTGGGTCATTTGGGTCCTCTGGGTCCTCTGGGTCCTCTGGGTCATTTGGGTCCTCTGGGTCCTCTGGGTCATTTGGGTCCTCTGGGTCATTTGGGTCCTCTGGGTCATTTGGGTCCTCTGGGTCATTTGGGTCCTCTGGGTCCTCTGGGTCATTTGGGTCCTCTGGGTCATTTGGGTCCTCTGGGTCATTTGGGTCCTCTGGGTCATTTGGGTCCTCTGGGTCATTTGGGTCCTCTGGGTCATTTGGGTCCTCTGGGTCATTTGGGTCCCCTGGGTCATTTGGGTCCTCTGGGTCATTTGGGTCCTCTGGGTCATTTGGGTCCTCTGGGTCATTTGGGTCCTCTGGGTCATTTGGGTCCTCTGGGTCATTTGGGTCCTCTGGGTCATTTGGGTCCTCTGGGTCATTTGGGTCCTCTGGGTCATTTGGGTCCTCTGGGTCATTTGGGTCCTCTGGGTCATTTGGGTCCTCTGGGTCATTTGGGTCCTCTGGGTCATTTGGGTCCTCTGGGTCATTTGGGTCCTATATTCCTATCCTATAACATATATATCTCCTATAACCTATCCTATAAATATAGATTTGATGACGTCATGTTTACACATCTGAGCGACAGAAATGAGCGACAGAAATGAGCGACAGAAATGGGTGACAGAAACTAGCTTCACTTTTGAGCGCCCGAAATTCCCAGGCAAACGCTATAACGCACCAGGTTTACAACCTGTGCGTTAATAATGCGCTGAGTGATAATGCTAAGGTGAAACAACCTCGGGTTTCTCTTGATGGCACATTTTATCCGCGAGATAGATTGGAAATTGATTGGGAAAAAAATGATTATGCGGAAGCCTACAAGTCTTACCAAAAGGTGTGTGAAAGCAACGGTAATAATGATCCTATTTTGGATATGGTTGCGTTTCAAAAACTTTATACAATCTACGCAATTGACCTGAGTTCTCAAAAGGAAACTATAAAGTCTAATAGAGTGGATACTTCTCTATACATTGAAAGAGGAGAGAATGAAGAAGTTAATGCTTATTGTTTGCTTTTGGAAGAAACAGAATTACAGATTAATACAGATAATGGTGTTATGATTAATATCACATATGTTTTTTCTCATAAATAAATGGTAGGGGTATATGTTAATCAAATCAATCTTAATAAATTAACATCTTGTATTCAAAATCAAAAGCCTTGTATTATTAATGTTAATACAATTCAAAGAAAAGGAGCTGTAAGAATTGATGTTTTACTCACACACACACAAGTAAAAACACTAAATGATACTGGTTCACTTAAAATTAAAATGACGAAACCTATGTTAAAGAAATATTCAACAGACGAGTCAAGAGGAGGATTTCTCCCGTTTCTAATTCCTTTATTTGCTGGTTTAAGTGTGGCGGGAGCATTGACTGGTGGTATTTCAGCAGCGGTAAAAACTGCTAACGAAAGGAAGGCACAACTAAAAGCTCAAAAAGAATTGGAAAGACATAACAAGGAGTTGGAGAAACAAATTAGTGGAAGTGGTGTAATTGTAGATTTTGCTCAAAAACTTGAAAGTCTACCTGATAAAGCTAGATTGTTGGTTGGAGATATGTTCTCCTCTATCGCTCAAGCGGGTGTTAAACTAACTAAACGGGGTAATGGATTGTATCTTTCTCATAAATAAATGGATAAATGGTTTAAACAATTTGGAAAGAATACAACGTCAAATATAGAACAAGCTAAGTATTGTAAAACACTGAAAATTGATAATGTGGTTATTTGTATGAGAGATGAATTAATACATATAAATAAGAATACGAAGAATATTATTATGAATTTAGACACACAGAATGGTTCTCATTGGGTTTGTATTCATAATAGTCAGGATAAATATTATTTTGATAGTTATGGTATGCCACCACCTGTTGAAGTAATACAATTCTTACAGAATGGTGTTTATCAAACATTTCAAGTTCAAGAAATTAATTCTAAATGTTGTGGTCAATTATGTTTATATGTATTATTTCAACTCAACAATAATGAAAATTTTTATGATATCATTTTTAATCTAATATAAATGACATGTTGGAAAAGATGGTTCTATCTTTGGAAAATCCTCTCAGGATATTGATTTATCAAATTATTATACAAAGGCACAGGCTGAACGACAAAAATATAGTGTAAGTAAAAATATTAATATGAAGAATACTTATAAATTAATCAATTATCCAAACCCTACAGATGCGAATGACTTAATTAGATTTAGTGATTTATCACAATATATATATTTTAAAGAAAACAGCACGTTTTGTTAAACAAGTAAAATTTACAACCACAACACCTGGTTATACTGACCATACACCCTTCCTCATTGAATTTAACTACCTGCTTACAATTGAAT
Organism: Myxine glutinosa; assembly: GCF_964187855.1. Classification (NCBI taxonomy): domain Eukaryota; kingdom Metazoa; phylum Chordata; class Myxini; order Myxiniformes; family Myxinidae; genus Myxine; species Myxine glutinosa. The sequence continues at coordinate 77,580,601 of NC_136263.1, forward strand.
TTTATAAAGAAGGACATATAGTTAATATGCGAATTAATAAATGGGGGTATGATATGCCTGATTTAGGGTATAATTGGTATTTTTCAATAAACTTAGAAGACCTACATGATTTGAATCGGTCTCGTAAAGAAGAATATTATCCGCTTGGCGAGGATAAGGATTTATGTGGAAGTACAATTAGTAAACAACAAATACATGGTTTTAAGAAAAGAAAAATATATGATAGTATAGCGATGGTTAGCATGACAAAGAAGGAAGATAATGAGATAAGGATAGAAAGCCGAGGAATACAAACCGATTTGGTAGTGGGAAGATGGGGTGGTATTACCTGTCATAATATTAATCTCACATATATTTCTGATACATAAATGGCAGGAAAAAGACTACAAGAGAATTATAATTTTTGTATTCAGGGATACCTACAAGAAAAGGGTGCTCGGTATTACATACCTTATGATTTGGAGCATATACATGGGAATTTTGTCATAAAAAACTGGCCTTATACTGATATTGTTAAACCCACAAATAGAGACTTGTTTAAAATATTAAATAAAAATGAACTTCTCAAAGTTATGAAATATAAAACTCTTTTAGAAATCGTCAACAAATCTTATTGGTATCCTATTATGAGAAAAATAATTATTGATACAAGAATATCTCAAAATCCAGATGAGTATATGTATAATATTCTTTGGGGTTCAAACTCAAGGGTAGCAAGGGATGAGGAAGGAGTTGAAGAAGAGAAGGAGGAAAGAGAGAAAAAGGAGAAGGAGGAAAGGGAGAAAAATGAGAAGGAGGAAAGGGTGAAAAAGGAGGAGGAAAAGGAGAAAAAGGAGAAGGAGGAAAGGGAGAAAAAGGAGAAGGGGGAAAGGGAGAAAAAGGAGAAGGGGAAAAGGGAGAAAAGAGAGAAGGAAGAGGGGGAGGAAAGGGAGAAAAGAGAGAAAAAGGAGAAGGAGGAGAGGGAGGAAAGGGAGCAAAGAGAGAGGGAGGAAAAATATAAAAAGATGGAAATCAGTGAGATTCGTAAAAGATTGAGTGTATTACAGCAAATAAATCAATCTCAACGCACTGAAGAGGAAAATAAAGAATTAACGACTCTTACTAAGATAATGATTTTAAAAATGGTTGAGATGAGTTCAGCGAGGAGATTTAAACGAGAAAGTGGTGAAGAAGAAGAAGAAGGAAAAGATTATGTGGTTGATGATGTTGGTGTTATTGACTTTAGTTAGTTTTATTTGTAAATAAATGGAGGAGAGAGTGAAGGCATTGTTTAGGATTCTTTATGTTTTAAAAATAAGATTGAAATGTATATGTTAAAAACCAAAAAGGTTTTGATACTCTGTTGGAATTTTTCTGATAAATAAATATGAGTTATTGTCTCAAATGTAAAAAGAAAACTAAATCTAAAAATATCTCTTATGTTAAAGCTAAAAATAATAGAGTTTATCAAAAAGGAATATGTCAAGTGTGTGGCTCTAAAAAGTGTCAATACATCTCTCCTAAAAGTGGAGGAGACATACAAAAGTTTCTGTCAGGAAGTAAATTTACAACAACTGGAATTCCAGGGGAATTACACCTTCCAGGGTATTCTTTCTGTGGTCCAGGAACAAACTTGGATAAAAGATTAGATGAGGCTGACAATCCTAAACCTTGGTCTAAACCTATAAATAGGGTTGATGAAGTGTGTATGAAGCATGATATTGCTTATGGAAATACCACTATATTGGATGAAAAACATGAAGCAGACAGAGAAATGTTGTATAATTTGTCTTTGATACGAAATCCTACGTTGAGAGAGAAAGTTGATCGGTTTATTGTGAAAAAAATGATAAGTGCTAAATTGAAACTTGGTCTTGGTTATTCCCCAAAAAACTATTAAACTCCAATGATGTCATCAAGACTGAGGAACTTTTGGCTAATGAATTACATAAACCTATAATTATAAAGTTTAAAAGAAGGAAAGTTTATTCTAAATACACCGATCACATATGGTCTGCTGATTTAATCGAACTAAATAATGATAAGGGATACAGGTATGCTTTAACCGTTATTGATTTGAGGAGTAGATTTGCCTGGGATGTTCCTTTGAAAAACAAAAGGGGTAATACTCTTATGTTAGCTTTCAGTGGAATATTTAGTAAAAGTAAAAGAAAACCAAAGAAGTTATGGACTGACGAGGGAACAGAGTTCTATAACAAAATATTTATGAAATTTCTTAAGGGGGAGGATATTAAATTATACAGCACCTTTAATGAAGGAAAGGCAGTTGTTATTGAGCGTTTTAATCGCACTTTGAAAGAGAAACTATATTAAAAATTCACACAACTCGGTTCTCAACAATGGGTATATTTAATCCAGAATATTGTAGATAATTACAATAATACAGTTCATTCATCAACAAAATCAAAACCATCAGAAACATTTACAAAATTAGAATATGAAAAGGAGATTAATTTGAGAAAGCCCAAGTTCAAAGTTTGTGATATTGTAAGAATATACAGATGGAAAAGCCATTTTGAGAAAGGTTTTACAAAGAGGTGGACTAATGAATTATTTAAAATTGTTGATGTAATGGATACAGTCCCTTGGACTTACAAATTATATGATATGAATGGGGAAGAAATCTTGGGTTCATTTTACTCACAAGAATTACAAAAAACAAAACTGATAAGCCATTAAACAACAACCATCCATATATAAGTGATAAGATAATGGGGTTAGGGATTTTAAGGGCTACCACCGCCTTTTTTATAAATAAATAAATGATAGAACCAAGTATTAACCAGACTAAAGGGTGGAGGTGTAATCAACCTTGGTATATAAATGGAAAACATAATGAGTGTGAGAAATACCAGATCCGAGAGGTTGAGAGGATCACTGGTCAGAAGGTCCTAAAGACTGATAAACGTATTCATTTGTTAAGTGGGGTAATGGAGGGCGGGAAGAAAAATATATTAGAGTGGAGTGAGAACTTTGATGGTTATCAACCGGATAATAAATATTATAATTTTAAAATGGTATGTGGATCGGGAGGAGGACAGACCAGGTCCCTCCGTGAAACATATCATTTTATAAACGCACAGAGAAAGGTGCTTAATGTAAAGTTTATCAATATCCTAGATGGGGATGAGTTCCATAAGAGAATGGAGTTGTTTAAAAAGTTAGAAAATGAGCAAATATTCATAGGATCAATGAGGAATTTTGAATGTCGTGTGGTCCTTGGGGGTTAAGTAAGGACTCCCCCATTCACTTACATGTAAAAGGAGAAAGGGGTGTCGCGGTAATAAGGGGAAAAATGGGCAGTTTGGGGAAAAGTCTCATCTAAATACATGGGTGTCCTGGAAGCCCCATTATCTCCCTACTAACCTGTCTTATTTAAACCTCAGACATTTAGTTTGGTTTGCTCTTTGTTGTTGAAGTCTGTGGCGTCACCATGCCTAGATCAAAAGAGCTCTCTGAGGCCTTCAGAAAGAAGGTTATAGATGCCTACGAGTCTGGGAAGGGATTTAAAAAGATCTACAAACAATTTGAAATCAATCATTCGACTGTCCGGAAGATCATCTACAAGTGGAGAAGATTCCAAACAACTACCAACTTGTTCAGGCCAGGCCGCCCCAGCAAGTTCAGCCCGAGAGCAGACCGCAAGATGCTGAAATAAGTCTCTAACAACCCCAGAATGTCATCACGGGACCTACAGGTAGCTCTTGCCACTGTTGATGTCAAAGTGCACGAGTCTACCATTAGAAAGAGGCTGCACAAATTTGATCTACATGGGAGGTGTGCCAGAAGGAAACCTTTGCTGTCCAGAAAGAACATCAGGGCAAGACTAAAGATTGCCAATGAACACCTAGGCAAAGACCAGCACTTCTGGAACAATGTGCTCTGGACAGATGAGTCAAAGGTAGAGCTATTTGGCCACAGTACCAGAAGACATGTTTGGCAAAAACCAAAGACAGCATTTGACCACAAGAAACTGATACCAACTCCAAAGCATGGTGGTGGAAATATTTTGGTTTTGGGCAGCTTTGCTGCATCAGGGCCTGGGCAGCTCACCATCATAGAATCCACTATTAATTCTTCATTGTACCAGAGGGTGCTTGAGGATAATGTGAGGCCATCTGTCGGAAATTTGAAGCTCAACCGAAGGTGGACCTTGCAACATGACAATGACCCTAAACATACCAGTAAATCCACCAAGGAATGGCTGAAAAGAAAGAAATGGAGGGTTCTGGAATGGCCAAGTCAAAGCCCGGATCTAAATCCCATCGAGATGTTGTGGGGGGATTTGAAACGAGCTGTGCATGCAAGAAACCCCTCAAACATCGCACAGCTGAAAGCATTCTGCATGGAGGAGTGGGCAAAAATTTCTCCCAGTCGATGTCAGAGACTGGTAGACAGTTATAAGAAACGCCTACTTGAGGTTGTTTCTGCCAAAGGGGGCAACACCACCTATTAGAGCCAAGGGTGTACTTACTTTTTCCACATGCGAAATTTGCATTTATGTTGATTTAAATCAATGGACTACAAAATGGAAATGTTCATGATATTTGTTATATTATATCACCTTTATCTATCAATATTGTTGAAATGAAGATCAAATAGCTGTATGTTGAAATATGTTGAAAAAGTCAAAACTTTACATGGGGTGTACTTACTTTTTCACGTGACTGTATTTGGGTTCCTTCTGATGACTCCAATGTAGTATTTGGTTTTCCATTTCATTCCGACAGTTCTGTATTTTACCCGGTGTATTGGCTTTTATGTCCGTCGGCACGCAAAATATCAGCTTTCTACGTCATCCTGAAGGCACCGAACATTAATATCAGTCAGTGGTTAGAATGAGCTTTATATATTAGACTTGGAAGAATACCCGCCCCAAGTGACGGGAAAAGCTAGCAAAAGAATCGCCCTCGTCAGTTCCTCCTCCTCCCCTATCTCTTCCCCGCCCTAACACCCACCCCACTCCCCTGTATACCCCCACTCCCTTCTCCCTCCCATTTCTCCCCCACTCCCCCTCCTCAACTTCCGACTTCCGGTCCCTCGAGCGACGAGGTTTGCTTCGATCTCTCCACGGCATCAAAGTTTGAGTGTTTTCCCGTTCGTGTCTTTGTCAAATTTCCGCTGGGTATTTTGTTGTGTATGTGTTATTGTGTGTTTCTATTTGGTTTTGGTTTGGTAGTTGTTGCAAATTTGTGTGTAATTAGTCGTTTTTTTGTTCGCGCCTCGTGCGGCCTGGTCTCTCCGGGCTCCCTCCCCCCCGTCAGTGTTTTGTGAATATGGGTTCTTTCCTTCATAGTATTTGCCTGTTTCTTTGATTTTCTTTTCTCCCCCCTACCTCTCACGAACATCTTAACCTTTGTCCAGCGTTTTGAAAACAGAACAAACAAATAAACAAACAAACAAAAATTCTATATTAATTCTTTCTCTCCTCCCGGACACGTGCTTGTTCGCTCTCCTCCTCGTCTCAACTTGTGCCCCGCCCCCTATATCTCGTTTTCATCCACCTCTGCTCCTGCTTTCTCAAATTCACGTTCTCACTTAGAAACTTTTCCCAGATTGTTTTTCATGGTTTTGTTTAAATATTATTTAAATATGTTCAAACCGCAGCCGTGATGGTGACGCCACCCTCCCCCCCCCCCCTATAATTTCCATGTTTTAAACGTTTCACAGTGTATACCCTGGATTTGAATAGGTACACCATATCCCTGCGTGTCGTAAGAGACGACGAAGAGGGTTGGCGTCAGGAAGGGCATCCGGCCATAAAAACATTGCCTCAAAATGAGAACCGTGACAATTATAATTACAACTACATATGGGCAGGGTACAGCCCGAAGTGGAAATCGGTTTCTGAGGTTTGGGACATGGAATGTAGGGACAATGACAGGGAGATCACAAGTGGTGGAAGTATTGGTCAGAAGAAGAGTGGACATATGTTGTGTGCAAGAGACGAGATGGAAGGGAAGTGGTGTGAGAATGGTGAAGGGTAGGCAGGGACAGAAATACAAGTTTGTGTGGTAAGGGTGCCCGGAGGGCGTGAATGGTGTTGGTGTCCTGTTTTCTGAGGAGTTTGTAGACAGTGTGGTGAGTGTGACTAGAGTGAGTGATAGGTTGATGATGGTGAAAATGATGATTGGAAAGCTCTTGGTGAACGTCATCTCGGGATATGCTCCGCAGGTTGGTCGAAGCGATGAAGAGAAGGACAAGTTCTGGTGTGCGATAGAGAAGCTGATGGAAACGGTGAAAGATGAGGAACTTGTTGTGGTAGGAGGAGACCTAAATGGACATGTGGGAAGGAGTATGGATGGTTTTGATGGAGTTCATGGGGGTTACGGATATGGTGTGAGAAATGGAGAAGGTGAAAGGATTTTGGAGTTTGCTGATGGAGCTGATTTGTTGATTTGTAATACTCGGTTCCAGAAAGAGGATAATAAGCTTGTTACATACACATCAGGTGGGTCGACGACAACCGTTGACAACCTGATGGTGCATAGGCGAGATAGGGGGCACCTCCGGGACACAAAGGTGATCCCGGGGGAGGAGGCTGTTTCACAGCACCACTTGGTTGTCTGCGACAAAAGGGTGAAAGGGGCGAGGAGAGCTCGGCGGGTGAAGTATCAACCGAGAATGAAGGTGTGGAGGTTGAAAGAGGTGACAGTAAGGGAGGCATTAAAAGAGAGGCTGAGTCGGGTCGAGGATGATGTGGTTGAGCTTGAACATGGTTGGATGTCAATGAAAGATAGTCTGTTGGGAGCTGTTGGTCAGGTATGTGGATGGACAAAAGGACCACTGAGGCACTCGGAATCATGGTGGTGGGATGATGAAGTTGGAAAGAGGATTGACGAGAAGAGGAAGAAGTTCAAGGAGTGGCAGAAGGCGAAGGGTACGGGAGCAGAAACAGCAGAGCATGAAAGTTATAAGGCAGCCAGGAAGGCTGCAAAGAAAGAGGTAGCAAAGGCGCAGGAGGCATGTAGGAAAATGTTCGGAGAACGCTTGGATTCGGAAGAGGGTCAGAAAGCGGTATTCAGGATTGCAAAGCAGATAGCGATAGAGAGGTGTGATGTGATGGGGGTGAGTTGCTTGAAGGATGAAGTGGGACAAATCGTTGTCGACCCAGATGGAATTAAAGGAAGATGGAAAAGATATATGGAAATACTGTTGAATACAGAGAATGAATGGGATGGCAACATAGAGAGTAACCCAGTTTTAGGACCGGCAGAGAAGATAACTGAGAAGGAAGTTGAGGAAGCGATAAAAGCAATGAAGGGTAGAAAAGCGGGAGGGCCGACGGGAGTTGTGGGAGATATGTTGAAGGCAGCAGGAAGTTGGGGTGTGAAGAGAATGACAGAGATCTGTAATCTGGTGGTGAAAGAAGGCCGCATTCCAGTGGATTGGGAACTGCGTACCCTCGTCCCTCTATACAAGGGGAAAGCTGACCCTCTGGAGTGTGGCTCGTACCGAGCGATAAAGTTATTGGAGCATGGAATGAAGGTATTGGAAAGGGTGTTGGAGAGGAGGATAAGGAAGAAAGTGAAGATCGACTAAATGCAATTTGGATTTATGCCAGGAAGAGGAACGACAGACGCGCTTTTCATTGTGAGGCAGTTGCAGGAGAAGAGGAAGAAGGAGTAGATATGCTTGGGTTGCTCCTATGAAAAACAAAAGGGGTAATACTCTTATGTTAGCTTTCAGTGGAATAGTTAGTAAAAGTAAAAGAAAACCAAATAAGTTATGGACTGATGAGGGAACAGAGTTCTATAACAAAATATTTATGAAATTTCTTAAGGGGGAGGGTATTCAATTATACAGCACCTTCAATGAAGGGAAGGCAGTTGTTATTGAGCATTTTTAATCGTACTTTGAAAGAGAGACGACATAAAAAAATTCACACAACTCGGTTCTCAACAATGGGTGTATTTAATTCAGCATATTGTCGATAATTACAATAATACAGTTCATTCATATTTAATTCAGGATATTGTCGATAATTACAATAATACAGTTCATTCAATAATACAGGGGATACATACAGATATCAACAATAATAGATAATTACAATAACAATTACAATAATAACACAATAATTCATTCAATAATACATTCAATAATACAGGGAGCCTGGTGTTGGCTTAGCGGTTAGGGTGCTGGCTTTGGATCCGAGGATCCTGGGTTCGAATCCCGGTCGATTGCTGAATTTAACACCAGGGTGTGGTTGACTCAGCCTGTCATCCTTCCGAGGTCGGCAAATTGAGTACCAGTTCACTGGTGATTCCTTATGTGTGCACAAAGGTGACAAACAGGGTTGGCGGCAGGAAGAGCATCCGGCTGTAAAACATTGCTTCAAAAAGGGGACCAAGGTGCCCGGAAAAAGGCCAACCCCTGCTCTGCGGGGAAAAATGGCCTCCAAAGGTGGTTCTTGTTTTTTATTCAATAATACAGGGGTGGGGTTTGGATGAGGGGGGGTGATGGGTCATTGGCAGGAGCGCATTTCCCCCTTCTTTTTTCCTTTATTCTCTTTTTGTAATTAATAATTAAATAATTGTAGACAAAACAAATATAATTAAAACCATACAATATTAAAATCTTGTCATTATTTCGCCATTTTTCTTGGGGTAAGAGTCGATATTCAGTTTCCTCCCAGCATGGATTGAAGTCAGCTCCACGAGATATTTTACCATACAACATTAAAATCTTGTCATTATTATATTGTACACAGAGTCGAGGCTCGTGTAACAGCTAAAGGAATGGGAAGGAGGAAAAATGAAAGATAATGTTAGAGTGCAAATGTGTTTGTACAGTAATAAAGTCATGTACTGCGGTAGCTGCAGCGAACACTGAATAGCTGCAGTTCCCTTCATGAGTGACAGATATGATTGACATTGATTGTACGGATCAGGGGGAGACCTCACCTGCTTTGAATTTATACAAATATCTTCACTCAGTATTGTGAAGTTCTCGTCATGATATTTTGAACAACGAAGTGACAGATTGAACAACTTGGGCTCAAAAAGTGTGCAAATAATTAAATAAAGTCCTTTGAGTGTGCATAGTATACCTGTAGTTCTGTCGACTGTTTTTTATTCAAAAAAAAACTTTGGATCGGCCAACCCAGTGAGTCGAGCTTCGCGCATTCCTGGAGATCTTGCACATGGGATTGACGTACATCGGATTTTCTTGTCCAGCCACCATTATGACGACTTCTTCTTCTGCACACACATCAGCAAAAGTTAGTCAAAAACACTCAATTGCACTGTCATCATAATTTCCATCATTATCATGCCTTTCAACAAAATCCTGGAATGAATATTTTTCCATCTACATCTCTCTCCTTCTCCCTCGAGCCATGATAAACTGCTTGGTGGAGAGCAGCTCAAGTCACCCCAAGTTAATTGCAGGTGAAGAACACAGTTTAAGCAAAGTTAGGAATAATTTGTAATGTCAGGCAAGAATCTTGGCAACTTACGTTCCAACAGATATGATGGTTTCCTCAGGTGTTCGGGTGGAGGAGGGAATCTGAACCGCTTCTGAGGGGCCTTTGAAAAAAGACAATAGAAATATGAAAGATTAATGTATTGATATCTTCATCAGTTTGATAACTCTTCATTAGTTTGAAATGCAATGATGGAACAGGTAATCGATGGAAAGGTGAATTCGGTGATTTCATCCAATTGAGGGGAGTTGCAATTCTTGTTATTTATCTTGCATGGCAATGATCAAGCAAAATTATGATTACAATTATCTCTACAATTAATGATATTCTTCTTCCTCAAAGGAAGTATTAACGTCTATTAAAAAAATGAAGCACCAAAATTAATTTAAACTTAACATCTTGATGTTGGGGTTGGCTGAGGTTTGCACCCAGTATATTCACACCAACTTCACCAAAGTACTGAAGAGTGCTTACCTGTTGAATGGCAAGCATAGGGATTTCATCCTTAACACTGTGCTGTTTCTGCTGCAGTTGCGAACCTTGGTCACGGTGAGGCCTCTGTTCCTGGAGGAACACATCAACACCATGCAGTTTCTGTTGTTTATGCTGCCGCCAGATATTACATTGAGGATTCTGTTCCTGATGGAACCTCTCAAAACCGTGCTGTGTCTGTTGTTGCGGCTGTTGCAACCTGTCATCACCGTGGGGCCTCTGTTCAATTCCAGAACTTTTGGTTACTGCCTGCCTTTGCTTCTTCATTTGTTTTTTGAAGAAGCACCTTTCCTTTTCTTTCAGCAATTGCTTCTCTTTCCAAACCTCATACGTTTGCACATTTTGTCCCCCCTCGACAACAATACTTTCTTCTTCCTCCTCTAGAACAACACATTCTTCTTCCTCTACAACAACAATATATTTTTCCTTCTCTACAACAACACTTTCTTCTTCCTCCTCTTGACCAATACTTTCTTGTTCTTTCTATTTGGTCACATTGAATTTCTCAAAATATTTTCTGGGTTCCTGATCCGTTACCTTCTCTTCTTTTATTTGACTCATCTCGACCTCCTCTTTCTGCCTTTGATCATCTTCCTCTTTGTGTCTCTGTTCTTCCTCTCTTTCCCTCTGCATTTTTTTTCTTTTCGAATTTTCGGTTTTGGTTCTTTCTTTGCGAGTTATGACTGAGGCTTCTGTTCCTGGTGGAGCCTCTCAAAACCGTGCTGCGTCTGTTGTTGCTGCTGTTGCAACCTGTCGTCATCATGGGCAACAACAACAACAACAACAACAACAACATGCATTTTAAAGGCCATTTTCCCTGCTAGAGCGGGGGTTAGCCTTGCGGTCCCATGACAATCTTCTCCATTTTGCCCTATTTTCTGCATCTCTCCTTGTTAACCCCCTTGCCCGCATTTCTTCTTCCACCATCTTTAGCCAAGTCTTTCTCGGTCTTCCCCGTCCTCTACTTCCTTCTGCATTCATTTCCATCACTCTTCTCAACCAGTCACTTTCATCCTTCCTCAACACATGACCAAACCATCTCAACCTGTTCCTCTTCACAGCATCAATCACAGGCTCTATTCCCATCATCTTTCGCAATTCATCATTTGTCTTCCTCTCTCTCAACGATACTCCGCACATCCATCGAACCATTCGAATTTCCACCCTTTCCAACCTTCGTTGCTGCTCTACGTTCATTACCCATGTCTTGCTCCCATAAATCATAACACTTCTCACACATGCAGCATACATCTTTCCCTTCAGCTTCAACGACACTCCCCTTCTCATCAGCACGCCACTCAGTTCCCGAAACTTCTTCCATGCACATCTCACTCTGGCAACCGTTGCCGAGTCTGATCCACCTTCTCCATTCAGCATGTCTCCGAGGTACCAAAATGTTTTCACACCTTCCAGCTTTACGCCGTCTCCAAGATCCAACTCAACATATCCTCCATCTGCAGCTCCCTCTGTGCACACCTTACATTTGAATGTAGCTGCCACACTGGTTAATGACCCTCTCAGACCACTACATTTTTGATGAACCCACTCAGCGCACATTGTGCATTGAATGGAGTTCACTCCAACACCCTTCCTACACACAGCACAGGGCCACTTCCCAGTTCTTTCCACCTCACCACATGCTTTACCACTTGCCATCACCTTCGTCTTTCCGAAATTCATCTTCAGACCTTTTGTCTCCATACATTCCTTCCACTTGTTCATCTTTTCCTTCAGTCCATCCATACTTTCCGCAAGCAACACCAGATCATCTGCATCCAACAACTCCCACGGTAAAGCCTCCTTTACGTTCTGAGCCAGCACCTCCATCACAGCTACAAATAGTAGTGGACTTAGTACCGACCCCTGATGCACTCCCACCTTCACCTCAATCTCACCACTGTTCCCGTCCTTCATCCTTACAGCTGTGCGCGCTCTTTTGTACATTGCCATCACTACTCTGATCAACCATTCCTCCACTCCTAACTTCCTCAATGCCCATGTCAATACTTTGCGTGGAACCCTATCGAATGCTTTCTCCAGATCAACAAACCCAAGAAACAACTTCTTCCTCTTCTCCATGTACTTCTCCTGCAACTGCCTCACAATGAAAAGCACGTCTGACGTTCCTCTTCCTGGCATAAATCCAAACTGCATTTCGTCGATCTTCACTTTCTTCCTTATCCTCCTCTCCAATACCCTTTCCAATACCTTCATTCCATGCTCCAATAACTTTATCGCTCGGTACGAGCCACACTCCAGAGGGTCACCTTTCCCCTTGTATAGAGGGACGAGGGTACTCAGTTCCCAACCACTGGAATGCGGCCTTCTTTCACCACCAGATTACAGATCTCTGTCATTCTCTTCACACCCCAACTTCCTGCTGCCTTCCACATATCGCCCACAACTTCCGTCGGCCCTCCCGCTTTTCTACTCTTCATTGCTTTTATCGCTTCCTCAACTTCCTTCTCAGTTATCTTCTCTGCCAGTCCTAAAACTGGGTTACTCTCTATGTTGCCATCCCATTCATTCTCTGCATTCAACAGCATTTCTATATATCTCTTGCATCTTCCTTTAATTCCATCTGGGTCGACAACGATTTGTCCCACTTCATCCTTCAAGCAACTCACCCCCATCACATCACACCTCTCTTTCGCTATCTGCTTTGCAATCCTGAATACTGCTCTCTGACCCTCATCATGGGCCTTCTGTTAAATTCCAACAATTTTGTTTCCTGCCTGCCTGCCTTTGCTTCTTCATTTGGTTTTTGAAGAAGCACTTTTCCTTTTCTTTCAGCAGCTGTTCTTCTTTCTGCTTCAGAAACTGCTTTTCTTTCCAATCATGAGACCACTCATGGGCATTCTGATACCGTTGTTGCTGTCGATTCAGCTTCCAATCAGCATTCTTTTGCACATTTTGTCGCCCCTCCACAGCAACACCTTCTTCTTCCTCCTCTAGTACAACACTTTCTTCTTCCTCCACAACAACAATTTATTCTTCCTCCTCTACAACAACACGTTCTTCTTTCTCTTCTACAACAACACTTTCTTTTCGCTACTCCACTGCAACACTTTCTTCTTCCTCCTCCACCACAACAACACTTTATTTTGTCTGCTCCACTGCAACACTTTCCTCTTCCTTCTCAAATTCCCTGAAGATCAAAAGTCCCTGAGGATCCAAAAGACCCCGAAGACGCAAAACACCCTGAAGACCCTGAAAATCCAAAAGACCCAAAATACACTGAGACTCTAAAGACCCTTAAATAACCCCAAAGACCAAAAATACCCCAAAAGATCCAGTGTATTCAAAAGTCCCTGAAGACCCCAAGGACCCAAAACACCCTCAAACACCCAGAGCATTCAAAAGTCCCTGAAGACCCAAATGACCCTGAAGACCCAAAGGTCCATGAAGACCCAAAATACCCCGAATATGTAAAATACCCTTAAAGACACTACAGACCATTAAATACACCCAAAGACCCAAAATTCCCTTGAAGATCCAGAGTACTCAAAAGTCTCTGAAGACTCAAATGACCCTGAAGACCCAAAACAGCCAGAAGACCCAAAACAGCCAGGAGACCCAAAACAGCCAGAAGACCCAAAACACCCTGAAGAGCTGAAACAAACTAAAGACCCTGAAGAACCTTAAAGACCCAAACTACCCTTAAAGATGTGAAAGACCCTTAAATACCCCAAATACACTAAAAGACCCAGAGGATTCAAAAGTCCCTGAAGACCCAAATGACCCTGAATACCCAAACCACCATGAAGACTCAAAACACCCTCTGGCTCCAGAAGCCCAAAAGACACTGAAGACCCCAAAGACCCAAAACACCCGAAAGACCCAAAACAACCTGAAGAACCTTAAAGATCCAAAATTCCCCAAATACCCAAAATACCCTTAAAGATGCGAAATACCCTTAAATACCCCAAATACACTTGAAGCTCCAGAGGATTCAAAAGACCCCGAAGACCAAAAAGACCCTAAATACCCAATACACCATGAAGACCCAAAACAACCTCGAGCTCGAGAAGCCCAAAAGACACTGAAGACTCCAAAGACCAAAAATACCCTTAAAGACACTGAAGACCCTTAAATCCGGAGGATTAAAAAGTCCCTGAAGACACAAATGATCCAAAACATCCTGAAGATCTAAAAGACCGCAAAGACCCAAAACACCCTGAAGACACTAAAGATCCTTAAATACCCCAAAAGACCCAAAATACCTTTAAAGACACAGAGGATTCAAAAGTCCCTGAAGACCAAAAATACCCTTAAAGACCCAAAACGTCCTCAAAGACACTGAAGACCCAACATACCCTTAAAGACCCAGAGGATTCAAAAGTCCCCGAAGACCCCAAAAACACAAAAGTCCCCGAAGCACCAAACACCCTGAAGACCCAAAGCACCCTGAATACCAAAAATACCCCAAAGACCCAAAGGACACTGCAGACGCTTAAAGACCCAAAAGACCCGGAAGATCAAAAACACCGTTAAAGACCCCAAAGAAGAACCAAAATACCCCCAAAGACCCAGAGGAACCAAAAGACTTTCGACCCAAAATACCGAAAAGACCACGAAGATCCAGAAGACCCATGTAATCATGTTTCAATAGCATCTATCTATAATTCCAGTAATCTCTGTGTGTATGTTTGTATGTTTGTATGTTTGTATGTATGTATGTATGTATGTTTGTCTGTGACCGCTGTTTCTCGACAACCACGGGTCCGATATACTTGCAACTTGCCAGGTATATTGCTGGGGACCCGAGGATGTGCCTTTTCAAGGTTTGAAATTAATCGGACAAGTAGTTACCGAGCTATGGCGATTTCTTTACCAAACACCGCAAGCCGTTCGCTTTGGACCAAACCATTGCATGTAAATAGAGGGGGGGGGGGGGGGGGTTCTGTGGTCGTTGCGAATGGACCAAACCATTCATGTAAATAGAGGGGGGGGGGGTTCTGTGGTCGTTACTGCCACGTGGTTTCAAAGTTTTTTTTTGTTGTTGTTGTTTGCACGCATGTTTTTTTGCACCCACGTACGGGCACGCCCTAGGATGTTTACACACACACACCCCTACACAAATTTTTTTTTTTTTTTTTTTTGGCAAGGAACGGGCACCCACGTACGGGCACGTCCTAGCTTATATATAGTACGGGCATGCCCTAGTATAACTAATGGACGTACTGTCCTCATATTTGAATGGTATGTATTTAATAGACGTACTCACGTGCCGAGCCATGCTAGTTTTAGAAAAAAGAGTGTCTTCAGCTTCAACTTCTGACTTTTAACTCTAACAAAACGAAATGAAGGGGATTTATGATTGGCCACGTCTTTGTTTGAGTTGATGAGGTCGAGAAGACCGTGGCCACAGCTAAGGGAATGGGAAGGAGGAAAAAAGTGAAAGATGATGTTGGCGTGCAAAGTGTTTGTTCAGTAACGAAGTCATGTAGTATGGTAGCTGCAGTGAACACCGAGGGTTAACAGCTACAGTGAACACCGAGGGTTAACAGCTACAGTGAACACCGAGGGTTAACAGCTACAGTGAACACCGAGGGTTAACAGCTACAGTGAACACCGAGGGTTAACAGCTACAGTGAACACCGAGGGTTAACAGCTACAGTGAACACCGAGGGTTAACATCTACAGTGAACACCGAGGGTTAACAGCTACAGTGAACACCGAGGGTTAACAGCTCCAGTTCCCTTCATGAGTGACAGATATTATTGACATTGATTGTATGGAACAGGGAGAGACCTCATCTTCCTTGAATTATTAAAATATCTCCACTCAGTATTATGAAGTTCGCGACATATTTTGAACAAGGAAATGAGCGATTGAACAATTTGGTCAAAAAGTGTGCAAATAATGAAATAAAGTCCTTTGAGTGTGCATGGTATACCTGTAGTTCTGTAGACTGGTTTCAATTCAAGAAAAAAATTGGATCGGCTAACTCAGTGAGTCGAGCGTTTATTCTCGCATTCCTGGCGATCTTACTCGTTCGAGTGATGGACCTCGCATCTTCTTCTCCAGCAACCTTCAATAGGACTTCTTCTTCTGCACACACATTGAGAGTGGGATTGTAAAAACTTGGTTTTTCAAACAATTAATTTTAATGATCATCCAGGTGTATACACAATGACTTCTGTATGGATACATTAATAGTTATGCCAGACTTCCACCAATTGGAAGATTTGTTTGGTGCTTGGCTGGCCACGAGTGCAGCAAATTTTGTCTGTTCTCAACACTACTGCCGCACATAAAAATGGGACACAATGCAGGTGAAGAACACGTAGTTTCAGCAAAGTTCTGAATAATTTGTAATGTAAGGCAAGCATCTTGGCAACTTACGTTCCAACAAATATGATGGTTTCCTCAGTTGTTCGGGTGGAGGAGGGAATCTGAACAGCTCCTGCAGGCAGAACCCTTTTCCCGAGTCTCCAATATTGATCTCACATTGTGAGCTATCGTGGCAGAACCGTTTTACTGATATCCCCAAATATATATACATATATGTAATGTTGTACACCGAGTCGAGGCTCGTGCAACAGCTAAAGGAATGGGAAGGAGGAAAAATGAAAGATAATGTTAGAGTGCAAATGTGTTTGTACAGTAATAAAGTCATGTACTGCGGTAGCTGCAGCGAACACCGAATAGCCACAGTTCCCTTCATGAGTGACAGATATGATTGACATTGATTGTACGAATCAGGGAGAGACCTCATCTGCCTTGAATTACAATATCTTCACTCAGTATTATGAAGTTCTCGTCATGATATTTTGAACAACGAAGTGACAGATTGAACAACTTGGGCTCAAAAAGTGTGCAAATAATTAAATAAAGTCCTTTGAGTGTGCATAGTATACCTGGAGTTCTGTGGGTCTTTCGGTTGTTTCAGCTCTTCAGGGTCTTTTGGGTCTTCTGGCTGTTTTGGGTCTTCAGGGTCATTTGAGTCTTCAGAGACTTTTGAGTACTCTGGATCTTCAAGGGAATTTTGGGTCTTTGGGTGTATTTAATGGTCTGTAGTGTCTTTAAGGGTATTTTACATATTCGAGGTATTTTGGGTCTTCATGGACCTTTGGGTCTTCAGGGTCATTTGGGTCTTCAGGGACTTTTGAATGCTCTGGGTGTTTAAGGGTGTTTTGGGTCCTTGGGGTCTTCAGGGACTTTTGAATACACTGGATCTTTTGGGGTATTTTTGGTCTTTGGGGTTATTTAAGGGTCTTTAGAGTCTCAGTGTATTTTGGGTCTTTTGGATTTTCAGGGTCTTCAGGGTGTTTTGGGTCTTCGGGGTCTTTTGGATCCGCAGGGACTTTTGATCTTCAGGGAATTTGAGAAGGAAGAGGAAAGTGTTGCAGTGGAGCAGACAAAATAAAGTGTTGTTGTGGTGGAGGAGGAAGAAGAAAGTGTTGCAGTGGAGTAGCGAAAAGAAAGTGTTGTTGTAGAAGAGAAAGAAGAACGTGTTGTTGTAGAGGAGGAAGAATAAATTGTTGTTGTGGAGGAAGAAGAAAGTGTTGTTCTAGAGGAGGAAGAAGAAGGTGTTGCTGTGGAGGGGCGACAAAATGTGCAAAAGAATGCTGATTGGAAGCTGAATCGACAGCAACAACGGTATCAGAATGCCCATGAGTGGTCTCATGATTGGAAAGAAAAGCAGTTTCTGAAGCAGAAAGAAGAACAGCTGCTGAAAGAAAAGGAAAAGTGCTTCTTCAAAAACCAAATGAAGAAGCAAAGGCAGGCAGGCAGGAAACAAAATTGTTGGAATTTAACAGAAGGCCCATGATGAGGGTCAGAGAGCAGTATTCAGGATTGCAAAGCAGATAGCGAAAGAGAGGTGTGATGTGATGGGGGTGAGTTGCTTGAAGGATGAAGTGGGACAAATCGTTGTCGACCCAGATGGAATTAAAGGAAGATGCAAGAGATATATGGAAATGCTGTTGAATGCAGAGAATGAATGGGATGGCAACATAGAGAGTAACCCAGTTTTAGGACTGGCAGAGAAGATAACTGAGAAGGAAGTTGAGGAAGCGATAAAAGCAATGAAGAGTAGAAAAGCGGGAGGGCCGACGGAAGTTGTGGGCGATATGTGGAAGGCAGCAGGAAGTTGGGGTGTGAAGAGAATGACAGAGGTCTGTAATCTGGTGGTGAAAGAAGGCCGCATTCCAGTGAATTGGGAACTGAGTACCCTCGTCCCTCTATACAAGGGGAAAGGTGACCCTCTGGAGTGTGGCTCGTACCGAGCGATAAAGTTATTGGAGCATGGAATGAAGGTATTGGAAAGGGTATTGGAGAGGAGGATAAGGAAGAAAGTGAAGATCGACGAAATGCAGTTTGGATTTATGCCAGGAAGAGGAACGTCAGACGTGCTTTTCATTGTGAGGCAGTTGCAGGAGAAGTACATGGAGAAGAGGAAGAAGTTGTTTCTTGGGTTTGTTGATCTGGAGAAAGCATTCGATAGGGTTCCATGCAAAGTATTGACATCGGCATTGAGGAAGTTAGGAGTGGAGGAATGGTTGATCAGAGTAGTGATGGCAATGTACAAAAGAGCGCGCACAGCTGTAAGGACGAAGGACGGGAACAGTGGTGAGATTGAGGTGAAGGTGGGAGTGCATCAGGGGTCGGGACTAAGTCCACTACTATTTGTAGCTGTGATGGAGGTGCTGGCTCAGAACGTAAAGGAGGCTTTACCGTGGGAGTTGTTGGATGCAGATGATCTGGTGTTGCTTGCAGAAAGTATGGATGGACTGAAGGAAAAGATGAACAAGTGGAAGGAATGTATGGAGACAAAAGGTCTGAAGATGAATTTCGGAAAGACGAAGGTGATGGCAAGTGGTAAAGCATGTGGTGAGGTGGAAAGAACTGGGAAGTGGCCCTGTGCTGTGTGTAGGAAGGGTGTTGGAGTGAACTCCATTCAATGCACAATGTGCGCTGAGTGGGTTCATAAAAAATGTAGTGGTCTGAGAGGGTCATTAACCAGTGTGGCAGCTACATTCAAATGTAAGGTGTGCACAGAGGGAGCTGCAGATGGAGGAAATGTTGAGTTGGATCTTGGAGACGGCGTAAAGCTGGAAGGTGTGAAAACATTTTGGTACCTCGGAGACATGCTGAATGGAGAAGGTGGATCAGACTCGGCAACGGTTGCCAGAGTGAGATGTGCATGGAAGAAGTTTCGGGAACTGAGTGGCATGCTGATGAGAAGGAGAGTGTCGTTGAAGCTGAAGGGAAAGATGTATGCTGCATGTGTGAGAAGTGTTATGATTTATGGGAGCGAGACATGGGTAATGAACGTAGAGCAGCAATGAACGTTGGAAAGGGTGGAAATGCGAATGGTTCGATGGATGTGCGGAGTATCGTTGAGAGAGAGGAAGACAAATGATGAATTGCGAAAGATGATGGGAATAGAGCCTGTGATTGATGCTGTGAAGAGGAACAGGTTGAGATGGTTTGGTCATGTGTTGAGGAAGGATGAAAGTGACTGGTTGAGAAGAGTGATGGAAATGAATGCAGAAGGAAGTAGAGGACGGGGAAGACCGAGAAAGACTTGGCTAAAGATGGTGGAAGAAGAAATGCGGGCAAGGGGGTTAACAAGGAGAGATGCAGAAAATAGGGCAAAATGGAGAAGATTGTCATGGGGACCGCAAGGCTAACCCCCGCTCTAGCAGGGAAAATGGCCTTTAAAATGCATGTTGTTGTTGTTGTTGTTGCCCATGATGACGACAGGTTGCAACAGCTGCAACAACAGACGCAGCACGGTTTTGAGAGGCTCCACCAGGAACAGAAGCCTCAGTCATAACTCGCAAAGAAAGAACCAAAACCGAAAATTCGAAAAGAAAAAGAAATGCAGAGGGAAAGAGAGGAAGAACAGAGACAGAAAGAGGAAGATGATCAAAGGCAGAAAGAGGAAGTCGAGATGAGTCAAATAAAAGAAGAGAAGGTAACGGATCAGGAACCCAGAAAATATTTTGAGAAATTCAATGTGACCAAATAGAAAGAACAAGAAAGTATTGGTCAAGAGGCGGAAGAAGAAAGTGTTGTTGTAGAGAAGGAAAAATATATTGTTGTTGTAGAGGAAGAAGAATGTGTTGTTCTAGAGGAGGAAGAAGAAAGTATTGTTGTCGAGGGGGGACAAAATGTGCAAACGTATGAGGTTTGGAAAGAGAAGCAATTGCTGAAAGAAAAGGAAAGGTGCTTCTTCAAAAAACAAATGAAGAAGCAAAGGCAGGCAGTAACCAAAAGTTCTGGAATTGAACAGAGGCCCCACGGTGATGACAGGTTGCAACAGCCGCAACAACAGACACAGCACGGTTTTGAGAGGTTCCATCAGGAACAGAATCCTCAATGTAATATCTGGCGGCAGCATAAACAACAGAAACAACATGGTGTTGATGTGTTCCTCCAGGAACAGAGGCCTCACCGTGACCAAGGTTCGCAACTGCAGCAGAAACAGCACAGTGTTAAGGATGAAATCCCTATGCTTGCCATTCAACAGGTAAGCACTCTTCAGTACTTTGGTGAAGTTGGTGTGAATATACTGGGTGCAAACCTCAGCCAACCCCAACATCAAGATGTTAAGTTTAAATTAATTTTGGTGCTTCATTTTTTAAATAGACATTGCTGTTAATACTTCCTTTGAGGAAGAAGAATATCATTAATTGTAGAGATAATTGTAATCATAATTTTGCTTGATCATTGCCATGCAAGATAAATAACAAGAATTGCAACTCCCCTCAATTGGATGAAATCACCGAATTCACCTTTCCATCGATTACCTGTTCCATCATTGCATTTCAAACTAATGAAGAGTTATCAAACTGATGAAGATATCAATGCATTAATCTTTCATATTTCTATTGTCTTTTTTCAAAGGCCCCTCAGAAGCGGTTCAGATTCCCTCCTCCACCCGAACACCTGAGGAAACCATCATATCTTTTGGAACGTAAGTTGCCAAGATTCTTGCCTGACATTACAAATTATTCCTAACTTTGCTTAAACTGTGTTCTTCACCTGCAATCAGCTTGGGGTGACTTGAGCTGCCCTCCACGAAGCAGTTTATCATGGCTCGAGGGAGAAGGAGAGAGATGTAGATGGATAAATATTCATTCCAGGATTTTGTTGAAAGGCATGATAATGATGGAAATTATGATGACAGTGCAATTGAGTGTTTTTGACTAACTTTTGCTGATGTGTGTGCATAAGAAGAAGTCGTCATAATGGTGGCTGGACAAGAAGATCCGATGTAAGTCAATCCCATGTGCAAGATCTCCAGGAATGCGCAAAGCTCGACTCACTGGGTTGGCCGATCCAAAGTTTTTTTTGAATAAAAACCAGTCGACAGAACTACAGGTATACTATGCACACTCAAAGGACTTAATTTAATTATTTGCACACTTTTTCACCAAGTTGTTCAATCTGTCACTTCGTTGTTCAAAATATCATGACGAGAACTTCACAATACTGAGTGAAGATATTTGTATAAATTCAAAGCAGGTGAGGTCTCCCCCTGATCCGTACAATCAATGTCAATCATATCTGTCACTCATGAAGGGAACTGCAGCTATTCAGTGTTCGCTGCAGCTACTGTAGTACATGACTTTATTACTGTACAAACACATTTGCACTCTAACATTATCTTTCATTTTTCCTCCTTCCCATTCCTTTAGATGTTACACGAGCCTCGACTCTGTGTACAATATAATAATGACAAGATTTTAATGTTGTATGGTAAAAGATCTCGTGGAGCTGACTTCAATTCATGCTGGGAGGAAACTGAATATCGACTCTTACCCCAAGAAAAATGGCGAAATAATGACAAGATTTTAATGTTGTATGGTTTTAATAATATTCGTTTTGTCTGCAATTATATAATTATTAATTACAAAAAGAGAATAAAGGAAAAAAGAAGGGGGAAATGCGCTCCTGCCAATGACCCATCACCCCCCCTCATCCAACCCCCACCCCTGTATTATTGAATAAAAAACAAGAACCACCTTTGGAGGCCATTTTTCCCCGCAGAGCAGGGGTTGGCCTTTTTCCGGGCACCTTGGTCCCCTTTTTGAAGCAATATTTTGCAGCCGGATGCTCTTCCTGCCGCCAACCCTGTTGGTCACCTTTGTGCACACATACGGAATCACCAGTGTACTGGTACTCAATTTGCCAACCTCGGAAGGATGACAGGCTGAGTTAACCACCCTGGTGTTGAATTCAGCAATCGACTGGGATTCGAACCCAGGATCCTGGGATCCCAAGCCAGCACCCTAACCGCGAAGCCAACACCAGGCTCCCTGTATTATTGAATGTATTATTGAATGTATTATTGTATTATTATTGTAATTGTTATTGTAATTATCTGTATTATTGTTGACATCTGTATGTAACCCCTGTATTATTGAATGAACTGTATTATTGTAATTATCGACAATATCCTGAATTAAATATGAATGAACTGTATTATTGTAATTATCGACAATATCCTGAATTAAATATGAATGAACTGTATTATTGTAATTATCAACAATATCCTGAATTAAATACACCCATTGTTGAGAACCGAGTTGTGTGAATTTTTTTTTTGTCGTCGCTCTTTCAAAGTACGATTAAAAACGCTCAATAACAACTGCCTTCCCTTCATTAAAGGTGCTGTATAATTTGAATACCCTCCCCCTTCAGAAATTTCATAAATATTTTGTAATAGAACTCTGTTCCCTCATCAGTCCATAACTTATTTGGTTTTCTTTTACTCTTACTAAATATTCCACTGAAAGCTAACATATGAGTATTACCCCTTTTGTTTTTCAGAGGAGCAACCCAAGCATATCTGCTCCTCAAATCAATAACGGTTAAAGCATACTTGTATCCTTTATCATTATTTAGTTCAATTAACTCAGCGGACCAGATGTGGTCAGTGCCTTTGGAATAAACCTTCCTTCTTTTAAATTTTGTGATTACTGGTCTATGTAACTCATTGGCCAAAAGCTCCTCAGTCTTGATGTCATCATCAGAGCTTAATAGTTTTTTGAGGTTGAAACACCTGGATTACCAACCCCAAGTCCCAACCTCAATTTAGCACTTATCAATTTTTTCACGATAAACCTATCAACTTTCTCTCTCAGCGTTGGATTTTTGTATCAAAGACAAATTATACAACATTTCTCTGTCGGCTTTATGTTTTTCAGTCAACGTAGTGGTATTCCTATAAGCAATATCATGCTTCATACACACTTCATCAACCCTATTTAGAGGTTTAGACCAAGGTTTGGGATTGTCAGCCTCATCTAATCTTTTATCCAAGTTTGTTCCTGTACCACAGAAGGAATACCCTGGTAGGTGTAATTCCCCTGGTATTCCAGTTGTTGTAAATTTACTCCCTGACAAATTTTTTTGTATATCTCCCCCACATTTATGCTGAGAAATGAATTAACACTTTTTAGAGCCACACACTAAACATATCCCCTTTTCATAAACTCTATTATTTTTACCTTTAACATACGATATATTTTTCGTATTAGTTTTCTTTTTACACTTAACACAATAACTCATTTATTTATGAGAAAAATTCCTACAGAGTACGAAAACCTTTTTGGTTTTCAACATATACATTTCTATCTTGATTTTTAAAACATAAAGAATCCTTAGGAATGCCTTCACTCTCTCCTCCATTTATTTACAAATAAAACGAACTAAAGTCAATAACACCAACAGCATCAACCACATAATCTTTTCCTTCTTCTTCTTAATCCCCACTTTCTCGTTTAAATCTCCGCCCCTGAAAGTGATGGAACAGTTATTCTTGAAACTAATATTTCTATTCGACTTTTCATTTCTTTATTTTCCTCCTCAGTGCGTTGAGTTTGATTTATTTGCTGTTATTCCTTCAATCTTTTATTAATGTCACTGATTCCCAGCTTTTTATATTTTTCCTCCGTCTCCTCCTTCTCTCTTTTTTCCCTCTCCTTTTTCTCACTCTCTTCCTCTTCTCTTTGCTCTCTTTCCTCATTCTCTCTTTTCTCCCTCTCTTCTTCAACTCCTTCCTCATCCCTTGCTACCTGTGAACCATCTCCCCATAGAATATTATACATATATTCATCTGGATTTTGAGATATCCTTGCATCTGTGATTATTTTTTCTCATAATGGGATACCAATAAGATTTGTTGATTATTTCTGAAAGAGTTTTATATTTCATAACTTTGAGAAGTTCATTTTTATTTAATATTTTAATCAAGTCTCCATTTGTGTTTAGCAATATCAGTGTAAGGCCAGTTCTTAATTTTAAAATTCCCATGTATATGTTCCAATTCATAAGGTATGTAATACGGAGCACCCTTTTCTTGTAGGTATCCCTGAATACAAAAATTATAATTCTTTTGTCGTCCTTTCCCTTCCATTTATGTATAAAAAAAATTCATGTTTCTGAAATATGGGGGAGATTAAAATGAATGAATGAATGAATGATAGTTTTAAGGCCATTTTTCCCCACTAGAGTGGGGGTTAGCCTTGCAGGCCCCATGACAATCATGGTTCCCTTTTTGAGGCAATGTTTTTTTTATGGCCGGATGCCCTTCCTGATGCCAACCCTTGGTCACGCTCTTACGATGTGCAGGGATACGGTGTACCTATTCTAAATCGGGGTACACACCGTGATCATTCATCCCAGCAAGCTGGTACTCAATTTGCCGACCTCGGAAGGATGACAGGCTGAGTCAACCCCCCTGGCGTTAATTCATCGATCGACCAGGATTCGAACCCAGGATCCTAGGATCCCAAGCTGGCACCCTAACGGCTAAGCCAACACCAGGCCATAGGGGAGATTAATATGATGACAGGTAATACCTTCCCATCTTCCAATTGTTAAATCGGTTTGTATTCCTCGGCTTTCTATCTTTATCCGATTTCCTTCCGTCTTTGTCATATAAACTATCACTTCGCCATCATATAATTTTCTAATCTTGAAATCGTGTATTTGTTGTGTGTTATTTATGCTTCCACATATCTCATTATCCACACCAAGTGGGTGATATTCTTCGATACGAGAATTATTTAAATCATGTAGGTCTTGTAGGTTTATTGAAAAAGTCCAATTATACCCCAAATCAGGCATAACATACCCCCATTTTTCTATTCTCATATTAACTAAGCGGCCTTCTTTAAATAATTCAATGTTCAGTAGATTGTTAAATTTAATAAGGAAAGGTGTATTTGCGGGTTTGCAGGTCCAGGTGTTGTGCTTGTAAATTCTACTTGTTTGATAAAGAGTGCTGTAGAATATTTTGTTAAATCACTGAATCTCACCAAGTCATTCGCATCTGTGGGGCTTGGACAATTGATTAATTTATAAGTATTTTTCATGTTAATATTTTTGGTTATATTCTATTTTTGTCATTCAGCCTGTGCCTTTGCATTATAATTTGATAAATCAATATCCAACTCTCGGGATACTCCAAAGATAGAAGCATCTTTTCCAACATAAGTCATTTATATTAGATTTAAAATGACATCATAAAAATTTTCATTGTTGTTGAGTTGAAATAATACATATAAACATAATTGACCACAACATTTAGAATTAATGTCTTGAACTTGAAATGTTTGATAAACACCATTCTGGAAGAATTTTATTACTTCAGCAGGTGGTGGTATACCATAACTATCAAAATATTATTTATCCTGACTATTATGAAAACAAACCCAAAGAGAACCATTCTGTGTGTCTAAATTCATAATAATATTCTTTGTATTCTTGGACAACTTTGTTAATTCATCTCTCATGCAAATAACCACATTATCAATTTTTAGTTTTTTATAATACTTAGCAAGTTCTATATTTGACGTATCATATTCTTTCCAAATTGTTTAAACCATTTATCTATTTATTTATGAGAAAGATATAATCCATTACCCCTTTTAGTTAGTTTAACACCTGCCTGTGCGATAACACCAAAATAAATAGCGTAACAATCTCGCTTTATCAGGTAGTCTTTCAAGCTTTTCAGCAAATTCTACAATTACACCACTTCCACTAATTTATTTCTCCAACTCCTTGTTTTGTCTTTCCAATTCTTTTTGAGCTTTTAGTTGTGCCTTCCTTTCGTGAGCAGTTTTTACCGCTGCTGAAATACCACCCGTCAATGCTCCCGCCGCACTTAAACCAGCAAATAAAGGAATTAGAAATGGGAGAAATCCTCCTCTCGTCTCTATTATTGAATATTTCTTTAACATAGGTTTTGATATTTTAAATTTAAGTGAGCCGGTATCATTTTGTGTTTTCACCCGCTCTCTTGTGAGCAAAACATCAATTCTTACTGCTCCTTTTCTTTGAATTGTATAAACATTAATAATACAACGAGAAGGCTTTTGATTTTGAATACAAGACGATAGTTTATCAAGATTGATTTTATTAACATGTACATCAGTTGATACTTTATCACTCATTTATTTATTAGAAAAATCGATGTGACATTAATCATAACAACATTATCTGTATTAGTCTGCAATTCTGTTTCTTCCAAAAGCAAACAATATGTATCAACTTCTTCACTCTCCCCCCTTTCAATGTATAGAGAAGTATCCAGTCTATTAGACGTTATAGTTTCCTTTTGAGAACTCAGGTCAATTGCGTAGATTGTACAAAGTTTTTGAAAAGCAGTCATATCCAAAATGGGCTCTTGATGACCGTTGCTTTCACACACCTTTTGGTAAGACATGTAGGCTTCCACATAATCATTTTTTCCCCAATCAATTTCCAATCTATCTCGCGGGTAAAATGTGTCATCAAGAGAAATCCGAAGTTGTTTCACCTTCGCATTATCACTCAGTGCATTATTCTTATCAGGACCTTCATCTCCATCTGGTTTCTTAAAAATGAGCCATAGGTATCGTGGCTTTCCTTGAAGAACACCTAAATTCCAAGTGGAGGTAGTGTGTTGCAGTTTAACGTGTTGACATCTTTTTTGAAGGTATTGTAGGAGCTGTGCTCCCACGTAATCGGAAGAATGGACGCGACAAAAAGCTGGAATTCGTCCGAGTTTCTTTATTGAAACAAAACAACTCGGGTACTCTCCAAAAGCCCGTTTATCGGGCAGCAATATATATACACATTATCCCGGAGAGTTTGCCCAGGAAAGGCGAGAGGGGGCGTGGCCGGGCGTCCTGGACGCGGCCTGGCAAGTTGAGGGCGGGCATGCCCGGGCGTCCCGGACGCGGCCTGGCAAGTCGAGAGCGGGCATGGCCGGGCATGCCCGGGCATGCCCGGGCGTCCCGGACGAGGCCTGGCAAGTTGAGAGCGGGCCTGCCTGGGCGTCCTGGACGAGCCCGGCATGGTGATCGCTCCGCGTCCTTGGTAGGTGCAAGGCGATTGTGTAAACCCAGCGGTAGCCGCTACAGTATGATACATTTAGCGGTTTCTTTGAGTTAAGCCTTCCATTTAACATCTCTTCCGTTTTAAGATTAGAGTATATTCACTAATATACCAACACAAATCATTAATAACAAATTTATCATCATCACCAAAAGCGTTAGCAGTCCCAAAAGCAATCTATCTATCATTCCTTTGTAGTTGAAATCGAATTTTAAGACCATACAAAACTTTATCATTATCACAAAATCCAAATATACCATGAAGGGAAACTGCTGCGGTAAAACTATTCTCTGCTTTTGTTTCATCATTATACATTGCCTTTCTTTGTCTATAACTAGGGCCTGTATTTGTTCCCATTGTCATATCAGGAATAAAACCTTCAACAGCTCCCTTACCCATTCTGTCCCCATCATGAATCCTGCCCCTCATTCCTCCCCACACACATTGTCCAAGTCAGCCTCTATCTTGTCCACCTCATGCATTCTCTCCTGCCCCTCATTCCTCCCCACACACATTGTCCAAGTCAGCCTCGACCTTGTCCACCTCATGCATTCTCTCCTGCCCCTCATTCCTCTCCACACACATTATCCAAGTCAGCCTCTACCTTGTCCACCTCATGAATCCTCTCCTGCCATCATTCCTCCCCACACCCATTGTCTGTCCAAATCAGCCTCCATCTTGGCCTTCAACTCTGCTATTGCTGTTTCTCTCCCTCTCTCAACTATCCCTTTTCTGCTGTTGTGTTCTGATCCCTACATTGCACTAATTCTAATTCTTCCTCAAAACTCGACTGTACTTTGCAACTCCAAGTGACATCCACCCCCCGGACCTCCCCCTCCCCACCCAAAAACATGGCGACTCGTAAGTGCGATGACGTCACATGAGGATTGTGCGTGGGGGGAGGGTAAGGGGGAGGGTTGGAGTGTTCGGAAGAGGAGGTTTTAGAGGTGAAATTGAAATAACACCTCCTGTCAAGAAAGCATTTTAAAATCGGCATTTCTGTGTATTATTATGATGGAAATAGAATGAGGAAGTTAAACCCACCTCGAAAAGCAATTCTTCTTCCCCAAAATAAATAGCGGTTCATTTATTTCAATATTAATAAATAGCAATAATTAAGACTCAGAATCTAAGATTCTGATCGTGCTGAAACTACTCTTTGTTGAAGTACAGGACGCTTACGTCACACAATGTACCACGTGATAAAATGGACTGTGACGTCACATAGCTCGGGTATTGCTGACGAACAATCATTTCAATGTGGATATTTCGCTGTGTCGACGTGTTTTCGTCCGCTGCTCGATTTTTCATTGAAGGTTTTTCGAATTTATTTCGACATTTAAAAAAATAAAAGACCGCAAGATGCGTCTGTTAAAGAGGAAAACGCAACCAAGGTAGGCCTCCCTCATACGTGTTTTTCACAATTTCATTATTCACTTAAGTGCATTTTGTGTTGTACGTCATGCAAATGAATTGTTGTTAATTCTTCGAATACATACTTTTTTGTTCTTAATTCTTTTCACACCTGTGTTGCAAGTAGATTGCAGAGCGACCTGCTTTGTGATGCTTTCCGAGGCGGTGTATATTCGGAAATAATGTTTGACAGGGTGATATTAAAAGGGAAATGTTGAAAGAATTTTTTTTGAATATTCTAGAGAAATACCTGTGCTACGCACGGGTGGGAGTCCAGAAGCAAACAGGCAATGCAGATACGGTGAATGCTAAAGCATGAAACCAATAAATTCCACATTCCTGTAGCACCTTCAGTCACACGTCAGACATGGACAGCAAGTTCGTGAAGGACTTCCATGAAAAACGTACCTGTTCGCAAACAAACAGGTACGTTCACGTCGAGAAACATCGATCGTGGGTCCGTGGCGAATCTGCATATGGCGATGGCAAAATATCAGAAATTTAAGGCTTTTTTTATTTTCAACGATTCATATTTCAACGATCCGTTGAATCATATCACACGCAAATCATCAAAATCGAAACAGTGTCATGAATATGTGAGCGGGGGGGGCGTGACCGATACGAAGGAGGGCGGTGGGCTGGCAGACCTGATGTGAGATACGAGGCCGAGTGACGTGGCTTGCTGTGCTGTTCATTAAACTGCTCATCTCCTAAGTTGAGACTTGGATTCATCTTATTACATGGTGGCAGCGAAAGGCGAACCTACGAACCCGATTGGAACCCCATCTAGGGATTTGAAGCCAAGCTCACAATGGCGGACGCACCCATGATTGCGCGCATGGATTGGACCAGCGACAACCTCAGTGAAGCCTTCGAGCTATTCAGAAAGCGTACCCAGCTCTACTTTTATATGAAGGACGTCGCAGGTGACAAACAAGTCGACCACATTCTCCTGCTATCAGGTGAGGAAGGCCTGCGACGCCACAGTTCGTGGGGCCTTGAGAACGCCGACGGCACAATAACACCGTGACAAGGCCTAACACCGTGACGCCAGCGATTGTTTGGCAGCGTTTTGAAGCTGAGCTGAAACCCCAGGCAAATTACGGTGTGGCTCGTTTCTGCTTACAGCGATTTAAGCAGGACAAAGATGAAACTATGGACAATTTCATCTCCAGATGTTGCCAGCAAGCGAGGAAATGCAAGTTCAAGACCCCCGAGGCGGACGAGCGCATAATAGAACAGCTCATTGCGGGGACGTGGCATCAGGAGCTACAGAAAGTTCTCCTCGCGAAGGATGACTCTCTCACGCTGGACCAAGCCCTGGAAATAAGTCAGGCACATGAGGCCTCTGTCACTCACATGCAGCAGTTTACCCAGACCCAACAGGCAACCAATTTTGTCCACACAATTGGGTACCACCCAAAAGAGTGCCGTTTCTATGGAAGACAGCATCCACCCAAGCCCCGACACCGATGCACAGCATGGGGCTCAACCTGTGAGGCATGCGGAAAGCAAAACCATGAGAAGGCCGTCTGTCTCTCAAGAATGAGGCAAGAACAAGGCCGGCAGACAACCCGCCCAGACACCAGAGGGCACAAATCCTTCACCCGAAAGCCAATCCACACCTTGGGGAGAGATGAAGACCTCGACAGGGACTGTGACACGTTGAGCTTCACCACCATCAAAACCCACAGCCAGACCATGGATTCCCGGCGAGAGATTTTCACAGACTTGGCCATTTCACTACCTGACCGAGCTGGTGTTCACTCCCTGAGAGTCAAGGTCGATACTGGGGCAGAGGGAAATACCTTGCCCTTCGGATATACAGACAAATGTATTCGTGTTTTGCCTTGTTTTGCCTTGATATACAAACGTTTTGCCTTGCCCCTCCATCAGACAAATGTAACTTTTCACAAGGTCGACTCCTCTGGGCTGCCGCTACCTGGTCATACTCAGGAGAAACTCCAGACAATACTAACGGCCTACAATGACTCACAAATTCGGCAATTTGGCACCCTTGTCGTCCCCTGCAAGAAAAGGAATACCCAGTGGGTCGATGCAGAGTTTTTCGTAGTCAAGGCCGCTGGCCCCGCAATCCTCGGCCTGCCCACCTGTAGGGACCTTGAACTCCTCACCCTGCACTGCTCGGTGAAGGAGAACTGCACAGGTGACAAGCCAGTTAACACGTTGGATGACCTGCTGAGCACGTATCCAGACCAATTTGACAACATTGGAAACTTCCCAGGCCAGTATCGCATCGTGGTAGACCCCAATGTGCCCCCTGTAATACACTCACCACGTCGATGCCCCATCCAGATGATAGACGAAGTAAGGTCTGAATTGGACATAATGTCGATGCCCCTTCCTACCACTGCTTCTGCGCATGCGCAAGATTGGAGGTCTCGTCTCTTCAAAGCTGTCCATGCGCGCTCGCTTTCGAAGTTAAGTAACTTTTCACAATTGTGTTTTTGTCGAAACTGTATCTTTCCCTCGGTGTATGTAACTATTGGTGTGTCTTTAATAGTATTCTTGGTGTTGGTTTTTCATACCTGTGTGCAGAATCGTCGGTCTTTCGTATCGCGTATTCTGAGGCCTAAGTGTAGTACTAGGCTACCGTGTCCGACCTTGGCTTGAGGCTTTGTTTTTGTCTCAGCGGTTCTTCGATCGCGCTGCAATTACTTTCTGGTCTCTGATTTTCCCAGTCTTTTCACCCCATACTTCCCTGTTTTAAAATCTCCTCAAAAAAAATATTTAAAAAATTTCCTTCTGTTCTTATTCGTTTATTCGTTCTTATTTGTTCGTTCGTTCTTCGACCACGTTGTTTGTGATCACGTTGTTAAAAAATGTCTAATTTGTCCCCTGAAGATCTGTATTCTGTCATTAGTCCTTGAGCCAGACCAAAAGTAATGCTCCGGCGGGGGGAGTAATTCTCATTATGATTTTCCATTAGACCAATGTCTCAAGTGTCAGAAAAGGTGTGATGCACATCTGAGAACGGTAGCTTAGTTCCCGGATGGACGCCATCTTTGAAACCACCCAGCTCGAAAATGCCCATTTGGTGGGGTACATTGTTGCACGTGTATCTGGACTTCTATACTAGCTATCGATGTGCGGTTGACGACTAAATATACGTCCGATGTGTACCGTCTAAATAAAAAATAATATGAAGCATTTTGTTTTAGATTAATTATTATAAAAATCAATTATCGAAAAAAAATCATATATTTTTCAATATTTTATTATTAGACTTGTACTTTTTTTAGTGAAACAACACTGGTATGATTTTCCAAATTATGCATTGTGCTACACCGTTTATCTGTCTATAAAAATAACTCAAAAACTAAAACATATCATCCACCACGAGTTTACAACAAATAAATGTAAAGAGGCATAAAATGACTTAGGCCGCCGCTGGCATTATCTATTCTGACGATAACGCAAGTTAGGAATGTCGTACGGAGAGGATTTTAACACCATACGATATCTAATAAGCAGGCGGAAATTGTTACATAGGAAATCTGCACTTTGGTGGCCATCTTGGATTTCAAAATGGCCGCCAATTATATTAATTATTCATTACTAGAGTTTGGAAAGACGTATGGAGCTGATTTTAACACCATACGATGTATATTCCTAATAAGCAAGCGGAGGTATCATTGAACATGTCATGTTTTAGTCAAATAACACCGGTATGATCTTCCAAATTATACATTTTGCTAAACCGTTTATCTGTCTATAAAGATTTTCAGGCAATTTGGCCTGCATTATAATAGAGAACAACATATGCTATACAATATACAGTGCACACAAAGTTAATCATCAGAGTCGCCATCAGAGTCATTGGCATCCTGAGCCACAATAGCATCATCCTGCACCATGTTGGAGCATCCCTGCAGCTTACACACAACAGTGCACTTCAACCCATTCAGTATGCAGGAGCAATCTGACGGTCGACATGTCCTTCTGCATGTGCATGAGATGAGATTCAAGACGACATCTGGAGCTGGTAGACCCGCCATCCATCGGATTGTGAGCGAACCGCCATCATCGAGTTCCCAACCATGTCCTGCTGATGGTGTTGGGACGTCTGGTAGGTTTTCAAGGCTGCGTCGCCAGATAGCCGCCTGATAGTTGGCCCTAAGCATATGCTGCATCAAGGAGTCTTCACAAGGCGGCAATTGTCCAGATTCGATCTGGCCCTTCTTTGCACAGAACATGTGATAACGGAGCGAATTAACACCGACGATCTTCGTGTTCTTGGCGTACAGCTGACACGTGAAGGCCTGAATGCTATTGAAGACGTCTGTTGGTACATTCCACGAAGATCCCAGATCTGTGAATGCTTGAAGATACAGCTCATTCGCTTGCACAAGCTTCAAAGCCTTTATCTTTCCTTGGCTAGCCAGAGCACTCACAGTGTCACACCCGCTCCATGCATGAAGCCCTGGCAATGCACTGCAAACTCCAGACCCCAATACCGCAGCCAACTTTCCAACGTCGATCATTCTGACTCGAACCTTTGTTCCTCGTCTGATGAAGAGCTGACTATCGATGGTTCTGCTGAGATGAAGACTGATGATCAGAACGTCGGTGTCATCTGCCACTAAGATGATCGTCTTGTAATGGGTAGCGGCGTGCTTTGCGTGGAGAAACATACGCGTGTCTGCTTCCTCGTGGCTACATTCGAGTGCTTGCACCAACTTCCACCTATCGCGGGTCAGTACCAGACATTTTTCACCACAGGTGACATACAGTGTTCTGTTGCCTAGCTTTTCGCGATTTGTTTCATGTTTCCACGACTCCGCCAGAAACACAACCAGTTTCTCCTTTGTCTGGCTGCAAGCAAGGAGACGCCGCCAGTTCATGATTTTGTGTGCGGGTCTGATCTCGCTGAAACTGATGCCTTCATTTGAACCGCGGTTCACACGCTCAGCTGCTTTGATGGATTCTTCTGTGTATGTGTCAAAGACAACATTGATGCGCTCACTGCCTTGACCAGCGTGAAGCGCTGCAGCAAGGATGCGGTCAGATAGTTCTTCGAACGTGTCGTTCTCGCCATGCATCTTTTGTATGAGAGCCATCGCATCAATTATTGTTGCACTTCGCTTGTCAACATTCTCGGCTGGTTCCACAAGACCTTCCATGTGTTTCG
Organism: Myxine glutinosa; assembly: GCF_964187855.1. NCBI lineage: Eukaryota > Metazoa > Chordata > Myxini > Myxiniformes > Myxinidae > Myxine > Myxine glutinosa. Next base: position 77,614,431 of record NC_136263.1, read on the forward strand.
CAAGTGCAGCTTTGTTCGTTTTTTTCATTGACCCTTTCACGCTCAAGCTGAAGTGATGACATGATGTTCAGAGCTTCTCTGAGGATTTCTTGCACTGTTGCCATATCTGTGGCAGGCGCGTTTATAGTCGGCAGGTAGCCAACTACATCTTCCGTCACCTGAACACGATCTCTAGTCATGATGTTGAAACCAGTCCACGAACTGATTGTCTGGTCGCATGGTTCCAGCATGCGAGTCATAATCCATACGTGATTTCGGCGCTGCGCAAGGGATGTTGCGCCTGCAAGAGTGTCAGAAAGATCTGCAGGCTTGATTGCAGGTGGGCCCTCTCGTTTCCCACCGCTGTATATTGGAACTAAATCGCTGGATGACGGGATAGATCGCTTCTTATCTGCTTTGGATACTGCCGATGGAGGTTGGGGCGGCAAACACGACTGCGACTTCGGTTGGACGATGATACCGTTGACGCGATGCGATGTTCCGCCACCACTCAGCGATTCCTCTAGCCTGTCGATGTTATCGAATGCTAATACAGTCGGGACCGAAGGGTGCACATGTGACGGAAGTGGTACTGTATCTTTCTCCACACTTGCTAATTTGTCTATGCATAGCGCTGTCTCGATTTCTTCCAGAACTGTGTACGAACATCCGTGCCCGAGTCGATTCAATATTCTGATGACCTCTGTATTACCGGTGAGCGTTTTCATGACCCACGGAAGTAGGACATGCTTCGATGTTCTGATGGTACCCCGGTGTACAGCATTGATGATATCTTGAGCCATCGACCATACCAGTGTGTCGGCACGCGCAGAGCTACCCCCACTCCCGCAAATCAAAGTATGCAGAAATACACGAAGAGAATCTGGTATCTTCACGTAATCTGAAGTGAGTTATGCTGGCTGAGGCGGCCAACGTTCATTGTAATGAGCATCTTTGATCCGGTGTCGCAGTGAAGTAGCTGCACGCACAATGTTACTTTCACCGTCCGTTCGTTCAAATGCTTTCACTTCTGCTTTCAGGTTTACGCACTCTGCAGCAATCTCTCGCTTTGTCAGATTATCGGGCATCAAGTATACACGGTGTTTCACATTGAAGAAGATGAGCGATTCTCCAAACTCTCTTTGTAATGTGCGCTGCAGATTCTTCTTGATGGAGTCACGAACATCAACTGAAAATGTATCTGAAGACAGGATATCTGTTGCAACATCAACTATTGGAACAATCCTCGGGTTCAAGAACAAGTCAGTGCGAATGAAATTGAATATACATCGTATCATTTCTTTTTTCTCGATATTATCTTCAATGTCAGTTTCTACAATGAGGTTTTTGGGGCCGTGTGTAGTTTCTATAGCAGGAGAAGTGGTAGTGAGCCTCAGCTGCAACCATATCTCGTGTAGTCAATGCCAAAACTCTCTCATCATTGCGAGCTGTCGCAGCATCTCTTATTGTCTTATCTGCTCGAAGTTCAACAGCCAAGACAACTGTTTCACGGGTACGACTGCCTTTTATGAATTTTGAAGCACACTGGCAAAAAATGCATTTATCATCGTAGACCGTTGAAGTTGATCCTGTCTCTTCCCGTGATGATCGCCGTCGCACCGCATCGCCAGTATCAACTGAAGAACTTCTCGCTGCATTGGTCAAAGTAGCTAGGTGGTTTTTGTGAGTGAAGTCTGATCTACAAGCCCTATGGTATAATATTGGAATATTAGGAAGTTCAACTGCGCCTTCTTGGACTAGCTTTAGAATTGGATAAAAGTTTCTAACTGCGGCTGCGTCACACAATGTCTTCCAAGAACTGTTGCCCGCTGCCTTGCTTAGTTCAGAGAGTGGCGACTTCTTGCTGCACAGGATGCACGTTCCGGACTCAGGTTCAATCTTCGCCCGTTTCGCCTCGACACCGGCCATCTCAGCTGAAAGAACAAAAAGACTGACGTTAGATTACTCCGATATCCGAAAAGCTCGCCAGCTTACATAGACATACTCATCCAAGTCAGTGAACATGTTAGATGGCGCCACAATACAACTCTATAATAGAGTTGTATGTGGCGCCATCTAACATGTTCACTTTTAGTTCTTAAGCCACCCCCCCCCCCCCCGCCCCTCAGAAATTAATCAGGTCACCGCAACAAATCTCAGACTGAGATATAGAATATAGAATATAGATATAGAATAGACTGACGTCACTTTCGGCACTGGGTTCTGTGGGTTGATTATCGGCGGGAAATTCCAACTGACATAGTTTCGGTTTGTGGAAAGTGCATGCCTTTTCATATATTTTTTGTGTAAACTCGTGGTGGATGATATGTTTTAGTTTTTGAGTTATTTTTATAGACAGATAAACGGTGTAGCACAATGCGTAATTTGGAAAATCATACCAGTGTTGTTTCACTAAAAAAAGTACAAGTCTAATAATAAAATATTGAAAAATATATGATTTTTTTTCGATAATTGATTTTTATAATAATTAATCTAAAACAAAATGCTTCATATTATTTTTTATTTAGACGGTACACATCGGACGTATATTTAGTCGTCAACCGCACATCGATAGCTAGTATAGAAGTCCAGATACACGTGCAACAATGTACCCCAACAAATGGGCATTTTCGAGCTGGGTGGTTTCAAAGATGGCGTCCATCCGGGCACTAAGCTACCGTTCTCAGATGTCCATCACACCTTTTCTGACACTTGAGACATTGGTCTAATGGAAAATCATAATGAGAATTACTCCCCCCGCCGGAGCATTCACTTCAAAATATGGCCGGTTGGCTCAAGGACTACATATTCTATAACACCTTTTTCTTCTTCTTCTATAAAAGGATGCTTTCGACTTGCTCACCAAATCTATTCATTCCAAAAAAAAATTCCATCTCTTATAGTGCATCTTTCATTCATTCCCTAAACTCTCCAGCACTCCACCCATCCTTCAGCGTCCTCAAACGTATTTTTGACTCGAATGTCTCAAGAAACTCATTTTGCAATAAATGTTCGTTTCCCATTAATCGTACACTTTTCAAAATCCAATCTCACCCCTCCCCTCCAAATCTTCCCCATCACCCCTTCCCTCCAAATCTTCCCCATCACCCCTTCCCTCCAAAACTTCCCCATCACCCCTTCACTCCAAATCTTCCCCATCACCCCTCCCCTTCAAAACTTCCCCATCACCCCTCCCCTCCAAATCTACCCCTTTGCCCCTCCCCTCCAAATCTTCCCCATCACCCATCTCTTTCAAATTTCCCCCCTTGCCCCTCCCTTCCAAATCTTCCCCATCACCCATCCCTTTCAAATCTTCCCCCTTGCCCCTCCCCTCCAAATCTTCCCCATCACCCCTTCCCTCCAAAACTTCCCCATCACCCCTCCCCTCCAAAACTTCCCCATCACCCCTCCCCTCTAAAACTACCCCCTTGCCCCTCCCCTCCAAATCATCCCCATCACCCATCTCTTTCAAATCTTCCCCCTTGCCCCTCCCCTCCAAATCTTCCCAATCACCCATTCCTTTCAAATCTCCCCCCACACCCCTCCCCTCCGAGACTCTCCCTCGCTCCTCCCCTCCTAGACTCCCCTCTCACCCCTCCTCCCCAAAGCATCCTCCCCGCTTCTTCCCCCTTCCAACTTTCACCTTCATCTCCCTCTACCTTCTGCCTCGCTCCTCCCCCTCATCAAATAACACCTCACTGCGCCTCTCCCAATCACCATCAAACCTTTTGTTCGCCCCATTCTTCCCTTTCTCCAAGCTATTCTGTAGTCTCTGACACACCTTCAACAGCTCTCCCTACCTCTTCCTCCTCTTCCACATCTTACCCTACCGCCCCCCCCCCCCCTGTTCTGTATCCGATGCTCCCCCTTCCTCTTCCTTAACAGTATGGACCTCAAACATCCGGGGCCTTCGCTCAAACTTGTCTGATCTCTCCATACAGGTTGCTTCTGACAAACCAGACGTGATCTGCTTAACAGAAACTTTCCTCCTTCATGATGTCCCTGATTCCTTGGTATCTCTCCCAGGTTACTCCCTCCTCCGGTATGATAGACCTGAGCCTCGTCCCGGAGGTGGGGTTGCTATCTTTATTAAAAAAAACTCTCTTCCTCACTTGCCCTGCACTGCCCTCTCTCTACCTCACCCCCAGGAATACCTTTGGCTACGGCTTCCCCTTCACTCCCACCTTTTGTTCATATGTGTGTTGTACCGTCCACCAAACAGTGATGACTCCATCTAGATCTCGCAGTCTGAGAATATGGACCAACTTCTATCTACCCATCCCAACTCTCTGTTCCTCATATGTGGTGATTTCAACTGTCACCATGCCAGTTGGCTGGGTGTGGGTACCTTTCTCACCAGCCATGGCTCTTCAGCAAAGGACTTCTGTGACTCACTGGGACTGACACAATCTGTCAATTTCCCGACCCGGATTTCAGTCAACGGAGCATCTTCTCTTCTGGATTTGGTTATGACTAACTTCCCTGAAAATGTCTGCTGCTCTTCTTCTGCTCCAATCGGCTCTTCGGATCATGGGCTTGTTAAAGTGGACAACTCTCTGACCATTCTCAGAGAGCCTCCTCAGCGTCGACGAGTCTGGCATTTCACTCAGGCCAACTGGCACGGTCTTCAAGCAGCCATCAATCATCTGGACTGGTCTCCCATCTCTACCGCCTCTGACATCAACTCATCCTAGGAATTCTTCCAAAGTAAATTGCTCTCTCTCATGCACAGATTTATCCCATCTCGTCTTCAGTTGTACCCTTCCTCCCGTCCATGGTACACGGAATCTTGTGGTGAGGCTATTGCCCAGAAACAACTTGCTTTCGTCTCCTGGAAAGCAAATCCAACGGAAGGAAATCTCATTTCCTTTCACAAAGCCCGAAACAAGTGTGTGTCCACCCTCTGGAGAGCCAGGAAACAATATATCTCCATTCTCAGGACCGAACTCTCTTATCTGTCTCCCTCTTCCAAATCCTCGTGGCGTCTGGTCAAATCTGTTTCTGGTGTTTGTTCCCCCTCCATCCCCTCCCTCACCTCAAATGGCCACACGTCTGACTCCGCACGTGAAAAAGCTGAATGCCTCAACTCTGTGTTTGCCTCTAAATCTTGTGTCCCAAACCCATCCCTCTCTGTACCCACCGTACCCAGTCGTACCCAGCTGCTCCTGGACTCTGTGTCCTTTCCTCCTGACAAGGTGGAAAAGTTTCTGTCAACCCTCGACTCGGATTCTGCAACTGGACCTGACGGCATCAGCCCACGGGTCCTAAAATCCTGTTCTTCCGCTCTTTCACTCCCTCTCTCTGTTCTCTTCACCCTCTCTTTTGCTCAAGGTCATCTTCCATCTACTTGGAAATCTGCCAACATCACTACTTTGCACAAAAAAGGTGCAAAAACAGATCCCAGCAACTACAGACCAATCAGCCTTCTCCCAATTATCAGCAAAGTCATGGAATCCATCATTGCTTCAGATATGAAATCTTTCCTCTTCTCCAATGGCTTGATCTCTGATCATCAATTTGGTTTCAGACCTGGACACTCTACTCTGGACATGCTGCTTCTGCTTTCTCAACAATGGATGGAGGTCCTCAATGCCAAACAGGAAATTAGAGCAGCCTCCCTTGACATATCACGTGCCTTCGATACGGTCTGGTACCCCGCTCTGCTCACCAAACTCTCCTCTTTTGGTATCCATGGAAATCTCCACGCATGGCTGGCGGACTTCCTCTCTAGTCGTAGTCAACGTGTGGCCCTGAATGGGTTTCTCTCATCTCCTCTTCCTGTTCAGGCTGGAGTTCCACAAGGCAGTGTTCTGGGCCCTGTGCTTTTTCTGGTCTTCATCAATGATCTCTCTGACTCTCTTGAAAATCCTCTGTATCTCTTTGCTGATGACTCTACTCTCTGTCGCTCCATTCTTCATCCCTCAGATCGGCAGTCTGCAGCCTCCTCAATCTCTGCAGACCTGGACAAAATCACAGACTGGGCAAACAAGTGGAACATGTCTTTCAATCCTGACAAAACTCACACTCTTACGATGTCTCTCCGAAAAGACCGACTGGACAACCCTCCCATCCACTTTCTGAATAATCCTCTCCAAGAAGTTCTGTCACTCAAGCTTTTGGGTCTCACTATCTGCCATGATCTTTCCTGGGAAAACCACATTTCAAATCTGGCCTCCAAAGCCAGTCGCCGACTGGGCATCCTCCGTCGTGCGAAGTCCTTCCTTGGCACACCTGAGCTACTCACCACATACAAGGCTTTCATCCGCAGCTCAATGGAATACTGCTCTCCCCTCTGGGCTGGTGCTCCTGCCTCACACCTAGCTCGTCTTCACGCTGTTGAAACCAAAGCATTCAGAATCATTGGAATCTCCCGCGATGAAGCTAACTCCAAGGGCCTCTCACTCACTCACCGCAGGCAGGTTGGTGGTCTTTCCGTCTTCTACCGACTCCTCTCTGGCCTTGCCCCCCCAGCTCTCTCTGGGCTCTGTCCCGCAAATATTCCTACAGGTCGCACAAGATCTGCCTGCAACCCTCTTATGGTCAAACTGCCAAAATCCAGACTCTCTGCTCACCTTCACTCCTTCATTCCTCTTTTCTCCTGCCTCTGGAACAAACTCCCTCACTCTCTTCAATCCCACTCCACCCCCCAGGTCTTTAAAACAGCTGTTCACCACCATCTCTTATCTTCCCCCATCCAAAACCTTGATCTTTTCTACCCCCGCTAATTTCACCCCAATTCCACTTTTTTGAAATACCAACTTCTGTCCTGGAAGTCCTTGGTGTCCTTGTGTTTTATACTTCTCCCTCCCCCCCCCCCCCCCCCCGCCTTCCCACGCCTCCTCCCCCCAAGCCCTCTCCCTTCCACACATCTCCCTGCTCTCAAATGTTGTGTTTGTGTGCTTCCCCTTCTCTCCCCATCTTGTCTTCCGCTCCCTCTTTTTATATATTTTGTTTGTCTGGTTGATTTGTTTGTGAAGTACATGTTAGCTCTTTCACGAGCCTCGATTCAGTATACAAAAAAAATATATATATAAAAAAATGCTGAGACAGGGCATCATACGGAAGGTCGACGAGCCCACAGACTGGGTCAGTAGCCTCACCTATGTGCGGAAAGCAAACGGCAAACGTAGGCTCTGCCTGGACCCAAAGGACTTGAACCGTGCCATCAAGAGGTGCCACCATCGTACTCCCACGCTTGAAGAGCTGACGCACAAGTTTGCAGGCTCAATGGTTTTCTCCAAGCTGGATGCCAAAAATGGGTACTGGTCAATCAAGCTCGATCCTCCCTCCCAGTTGCTCACGACCTTCAACTCGCCATATGGCCGTTACTGCTTCCGGCGAATGCCGTTTGGACTGGGGATGTCCCAGGACGTGTTCCAAGCCAAGATGGACCAACTTCTTGAGCAATGCCCAGGTGTCATCGGAATTGCTGATGATGTTGCCGTTTACGGTAAAACGGAGCAAGAACATGACCGAAACCTTCACCACCTCTTGAAAACAGCTGCCAGATTCGGCCTGCAGTTCAACAGCGACAAGTGCAGCATCAAAAAGCCACAGATTCATTTTTTTGGTCTCATCTTTGTCCAACAAGGTGCCCACCCAGACCCAGGAAAAGTGGACGCAATCCAGAGCTTACCGGACCCGAAAAACCTCTGTGAACTTCGCAAGGCACTTGGTATCATTAGGTACATGGGCCCCTTTATACCAAACCTGTCTGGCCTAACAGCCCCCCTTCGGGAACTGGTGAAATCAGAGCAACTAGAATGGACAGCCAGCCACAGCCAGGCTTTCCAGAAGGTCAAGGATGCCATCTGCCAGGAGATCTGCCTAACCTACTTTGACCCACACAAATCCACAATACTACAGGTCGATGCCTCCACAAAAGGCCTTGGGGCTTGCCTAATGCAAGATAACAAGCCCATCGCCTTTGCGTCAAAGAGCCTTTCCGAGGTGGAGCAACGGTATGCCAACATTGGCGTGAGATGCTAGCCGTCGTGTTTGGGTGCGAATGCTTCCACACTTACCTATACGGTCGGCCCTTCGTTGTCGAGAATGACCACAAGCCCCTGGAAATGATCAGCTTGAAAAACTTCACTGCTGCCCCACCGCGACTGCAACGGATGCTACTGTGGCTTCAGGGGTATGACACGCGCATCAAGTACAAAGCTGGCAAAGACATACTCCTAGCCGATGGACTGTCTCGCTTGCTGGCACCAACGCAAGCGCCAACTATCCAGCTTGACATGAAAGTGGAGCACCTCCAATTCAGCCACAGAAGTCACAACAATTGCAGCAAGCCACAGATGCGGATGCCCTCCTAACCATGCTCAGGAGAGTCATCATGACTGGATGGCTGGAAAGGCGCCATGATCTGCCCAGGGAACTGAGGCCATACTGGAATTATCGCGATGAGCTGAGTGTTGAAGATGGTGTCATGTGGAAGGGGGGCCGGCTCCTTATCCCTGCCAGTTTACAACAGGAAACCCTCAGGAAGCTACATGAGGGCCACCTTGGTATCCTCAAAACCCAGCTCAGGGCACGCAATTGCGTGTTCTGGCCCAAGGTGAACGAGGACATTGAAAACTGGATTGGCTCCTGCCACATCTGCCAGACCCATCAGCGTCGGCAGTCCCAGGAACCAATGATCCCACATGAGATCCCGACCAGGCCATGGCAAAATATGGCGGCACACTTATTCCACCTGGTTGGACATGACTACCTCCTGCTCGCAGACGTGTACTCCAGGTTTCCCATTGTTCGAAAACTTCCAACAGGGGCAACGAGTAACGACGTAATTGGTATTCTGCGGCTGGTATTTTCAGAGCAGGGCATTCCAGAGACTCTCATGAGCGATAATGGAGGCCATTTTAGCAGCCGCGTTTTAAAAATTTTTGCTGAGGACTGGAGCTTGAACCTACGAACTTCAAGCCCACACTACCCGCAATCAAACGGCTTCATAGAACGCCAATTGCAAACCATAAAGAACACACTACACAAAACAAAGCTCTCTGGTGCTGACCCACACATGGCCCTCCTCATTTTGAGGACCACGCCCATCGACAGCCACCTCACATCACCTGCTGAGATACTGAATCAGAGGAAAATGAAATCCAACCTGCCTTCCAAGGTGCCAAACGTAGCACCGAATCGGGACCAACCCTGGAGGCACTTGAACGTCGGCAAGCAACCCAAAAATAATACTTTGACTGCCGGGCTGGCCCCGATCTTGGGCCACTTAAACCGGGCCAACGAGTTCGGGTTCTCGAGGAGGCTGGGCGGTCCCACACTTGGGAACCAGCAATTCTGTCCACCACCCGCTCGGAGCCAAGGTCGTACGAAGTCGTCACAGAAACAGGAAACATCCTGAGGCGGAATTGCCGCCACATCCGACACGCTCAACAGACCGAGCCAAGGCGGCCAGAGCCCGAGATGTTCCAGACTTCCCTCGACGATACCGATGTTGACCGTGCCATTGCCAAGGGACAAATGGGTGCTGACGAGGAGCCACCATCATCTCCACGTACCCAAGCGCCTACCACACCACCAGCATCCCAAACTCGATCTGGCCGCACGGTCAGACGGCCTGTCAGGCTGGATATTTGATTAATAGTGGTCTCGCTAATGTAAATATGTGGGTGGATAGCCTTCCTGAACTGCATTGCAATTCACCCGGTAATACTGTGATTTTCTTTTTTGTTTTGTTTGTCTCTCTCCTTATGTTTCCAGCCCATTTGATGCTCTGTATGAACTTGTCTATTATTATTATTATTATTATTATTTTTATTTATTTTTTGGAGAAAGGGGGATGTCATATGAATATGTGAGCGGGGGGGGGGGGGGGGGTCGTGGCCGATGCGAAGGAGGGCGGGGGGCTGGCAGACCTGATGTGAGATACGAGGCCGAGTGACGTGGCTTGCTCTGCTGTTCATTAAACTGCTCATCTCCTAAGTTGAGACTTGGATTCATCTTATTACAAACAGTATCTTTAGAATTTCAATAAAAGCCACATCACTGTTCATATCGGTAAATATTATTCCATCGTGTTTCAAATCGTGATCGATACACTATGATCGTGATGATCGTGATCGTGAATCGTGATCGATAATCGTGTTCACAATCGCTATGTCATATGTACTCCCGATACGTGTACCAAATTCCCGAAACGTGTAACTACCAAATCAACAGTTAAAAGGATTTTGAGCCGATAGGTGTTACGGCCTTGGCAAGATCGATGGAGACAGCGATCTGTTAGATCTGATCCTCCATGCCGAAGTGCAGATCCTCCTTCATGCCACATCCGATCGATGCAACACGGTGCAGCGATCGGTGCAAACGTGGACTCCCACACTGCCACGTCCAGCTGATACTTGCTCCCGCATGACGTTATTTTCCCGGGTGCCGCACAAACGGCTGCACCGATCGAGATTTAACGGATGGTTATGTAAATCGTTTAAAAGAAAAAAAGCCTTCAATTTCCGATATTTAGCCTTTTCGTTTGGGCCTCCCAATTGAAGCCCCGCCCATAGGGGCGGGGCCCATAGGGCGGGTACTGTTGCTCGACGTAAGAAGACGTCACAATGAATGTCATGCAAAAGCGAATGTGATGCGGGAGTCCGAACGTGAGAATGCTGGAGACTAAAGCTGAAATTGGGAAAACTAAATAGCCTATTTTACGCCTGGGGATCCCACAATTATCCATCCAAAATATCTTTGCGATCGATTCAGCAGTTTTTACGGTACTAAAGCGCGGCGTTACGCGCGCTGCTTGTGAGCAAGGAGGAAGCGGACAAGCGGTAACATATGAACGTCTTTATTGTAAGACCACACTGTAACACTGAACTCTTCCGGGCTGGTCGCCCGGTGTATATCCTGAGGCCACGCCTACCCCTCGGGCGTGGCCACCGCCCACTTGGTGCGTGGAATGATGTCACCACGCCAGTGGGCTTTTGTGTCCGCCACACGCGCCCCCCCAGAATTCCCGCGCACCTGGAGGGCCAGTTTGCGGGGCAGACGAATGACCCGGCCGAAGCGCCCCCTGGCGATCGGCGGCGTCTGGGGTGCAGGGATACCAGGTGGGATGCCCCTGGCTGCCCCTGGGATGGGTGCAGGACCGGGGGGCGCCGTGGCGGCGGGGCTGGGCGGTGCCGGGGGTCCGCCCGCAGGAGGGCGGCCCCGACGTGGGGGTCGGGCCACTGGCGGTGGATGGTCCACATCGAGGTGGGCCGGCTTGAGGCGGTCTACCGAAACGCGGTCAGGAGTACCGCCGATGTCCAGGGTGAAGTGCTTCGCCCCGGTCTCCAGCACGCGGAAAGGCCCGTCGTACGGGGGCCGCAGTGGTGTCCGATGGGCATCGTGGCGGACGAAGACGTACTCCGCCGTGCGAAGCTCCGGGGCGACGTGCGTCGGTGGGTGCCCGTGGCATGCCGTTGGCACCGGGGCGAACCTCTGGGCGGTCTCTTGCAGAGCGGAGCGCTGCTGTGCCGCGGACCATGGTGCCGTGGAGTCGGGGAGGAACTCGCCCGGCACCCGCAGCGGTTGCCCGAAGACCAACTCCGCCGCGGATGCGCGCAGGTCCTCCTTGGGCGCCGTCCGGAGGCCCAGCAGGACCCAGGGGAGCCTGTCGACCCAGCCGCCGTCGCGGAGGGTGGCCCGGAGCGCGGCCTTCAATGAGCGGTGAAATCGCTCACACAGGCCGTTAGCCTGGGGGTGGTAGGCCGTGGTTCGGTGCAGCCGGACCCCGAGCCCCTGCGCAACCGCCCCCCAGAGCTCCGAGGTGAACTGGGGGCCGCGGTCGGATGAGATGTCTGAGGGGGCGCCGAACCGGGCGACCCAGGTGGCGATGAAAGCCTGCGCGACATCGGCCGCCGTTGTCGACGCCAAGGGCACGGCCTCCGGCCACCGGGTGGTGCGGTCCACCATGGTGAGGACGTGGGTGAAACCCCGCGAGGGGGGCAGAGGTCCCACCAGGTCCACGTGGACGTGGTCAAACCGGCGTTCCGGCACCGTGAACGGGGCCAACGGGGCCTGGGTGTGCCGGTGCACCTTGGCGCGCTGGCACGCGAGGCATGCGAGGCACGCGAGGCAAGCGGCGAAGTACTTGTCCGCCTCGGCCGCCAATGCTCGGGGTTCCGTTAGCCCGGTCCCGGCCAACGCGAGGCGAACCTGCGCTGGAAGTTGGCGACGGAAAAGCGCCCGGAATAGCGAACCGGGGGCTTCGTCGCCCAACAGTGACAGCATATGGTCCATTCGGACCGACGGGCACGTCTCACCGAGCTCGGGGAGATCCAGGAGGCGGTCGGCCCGTGCGTCGTCCGTGAGGCTGAACGTGGCTAGGAGTAGCCGCTTGAGTGCCTCGTACTTGTGGCCGTCCGGTGGGTGGCGAAGGACGGACACAACTCGAGCGGCCGTGCCGGGCCCGAGGGAGGCGACGACATGGCAGTAGCGCAGGTCGTCGTTGGTGAGGCGCCGAAGCTGAAATTGGGCTTCGGCTTGAACGAACCAGACCTCGGCCTGGGCCTCCCAAAATTCGGGAAGTTTAATCGCCATTGACTTGTCGTTGGCCATTGCAATGGCATCGTGTTCGGAAGGATCGCGACGGCAGATCCAACGTCGAGGGTCACCAGTAAAGCGCGGCGTTACGCGCGCTGCTTGTGAGCAAGGAGGAAGCGGACAAGCGGTAACATATGAACGTCTTTATTGTAAGACTACACTGTAACACTGAACTCTTCCGGGCTGGTCGCCCGGTGTATATCCTGAGGCCACGCCTACCCCTCGGGCATGGCCACCGCCCACTTGGTGCGTGGAATGATGTCACCACGCCAGTGGGCTTTTGTGTCCGCCACAGTACCTTCGAATGGACAGACAGACATTTGGTGAATTATAGTAAGATAGCAGGCGTTTGCTAAATCTAATCAATATGAGAAACGGTATTTAAAGAGGCTTGGCATTAGTATATGTGAAGAAGAAGGTGAAGGAGGAAGAGTTTTTTTATTTTAATGTAAATGAGTATGAGTTGTCTGATTTGGATTCGTGGAGATTAGTGGAGGTTTGGAATCACAGGTGTACGACACTGCGATGGGCTCCCCGATGTCTGCGGTGGTTGCCAACATGGTGATGGAAGAGCTTGAGACACGCACCATCCCATCCCTCCCAACACAGCCACGTGTCTGGTACCGCTATGCCGATGACACTTTTGTCATCTGCCCCAGCCTGGCTGTTAACTTAATACAATCCAGGAGGGCATCAGTGAAACGTTTGCTTCCATCAAATTTACCTGTGAGGAAGAACAGGGTGGTTCGCTTCCGTTTCTGGACGTCATGGTGAGTAGGAACCCAAATGGAAGCTTAAGTACCGCAGTGTATAGGCAACCCACCCAGACCGAGCGTTACCTCGATTTTACGTCTTGCCATCCACCGCACTCCAAAAGAGCTGTGGTGAATACACAAAAAAGGGCAAGGAATACACCATCCACCTTGAACGGCAAAAGGAGAGAGATCAAGAATATCAAATGTGTATTCAAATCCAATGGCTACCCAGACAATCTCTGCCCAAAAAATGAAATGGTCGAACGCAGGACGTGCCACAGGAACCACCTAAGGGCTTCTGCATGCTACCATATGTGCCACGAGTAGCCAAAAGGATTGGCAGGATTTTGAGACCGGTCGGGGTGAGGGTTAACTTCCAACCTATATACACCTTGAGACGTGCACTGACCAAGGTCAAAGACAAAAGAATGACTGCACAGGTGTGGTATACACCATTCCATGTGACAGGTGGAGAATACATAGACGAGACAGGAAGAACCTTAGGCCAGAGCATTAATGAACACCAAAAGGCCTTTGCGTGTAATCACCCAGAAAGATCTGCTGTCGCCAAGCATGGAATAAGGGCGGGCCATGTTCCCCTGTGGGAAAATGTGAATGTGCTGTCGGCATCCACGAACCGGGCCAGGAGGCGAATGCTGGAGACATGGCACACTGGCCAAACGATGGGACCGTTGAGAGAGGAGACTGTGGTGTTACCACAGGCATACAGACCTCTCATGCATAATTTATACACCACATAAACACCGATGCTGGGAGGAGTACAAGGACAAAGTGGGACATAACCAACACAAGCAACAAGGAATACAAAACACAATACACCGTTCAAACACGCACAAAACACTTGCAACACAAGCCTGTCACGGGTAAATGGTCACGAGGTCTCACAACTAAGCTTGGTGATTTGTTGACAGAATAGGCCCACCCCTTCCCCCAGGTATATCTGGGAGGAAGTAAACAAGGGAATTTCTCTTGATAAAGGCTAGTGGAAGCCCAGTGCACACTGGGTTGCTGGTCGAAACGTTAAGTTTTTTCAACAAAACTACAGGTTGGAGAACGATAACGCGGACGATAACATTGACGTATTGGATGTATATATATATTGTTACGGAACCCAACGTCGGCCTCTGTTCCCCTTACCGAGGGGGGATTAATCCCCTCGTCTCTGACTGACCGACGGGGTCCCTGACGCTGCCCAGCTACCTCCGGAAAGGCAGGTGCACAGCCCCGTTCGTGCCACGGACAGATGTTAATTGCCGAGCAGTTTTAGCAACTGCGGCACGAACTATTAACAGAAACTAACCCGATTCCGAAACGTTGGCCAAATCGTGCCACAGGTATTCAATTGGGAAAAGACAAGGATGAAACGGATGTAAAGGAAAGAAGGCAGAGTAAGGAGGAACAAATATAATTTATTACCAACTAATTATGTACAAGTCAAAAGTAACCAAGGAGAAGGAAGGATACGAAAACAAAGACAGAAAGAATGGAAGGAGACACAGTGCAAATTAGCTTACCTACTACAGTCTTACTTAACCCCAAGGACAAGACACACAGAACAAACTCACGTACACAGAAGGATGGAATGGAGGCAGGAACGAAGGACTGGAAGGAGAGAGGAAGGTTCAGCTGGACGCTGGCTGGGGCTTGATCCCGCACGGGACGTCGGCCTGGACCTCGACGGCCACCGATGCCACCGATCCTGGTTCCCACGTGGTAACGGGTCGAAGCTGCCTGGTGGAGCCAACGCTGCCTGGTGGAGTCAACGCTGCCTGGTGGAGTCAAAGCTGCCTGGTGGAGTCAAAGCTGCGTGGTACTGCTCATGGGGCTCTGTCACTTCCTTCCTCTGGACTCATCTGCCGCATCTCTCTCTCTCTCTCTGACTCCCTCAAAGGCTTCCGCGCGCGCTTTTATAGCGCGCCTCCAGATCAACCCGCGCCACGCCCGCGCTGGTCACTCACTGGTCCTGATTGGCGGGTCCGGGCTCGCTGGCTCCACCTTTTGATGACGATCGGCGGCCAACGCCCTGGATTCGGTGGCTCCTCCCCCTTCTTCTCCGATCTCACCGCGTGTTCAATGGAGGTTTTGCGGCGAAAACCACAAAGCAGCAGCGGCGAATGCAGAAAACCGCACGCAGAACCCGCCCAATGCAGTTGGCAATTGATGACAAAAGGGGCCTTCGAAGGGAATCTACCTTATTTGAATTCGGTGCAATGGAGTGTCAATTAATGGAAGACAAAGCCTTAATCTAATACACATAATAAGGAGATAACTACTGAACAAGGAGATCTATGATTTGCTATGTGATTGTATATGGAATAACTAAGGGGACGACCTTTGACCTTTATACACAAAATGCAGGAAGGAGGGTGATATTTTACAACGATCTTCATTACACTTACAACCATAAAAAAAACACAACACCATTCTCAAATCCACAACACTGCACCCTCCTCCTCTTAGGCACATCCCGGGCCTATTACTTTTACCTTTAGTGTGGCACGTAGGTGTAGTTCCCTCTACATTTAACCGGACCCTGAGTGTGACAGTTTTAAAACACAAATAAGTATGTCCCGCTGCTGCATTGCACCCTATCTTACAGATTTACGCTCACAGCTAACCGAATTGCGGAATTGTCTTCAAACTAAACACTTATGGTGGGGGCGCATTATGTACAATGATGCTACTTGTATTTACAAAACGCAACCCAGGACCTGTGATTGTTCTTTTGGGGGGGAAGACAGCCTGCGCTGCATCGACACACCAGAAAGCACCAAAACACACCAAAGCACCATCAAGCACCAATCGTCACCACAGTTCAATATTTAAAAAACCCAACAAACCCCTGGTGCCAGTCTTCCTCTTCGGCTCCCTCTGCTGGCCATTGTCGTTCTTCCAGATGTTGTCTTTCTTCTTTGCTGGCGGCCTATTTGGACATAATAAAATGACATGCACAAAACGTGTCCACTGTTCTTTTTATTTATGGCCCACAGGGCCGACTATGAGTGGTTCACCTGTATGGCATAGGTGCCATGTTACAAAGGTCTGCCAGCAAGATCTCGGGCCATCATGGCCGGTTCCAGCAGAGGGGCCATGCCCCCACAATCCCTCTAACCAAATTTGCCATCACGCAATTCATCAATCCTCATAAGGAGGGAGAGATGGAACAACAAAGCACAATGTCACACCCATGTCATGATGCGTCTCACATTTCAACCATTTGCACAAAAAAAACAAAAAAAAACAACCTGGCATGGTGTGGAGTTCTGTCACCTCAGGTGAGTGGATGCGGATGGTGCGAGGAGATTTCAATCCCAACTATCTTCTAAATGACATTAACACACTTTACACTACCCGGGGTCTTTCCCTGCCAAACCATTGGCAATCTTACTCCCTATGCGGTTCTAAGAACCAAATTCCCATTGACCAAACTGTGGTGCTTCATCAATTTGGGGTCTCACTCCCCCGCTTCAACTCCCTGTGCCCTTGCACAATTTCAGGACTGGGTCGTGTGGCTCTCCCAGCAGGTCTACCCACCTGCACACCTCCACCACTGCAGTTGCCTCCGAGCTTACCTGCTCCTTATCCTAACCTATCTACTGGGGAAGGCCCTCTGGCGCTCTCCCCACTCGGTGCCCTCTCTGGCACTGGGCTACCCGGGTCCATCCTCCGGATCCTCGGGCCCCATCCACAACTCTACCGGCTCCCAGAGCCCACCTGCGGCCTCACCTGGCCGACATCCTCACAGTGGTGGAGTGCCCATTCAACTACACATACTAACAGGCCACATGCCCAGCCATTTCCACGTCACTAATGCACCCATCCAAACACCATTCTTCCACCACGCACCACAGATGCCAATATCCAACCACAATTTACCTGTACCCTCTACCTAACACTTACACTACCCTCCCCGGGTATTCGTGATGGGGTCCATCCTCCTTTCCCCCATCCACACCTTCGCACCATCCACTCCACTCCACAGTTTCCACCATACTCCCTCCACGACCATCCATTCCATACTCCATACTCCCTACCATTTATTCCATACAACTGTAGTTGCACACCTGTGCAATCACTCCTACTGGTGCTTCCTGCACCCTCCTTCCTCCCTGGACCACTTGGTCAACACGACACACATCACCATCACTCAGTCATACACTGCTCCATACACTTCCGATCCTCAAACACTCGGCATCATCTGATCTAACGACTCCCCTCTGAAACTCGCGCTTCCCAGTCGCCCCATTAAACTATTGCACTCCCTCGTCATTATAATCCAACTACCCTCTCGATGTCCCCACTACCTGTCCAAAGTCGCTGCTTAAACTTACAGTTACCTATGTCAGCTTCTCTGGATCCCTATCATTTTATCCTAACCCTCCCGGGCTAGTTTTCACTGCCATAAACCCCATAAAACTATTGCTCCTTTGCCCCCTCTGTGTGAGATGGCAAAGTTGCCATCCCACAACATTGGGTATCTTCTACTACCAATTTCAGCCAATCAAAAATTTGCCAATCACGCTACCAATCATCTGCCAATCATCAAATTTTGCTAATCAAATTCACTATTTTCAATTTCGGATCCAACACACTATCATCATTACAGTCCGCTTTATCTGAGCCTCGGTGCGTGGTTACATCATTAAAACTCGGCTTCGCAAAGCCGAGCAATGAATTCGGGTGGTTTGGTCGCCTGCTGGTTGAATCCTTCCGGCATTCGGTTCAAGGGGGTGGGGGGGGGGGGGGCTTGGTCGGGCCGAGATTCCACGCACCATCTCGGCGCGGATCCTTGCGGCCTCCGGCCCGATGGCTCGATCTCGCCCGGTCGGAACCCCGTCCCCGCCACCAGGGGACACATGGGCCGCTTCCTCCTACTCGCCCTTGAACCGGACCGGTCGCCTCGCCCGACAAGGCCCGGACTCGACCGTGCAGGGCGGGGCCAAGTCCGAATCGGCAACGACGCTTCGAAGAGAAGCGACGCAACACCGACCCGTGCCGGGCCTCGCATCCAGCAAAGCGCACCGCGCCCCGAGTGCTCGCATCGGCTATCCGTCGCCATAAACGCTGCCCCAGTCAACGTCGATGCTTCACTCGCATGCCCACACGCACACGCGACCCTTTTGACACTCACAAAGCCAGCATCTCGGCGCCTCCAGTGCATCCCACACACTCCGTCCATGCCACCTCCGCACTCCCTGTTACACACCACACCTCTCGCGCACACTCGCCGTTCGCACACTTCCTTAACACACCTCGCGTACCGTCTTGCGCACTCTCCTCACTCGGTACGTACTCCGTACCACTCACCATGGGCGTGCACTCTTGCATCCACCCACTAACGCGCTCCGATGGGCTCTCCCACACCCGCGCCACAACCAACTCAGGAGTGCTTCCTCGCACACGTTCCACCACCACCTTACTCTCCATGTCACACTCATTTTCGCACGTACACTCCGTATCGCTCTCACTCCCTGTGTCACACTCTGTACACCCCGACGTGCATTCTCGCTCGCACTCGGTATCACTCCCACACTTTATAACACGCTCTCGCTTTGACGCACACTTTTTTTTCACACGCGTGCCATTTCCACTCACACGGGACCCTACACCAATGCCCGGGTGCCATATCGATCCCAATCGCGCGACAATTCTCTTCGCGCCAGACATCCTCTTACAAAATCTCCCGGAACCACATACAGCCTGTCTCACCTTCGGGGTTCTTCTTCCTCCCTGCACCAACACCTGCAAATCTTCATTTGGGTTAAGCACAGCATCGTGATGTGAGCAGGGACTTTGCACATATTCCATCTTTTCCTCCCGCGAGTGCTTTTCTAAGTCCCCGGTCTCTCCAATTCCAACTTTTGCTTTTTCTTTATTCACCTCGACGACCGTTGGCTTTAATAAAATTCCCTCTACCTCAGCGGTCGCCGGCTTTTCCATACCCCGGGTCGTGATCTCTATACCCGTCATTTTACCTGTGCTTTGCTCCACTTCGCCCAACCAGTGCTCCTCGAGTCGCGTTACCTCCTCGTGCACCGATGTGCCCCCCCGCCCAACCTGCGGTCAACCCCCCTCTCGGCTTCCCTTACCTCGTATGCGGCTCTGTCCCTCGCCATTCCCTCTCTATCGGCCCTCATTTCATTCGTTATTGCTTCAATTTGGCCTCCCAATCGCTCACTATTCCTTTCAATTAGGCTTCCCATTTGCTCACCCTGAGCCCTCGTCTCGTCCCTCTGCAGGTTGAGGGACGCCTGCATTTGTGCCATAAATTGCTCCATGACGGCCTGCATTTGGACCACCCCCATTGGTGCAGCGGGCGCGGCTACCGCGCGCTCGTGCGAGGCGCCATTTTGTGCGCCTGAAACCTCGTGCGCGAGGGCGCCATCTTGCGCGCCTGATACCCCCGCAACAACTTCACCATTGCTCTCTTCCTCCATTTCCTCCCTGTGGTCCTGGGTTACCCCTAACCCCTCTTCTAATTCCCCCACCGGCATCCCGTCGCCTTGACCATCCATGGCACGATTTTAAATTTAGGATCTTATAAAATTGTGGGCCACTCGTAATTTGAGCGCGCTAAGCACGCTTCTGGTCCGAATCTCGCTCCTGGCACCAATTGTTACGGAACCCAACGTCGGCCTCTGTTCCCCTTACCGAGGGGGGATTAATCCCCACATCTCTGACTGACCGACGGGGTCCCTGACGCTGCCCAGCTACCTCCGGAAAGGCAGGTGCACAGCCCCGTTTGTACCGCGGACAGATGTTAATTGCTGAGCGGTTTTAACAACCGTGGCACGAACTATTAACAGAAACTACCCCCGATTCCTTGAACGTTGGCCAAATCGTGCCACAGGTTTTCAATGGGGAAAAGACAAAGACGAAGGATGTGAAGAAGAGGAAGACAGCAGTAGGAAATACGAATATGATTTATTTCTACCTATTATATACACCATGAAAAGTAACCAAGGAGGAGGAAAGATAATAAAATAAAATACAGAAAAAGAAGAGACACAGTGCAAATTAGCTTACCTACTACAGTCTTACTTAACCCCAAGGACAAGACACACAGAACAAACACGTACACAGAAGTATGGAATGGAGGCAGGAACGAAGGACTGGAAGGAGAGAGGAAGGTTCAGCTGGACGCTGGCTGGGGCTTGATCCCGCACGGGACGTCGGCCTGGACCTCGACGGCCACCGATGCCACCGATCTTGGTTCCCGTGTGGTAACGGGTCGAAGCTGCCTGGTGGAGCCAACGCTGCCTGGTGGAGTCAACGCTGCCTGGTGGAGTCAAAGCTGCCTGGTGGAGTCAAAGCTGCGTGGTACTGCTCGTGGGGCTCTGTCACTTCCTTCCTCTGGACTCATCTGCCGCATCTCTCTCTCTCTCCGACTCCCTCAAAGGCTTCTGCGCGCGCTTTTATAGCGCAACTCCAGATCAACCCGTGCCACGCCCACGCTGGTCTCTCACCGGTCCTGATTGGCGGGTCGGGGCTCGCTGGCTCCACCTTGTGATGACGATCGGCGGCCAACGCCCTGGATTCGGCGGCTCCTCCCCCTTCTTCTCCGATCTGACCACGTGTTCAATGGAGGTTTTGTGGCGAAAACCACAAAGCAGCAGCGGCGAATGCAGAAAACCGCACGCAGAACCCGCCCAATGCAGTTGGCAATTGATGACAAAAGGGTAATGCGAAGGGAATCTACCTTATTTGAATTCGGTGCAATGGAGTGTCAATTAATGGAAGACAAAGCCTTAATCTAATACACATAATAAGGAGATAACTACTGAACAAGGAGATCTATGATTTGCTACGTGATTGTATATGGAATAACTAAGGGGACGACCTTTGACCTTTATACACAAAATGGAGGAAGGAGGGTGATATTTTACAACGATCTTCATTACACTTACAACCATAAAAAAAACACAACACCGTTCTCAAATCCACAACAATATATATATATATATATATATATATATATATATATATATATATATATATATATATATATATATATATATATATGTATATATGTATGTATGTATATATAGTTGCGGTTTTTAGAACCTTCACTTTGTAAATTTTGGTAAATGTTCCCTTATAAATAATCCCCTGTAAATATTCCCATTTTTGGTAAAGGTTAAAGATCGCACCCTAGTTAGTCCATGTACAAAACGTAGAGCACCATAGGACCTCTCTGGAGTTATCTCATTATTATGTGTTTTAGTTAAGGATCTGTTCCCAATAGTTGAATCTATGTTGCATTAATCAAATAAGATAGGCCCCTTCAATTATCCCCAATCATCTCCCTCTCTTCAAAGTGCAGTCGCGGTACGGCAGCATTCGCTGCCGTTTGTCTTGGTTTGTTTGCTGGCACCAAGCCGCCATTACACACGCGGTAATCTGGAGGAAAAAGGGGGAGGAGTAAGTTGGGCGCCAAGAACAAGGCATGGCCCTGTCAACGTATCGTCAAGGGGCGGACCGGTGAGCTCGGAAAGCCAACCAGGGCCGAGGCAAGCTCACCATTGGGCGTGTTCTGGGAGCCGGCGGCGTATCCTGGATGACGTCCTAGTACATGCCAAAACATTCCCCCAGGCTATCGCTAATTTGGACCAGGTGTTTGGGTGCCTCAAACAGGCAGGGTTGAAATTGAGCCCGAGCAAGTGCACTTTGTTTGCAAGAGAGGTGGCCTATCTCGGTCACGTTATCGGTTGCGAGGGGGTAAAAACAGACCCAGGCAAAATTACAGCGGTAGAGGAGTGGCCCACACTATGTACCATCAAGGAGGTGTGGGGATTTTTGGGACTCTGCTCCTACTACCAGCACTTTTTGGCGAAATTTGCAGAGTTGGCCCGGCCCCTTCACCAGCTTACGGAGAAGGGGACTCAATTTAATTGGACAAGGGAGTGCCAAGAGGCCTTCCTAAAATTGAAGGGGTGTTTGACATCCGCACCCATTCTAGCTTACCCCACTAGTGACGGGACCTTTACCCTGGACATGGATGCAAGCCAGGAAGGATTGGGCGCAGTTTTGTCGCAGACACAGGAGGGCGTGGAGAGAGTGATTGCTTATTATAGTCGGGCCTTGAGTAGGCCCGAGCGAAATTATTGCGTCACTCGCAAAGAGTTATTGGCTATGCTGGCTGCCATGAACCATTTCCACCCGTACTTGTACGGGCGGAAATTTTTGGTTCGAACTGACCATTCCTCCTTGCAATGGCTCCTTCGGTTCAAGGAACCGGAGGGCCAAATTGCAAGGTGGTTGGAAAAGTTGCAGCAGTACGATTTTAATGTGACCCATAGGGCCGGGAAGGCCCATGGGCATGCTGATGCACTCTCTCGGCATCCTTGTCTGGGGGAAAACTGTAAATTTTGTGCGAGATACGAGGAGAGGGAGCAATTGGGCGTTTCCGCCCCGAACCTCGTCGTCCGTGCAACCCGGGTGAGAGGGCCAATTTTGCCAATAACCGCAGACGAGGAATTTGGAACTTTGGCTTGGAGCACGGCCCAGCAGGAGGATCCCGTCCTGGGACCAGTGTACAAATGGGTTTGATTGGGACAGAGACCTAATGGGGAAGAGGCCACCCCCCTCGGGGCGCAAACAAAGGCATATTGGGCTCAGTGGCAGACCCTGGAATTGAAGGATAACATCTTATATCGCAAGTGGGTGGAGGTTCCCTCTGAGAGAACTTCCTGGCTGGTGATAGTCCCTGACAAATTCCAAAACATCATATTACAACAGGTGCATGGTACCCGCTCCGGCGGCCATTTGGGCAGGACAAAGACTACATCTCGGGTCCGCCGGAGGTTCTATTGGGTTAATATGGGGCGCAATATACAGGACTGGTGTCGGAGATGCGATGCCTGTACTGCCAAAAAGGGACCAGCACGGAGGATGCGGCCCCCCCTTCAATTACACCAGGTGGGGGCCCCCCTTGAGCGGGTGGCTATGGATATTCTAGGACCGCTACCCCACACTCGCCAAGGTAACAAGTACACCCGAGTTGTAATGGACTATTTCACCAAGTGGCCAGAGGCCTATGCCCTCCCCAACCAAGAAGCCGGGGTGGTTGCACAGGCCTTCGTGGAAGGATTTGTATGTCGGCATGGGAGGAGCTGCACACTGATCAGGGTCGAAATTTTGAAAGTCAATTGCTAAAAGATGTGTGTAGACTCCTGTCAATTAGGAAAACCAGGACAACGCCTCTAAGACACCAATCTGAAGGGATGGCGGAAAGGTTCAATCGAAGATTGGTCCAACAACTGGCCTTGTTCACCACCACCCATCAGGATGACTGGGAAGAACATCTCGCATACTTATTGATGGCCTACCGAACTAGCCAGCATGGGGCCACCGCATGCAGTCCAGCGCTACTCATGTATGTGCGGGAGTTGCGGGCTCCCGCCGACTTGCTATGTGGTCCCATGCCAGACACCACAATTAGCCCGCCGAGGGAGGGTTACGCACGTCACCTGGAGGAAGGCATGGAGAGGGTCCATGCCTTCGCCCGCCGCTTGCTCCATTTGGCGGGGGCCAGGATGAAGCGCAGATACGACCACCGGAGCCAGGTGAGCCAGTATGCTCCGGGGATGAAGATTTGGTTCTTTAATCCCCAGAGGCAGAAGGGTAGGTGCCAAAAACTCACCTCTCCCTGGCAAGGCCCGGGGGTTGTCCTGTCGCAAGTCTGTGACGTGGTCGTTAAGATCAAAATGGGGCCACGAGCCCTCCCTCGGATCGTCCATGCCGACCTGATAAGACCCTACACCGGCGAGCAGGCGCCCTCGTGGATTGCCTCGGCTTTAGATGCCAAGGCAGGACCCAGTACCTCTTGTGAGGGGGGCTCATAGTGCCAGAGGACTGGGGGTGATAGTGAGGGATGCCCGATGTAGAGGGATGGTAAATTTACCATCCCTCACATAGCAGGACACATGAGCATTAGTTTATGGGGTGGCTGTGCAAACTAGCCCGGGAGGGTTAGGATAAAATGATAGGGATCTAGAAAGATGACAATAGGTAACTGTAGATTTAAGTAGCGACATGATACCTGTAGTAGGGGACGTAGGTAGGTTAGTTGGATTATAACGACGTGGGAGCACTTAGTATAAGGGAAGACGGGGAGCGCGAGTTTCAGAAGGGAGTAGTTAGGTCAGATGATGCAGCGTGTGTGAAGAAAGAGTATTGAGCAGAGTATTGTGAAAGTGTGTGATTGGCATTGTATTGAAGTGAATGGTCCTGGGAGGAAAGGAGGGTGCAAGTGGCACCAGGTGTGTGGGCACAGGTGTGCAAATACAGGTGAGAATGGTTGTGGGGAATAAATGGTCTGGAATGAATGGAATATAGAATGGATGGTGTGGAGTGAGAGTGTGGAAAATGTGGAGTGGGAGTTCATGGTGCGAAGGTGTGAATGGGGGAAAGGTGGATCCCCCTTCACGAGCACCCGGGGAGGGTAGTTTAAGAGTAGGTAGAGGGTATAGGTAAATTGTGGTGGATATTGACATCTGTGGTGCGTGTGCAGAATGGTGTTTGGATGGGTGCAGTATTGGAGTAAATTGGCTGGGCGTGTGGCCTGTTAGTGTGTATGGTTGAATGGGAACTCCGCCACTGCTAGTCTGTCGGCCAGTTGAGGCCGCAGGTAGGCTCTGGGAGCCAGTAGTGTTCAGTGGGGCCCGAGGATCCAGGGACGGACCCGGGTAGCCCGACGTCAGAGAGGGCGGTAGTGGGGAGAGAGCCAGAGTGCCTTCCCCAAGATAGGTTAGGGTAAGGAGCAGGTAAGCTCAGGAGGCAACTATGGTGGCGGAGGTGTGCAGGTGAGCAGGCCTGCTGGGAGCGCCACACGACCCAGCCCTGAAATTGTGCGAGGGCACCGGGAGTTGAATCGGGGGAGTGAGACCCCAAATTGGTGAGCCCCACAGATGGTCAGTGGGAATTGGTTTTTAGAACCGCATAGAGTAAAGTGGCCAATGGTTTGGCAGGGAAAGACCCCGGGTAGTGTAAAGAATGGTAATGTCATTTAGAAGATAGGTAGAATGAAATCCCTTCGCACCATATGCAGCCACTCACCTAGGTGAGATAGACTCCACACCATGATGTTGTGTTCGTAAATGTTTGGTTGGATTGAAAGACGCATCATGACGCAAGTGTGACATTGTGCTGTAATTCCATCTCTTCCTCCTTCGGAGGGATTGATGAGGAATTTGAATTGGGGGCAAATTTGGATTAGAGGGATTGATAACCAATTAAATGGTTAAATGTAGAGGGGATACCAGGTTAAATGTAGAGGGAACTACACCTACGTGCCACACTAAAGGTAAAAGTAATAGGCCCGGGACGTGCCTAAGAGGAGGAGGGTGCAGTGTTGTGGATTTGAGAATGGTGTTGTGTTTTTTTTATGGTTGTAAGTGTAATGAAGATCGTTGTAAAATATCACCCTCCTTCCTCCATTTTGTGTATAAAGGTCAAAGGTCGTCCCCTTAGTTATTCCATATACAATCACATAGCAAATCATAGATCTCCTTGTTCAGTAGTTATCTCCTTATTATGTGTATTAGATTAAGGCTTTGTCTTCCATTAATTGACACTCCATTGCACCGAATTCAAATAAGGTAGATTCCCTTCACATTACCCTTTTGTCATAAATTGCCAACTGCATTGGGCGGGTTCTGCGTGCGGTTTTCTGCATTCGCCGCTGCTGCTTTGTGGTTTTCGCCACAAAACCTCCATTGAACATGTGGTCAGATCGGAGAAGAAGGGGGAGGAGCCGCCGAATCCAGGGCGTTGGCCGCCGATCGTCATCACAAGGTGGAGCCAGCGAGCCCCGACCCGCCAATCAGGACCGGTGAGAGACCAGCGCGGGCGTGGCACGGGTTGATCTGGAGGTGCGCTATAAAAGCGCGCGTGGAAGCCTTTGAGGGAGTCGGAGAGAGAGAGAGATGCGGCAGATGAGTCCAGAGGAAGGAAGTGACAGAGCCCCACGAGCAGTACCACGCAGCTTTGACTCCACCAGGCAGCTTTGACTCCACCAGGCAGCGTTGACTCCACCAGGCAGCGTTGGCTCCACCAGGCAGCTTCGACCCGTTACCACGTGGGAACCAGGATCGGTGGCATCGGTGGCCGTCGAGGTCCAGGCCGACGTCCCGTGCGGGATCAAGCCCCAGCCAGCGTCCAGCTGAACCTTACTCTCTCCTTCCAGTCCTTCGTTCCTGCCTCCTTCCATACTTCTGTGTACGTGTTTGTTCTGTGTGTCTTGTCCTTGGGGTTAAGTAAGTCTGTAGTAGGTAAGCTAATTTGCACTGTGTCTCTTCTTTTTCTGTATTTTATTTTATTATCTTTCCTCCTCCTTGGTTACTTTTCATGGTGTATATAATAGGTAGAAATAAATCATATTCGTATTTCCTACTGCTGTCTTCCTCTTCTTCACATCCTTCGTCTTTGTCTTTTCCCCATTGAAAACCTGTGGCACGATTTGGCCAACGTTCAAGGAATCGGGGGTAGTTTTTGTTAATAGTTCGTGCCACGGTTGCTAAAACCGCTCAGCAATTAACATCTGTCCGCGGTACGAACGGGGCTGTGCACCTGCCTTTCCGGAGGTAGCTGGGCAGCGTCAGGGACCCCGTCGGTCAGTCAGAGATGAGGGGATTAATCCCCCCTCGGTAAGGGGAACAGAGGCCGACGTTGGGTTCCGTAACAATTGGTGCCAGGAGCGAGATTCGGACCTGAAGCGTGCTTAGCGCGCTCAAATTACGAGTGGCCCACAATTTTATAAGATCCTAAATTTAAAATCGTGCCATGGATGGTCAAGGCGACGGGATGCCGGTGGGGGAATTAGAAGAGGGGTTAGGGGTAACCCAGGACCACAGGGAGGAAATGGAGGAAGAGAGCAATGGTGAAGTTGTTGCGGGGGTATCAGGCGCGCAAGATGGCGCCCTCACGCACGAGGTTTCAGGCGCACAAAATGGTGCCTCGCACGAGCGCGCGGTAGCCGCGCCCGCTGCACCAATGGGGGTGGTCCAAATGCAGGCCCTCATGGAGCAATTTATGGGGCAAATGCAGGCGTCCCTCAACCTGCAGAGGGACGAGACGAGGGCTCAGGGTGAGCAAATGGGAAGCCTAATTGAAAGGAATAGTGAGCGATTGGGAGGCCAAATTGAAGCAATAACGAATGAAATGAGGGCCGATAGAGAGGGAATGGCGAGGGACAGAGCCGCATACGAGGTAAGGGAAGCCGAGAGGGGGGTTGACCGCAGGTTGGGCGGGGGGGCACATCGGTGCACGAGGAGGTAACGCGACTCGAGGAGCACTGGTTGGGCGAAGTGGAGCAAAGCACGGGTAAAATGACCGGTATAGAGATCGCGACCCGGGGTATGGAAAAGCCGGCGACCGCTGAGGTAGAGGGAATTTTATTAAAGCCAACGGTCGTCGAGGTGAATAAAGAAAAAGCAAAAGTTGGAATTGGAGAGACCGGGGACTTAGAAAAGCACTCGCGGGAGGAAAAGATGGAATATGTGCAAAGTCCCTGCTCACATCACGATGCTGTGCTTAACCCAAATGAAGATTTGCAGGTGTTGGTGCAGGGAGGAAGAAGAACCCCGAAGGTGAGACGGGCTGTATGTGGTGCCGGCAGATTTTGTAAGAGGATGTCTGGCGCGAAGAGAATTGTCACGCGATTGGGATCGATATGGCACCCGGGCGTTGGTGAAGGGTCCCGTGTGAGTGGAAATGGCGCGCGTGTGAAAAAAAAGTGTGCGTCAAAGCGAGAGCGTGTTATAAAGTGTGGGAGTGATACCGAGTGCGAGCGAGAATGCACGTCGGGGTGTACAGAGAGTGACACAGGGAGTGAGAGCGATACGGAGTGTACGTGCGAAAATGAGTGTGACATGGAGAGTAAGGTGGTGGTGGAACGTGTGCGAGGAAGCACACCTGAGTTGGTTGTGGCGCGGGTGTGGGAGAGCCCATCGGAGCGCGTTAGTGGGTGGATGCAAGAGTGCACGCCCATGGTGAGTGGTACGGAGTACGTACCGAGTGAGGAGAGTGCGCAAGACGGTACGCGAGGTGTGTTAAGGAAGTGTGCGAACGGCGAGTGTGCGCGAGAGGTGTGGTGTGTAACAGGGAGTGCGAAGGTGGCATGGACGGAGTGTGTGGGATGCACTGGAGGCGCCGAGACGCTGGGTTTTGTGAGTGTCAAAAGGGTCGCGTGTGCGTGTGGGCATGCGAGTGAAGCATCGACGTTGACTGGGGCAGCGTTTAGGGCGACGGATAGCCGATGCGAGCACTCGGGGCGCGGTGCGCTTTGCTGGATGCGAGGCCCGGCACGGGTCGGTGTTGCGTCGCTTCTCTTCGAAGCGTCGTTGCCGATTCGGACTTGGCCCCGCCCTGCACGGTCGAGTCCGGGCCTTGTCGGGCGAGGCGACCGGTCCGGTTCAAGGGCGAGTAGGAGGAAGCGGACCATGTGTCCCCTGGTGGCGGGGACGGGGTTCCGACCGGGCGAGATCGAGCCATCGGGCCGGAGGCCGCAAGGATCCGCGCCGAGATGGTGCGTGGAATCTCGGCCCGACCAAGCCCCCCCCCCCCACCCCCTTGAACCGAATGCGGGAAGGATTCAACCAGCAGGCGACCAAACCACCCGAATTCATTGCTCGGCTTTGCGAAGCCGAGTTTTAATGATGTAACCACGCACCGAGGCTCAGATAAAGCGGACTGTAATGATGATAGTGTGTTGGATCCGAAATTGAAAATAGTGAATTTGATTAGCAAAATTTGATGATTGGCAGATGCTTGGTAGAGTGATTGGCAATTTTTTGATTGGCTGAAATTGGATGGGCCAAATTGGTAGTAGAAGATACCCAATGTTGTGGGATGGCAACTTTGCCATCTCACACAGAGGGGGCAAAGGAGCAATAGTTTTATGGGGTTTATGGCAGTGAAAACTAGCCCGGGAGGGTTAGGATAAAATGATAGGGATCCAGAGAAGCTGACATAGGTAACTGTAAGTTTAAGTAGCGACTTTGGACAGGTAGTGGGGACATCGAGAGGGTAGTTGGATTATAATGACGAGGGAGTGCAATAGTTTAATGGGGCGACTGGGAAGCGCGAGTTTCAGAGGGGAGTCATTAGATCAGATGATGCCGAGTGTTTGAGGATCGGAAGTGTATGGAGCAGTGTATGACTGAGTGATGGTGATGTGTGTCGTGTTGACCAAGTGGTCCAGGGAGGAAGGAGGGTGCAGGAAGCACCAGTAGGAGTGATTGCACAGGTGTGCAACTACAGTTGTATGGAATAAATGGTAGGGAGTATGGAGTATGGAATGGATGGTCGTGGAGGGAGTATGGTGGAAACTGTGGAGTGGAGTGGATGGTGCGAAGGTGTGGATGGGGGAAAGGAGGATGGACCCCATCACGAATACCCGGGGAGGGTAGTGTAAGTGTTAGGTAGAGGGTACAGGTAAATTGTGGTTGGATATTGGCATCTGTGGTGCGTGGTGGAAGAATGGTGTTTGGATGGGTGCATTAGTGACGTGGAAATGGCTGGGCGTGTGGCCTGTTAGTATGTGTAGTTGAATGGGCACTCCACCACTGTGAGGATGTCGGCCAGGTGAGGCCGCAGGTGGGCTCTGGGAGCCGGTAGAGTTGTGGATGGGGCCCGAGGATCCGGAGGATGGACCCGGGTAGCCCAGTGCCAGAGAGGGCACCGAGTGGGGAGAGCGCCAGAGGGCCTTCCCCAGTAGATAGGTTAGGATAAGGAGCAGGTAGGCTTGGAGGCAACTGCAGTGGTGGAGGTGTGCAGGTGGGTAGACCTGCTGGGAGAGCCACATGACCCAGTCCTGAAATTGTGCAAGGGCACAGGGAGTTGAAGCGGGGGAGTGAGACCCCAAATTGATGAAGCACCACAGTTTGGTCAATGGGAATTTGGTTCTTAGAACCGCATAGGGAGTAAGATTGCCAATGGTTTGGCAGGGAAAGACCCTGGGTAGTGTAAAGTGTGTTAATGTCATTTAGAAGATAGTTGGGATTGAAATCTCCTCGCACCATCCGCATCCACTCACCTGAGGTGACAGAACTCCACACCATGCCAGGTTGTTATTTTTTGTTTTTTTTGTGCAAATGGTTGAAATGTGAGACGCATCATGACGTGGGTGTGACATTGTGCTTTGTTGTTCCATCTCTCCCTCCTTATGAGGATTGATGATGAATTGGGTGATGGCAAATTTGGTTAGAGGGATTGTGGGGGCATGGCCCCTCTGCTGGAACCGGCCATGATGGCCCGAGATCTTGCTGGCGGACCTTTGTAACATGGCACCTATGCCATACAGGTGAACCACTCATAGTCGGCCCTGTGGGCCATAAATAAAAAGAACAGTGGACACGTTTTGTGCATGTCATTTTATTATGTCCAAATAGGCTGCCAGCAAAGAAGAAAGACAACATCTGGAAGAAAGACAATGGCCAGCAGAGGGAGCCGAAGAGGAAGACTGGCACCAGGGGTTTGTTGGGTTTTTTAAAATATTGAACTGTGGTGACGATTGGTGCTTGATGGTGCTTTGGTGCGTTTTGGTGCTTTCTGGTGTGTCGATGCAGCGCAGGCTGTCTTCCCCCCCCAAAAGAACAATCACAGGTCCTGGGTTGCGTTTTGTAAATACAAGTAGCATCATTGTACATAATGCGCCCCCACCATAAGTGTTTAGTTTGAAGACAATTCCGCAATTCGGTTAGCTGTGAGCGTAAATCTGTAAGATAGGGTGCAATGCAGCAGCGGGACATACTTATTTGTGTTTTAAAACTGTCACACTCAGGGTCAGGTTAAATGTAGAGGGAACTACACCTACGTGCCACACTAAAGGTAAAAGTAATAGGCCCGGGACGTGCCTAAGAGGAGGAGGGTGCAGTGTTGTGGATTTGAGAATGGTGTTGTGTTTTTTTTATGGTTGTAAGTGTAATGAAGATCGTTGTAAAATATCACCCTCCTTCCTGCATTTTGTGTATAAAGGTCAAAGGTCGTCCCCTTAGTTATTCCATATACAATCACATAGCAAATCATAGATCTCCTTGTTCAGTAGTTATCTCCTTATTATGTGTATTAGATTAAGGCTTTGTCTTCCATTAATTGATTCTCCATTGCACCGAATTCAAATAAGGTAGATTCCCTTCGAAGGCCCCTTTTGTCATCAATTGCCAACTGCATTGGGCGGGTTCTGCGTGCGGTTTTCTGCATTCGCCGCTGCTGCTTTGTGGTTTTCGCCGCAAAACCTCCATTGAACACGCGGTGAGATCGGAGAAGAAGGGGGAGGAGCCACCGAATCCAGGGCGTTGGCCGCCGATCGTCATCACAAGGTGGAGCCAGCGAGCCCGGACCCGCCAATCAGGACCAGTGAGAGACCAGCGCGGGCGTGGCGCGGGTTGATCTGGAGGCGCGCTATAAAAGCGCGCGCGGAAGCCTTTGAGGGAGTCGGAGAGAGAGAGAGATGCGGCAGATGAGTCCAGAGGAAGGAAGTGACAGAGCCCCATGAGCAGTACCACGCAGCTTTGACTCCACCAGGCAGCTTTGACTCCACCAGGCAGCGTTGACTCCACCAGGCAGCGTTGGCTCCACCAGGCAGCTTCAACCCGTTACCACGTGGGAACCAGGATCGGTGGCATCGGTGGCCGTCGAGGTCCAGGCCGACGTCCCGTGCGGGATCAAGCCAGCGTCCAGCTGAACCTTCCTCTCTCCTTCCAGTCCTTCGTTCCTGCCTCCATTCCATCCTTCTGTGTACGTGAGTTTGTTCTGTGTGTCTTGTCCTTGGGGTTAAGTAAGACTGTAGTAGGTAAGCTAACTTGCACTGTGTCTCCTTCCATTCTTTCTGGCTTTATTTTCGTATATTTCCTTCTCCTTGGTTACTTTTGACTTGTACATAATTAGTTGGTAATAAATTATATTTGTTCCTCCTTACTCTGCCTTCTTTCCTTTACATCCGTTTCATCCTTGTCTTTTCCCAATTGAATACCTGTGGCACGATTTGGCCAACGTTTCGGAATCGGGTTAGTTTCTGTTAATAGTTCGTGCCGCAGTTGCTAAAACTGCTCGGCAATTAACATCTGTCCGTGGCACGAACGGGGCTGTGCACCTGCCTTTCCGGAGGTAGCTGGGCAGCGTCAGGGACCCCGTCGGTCAGTCAGAGACGAGGGGATTAATCCCCCCTCGGTAAGGGGAACAGAGGCCGACGTTGGGTTCCGTAACAATATATATATACATCCAATACGTCAATGTTATCGTCCGCGTTATCGTTCTCCAACCTGTAGTTTTGTTGAAAAAACTTAACGTTTTGACCAGCAACCCAGTGTGCACTGGGCTTCCACTAGCCTTTATCAAGAGAAATTCCCTTGTTTACTTCCTCCCAGATATACCTGGGGGAAGGGGTGGGCCTATTCTGTCAACAAATCACCAAGCTTAGTTGTGAGACCTCGTGACCATTTACCCGTGACAGGCTTGTGTTGCAAGTGTTTTGTGCGTGTTTGAACGGTGTATTGTGTTTTGTATTCCTTGTTGCTTGTGTTGGTTATGTCCCACTTTGTCCTTGTACTCCTCCCAGCATCGCTGTCTATGTGGTGTATAAATTATGCATGAGAAGTCTGTATGCCTGTGGTAACACCACAGTCTCCTCTCTCAACGGTCCCATCGTTTGGCCAGTGTGCCATGTCTCCAGCATTCGCCTCCTGGCCCGGTTCGTGGATGCCGACAGCACATTCACATTATCCCACAGGGGAACATGGCCCGCCCTTATTCCATGCTTGGCGACAGCAGATCTTTCTGGGTGATTACACGCAAAGGCCTTTTGGTGTTCATTAATGCTCTGGCCTAAGGTTCTTCCCGTCTCGTCTATGTATTCTCCACCTGTCACATGGAATGGTGTATACCACACCTGTGCAGTCATTCTTTTGTCTTTGACCTTGGTCAGTGCACGTCTCAAGGTGTATATAGGTTGGAAGTTAACCCTCACCCCGACCGGTCTCAAAATCCTGCCAATCCTTTTGGCTACTCGTGGCACATATGGTAGCATGCAGAAGCCCTTAGGTGGTTCCTGTGGCACGTCCTGCGTTCGACCATTTCATTTTTTGGGCAGAGATTGTCTGGGTAGCCATTGGCTTTGAATACACATTTGATATTCTTGATCTCTCTCCTTTTGCCGTTCAAGGTGGATGGTGTATTCCTTGCCCTTTTTTGTGTATTCACCACAGCTCTTTTGGAGTGCGGTGGATGGCAAGACGTAAAATCGAGGTAACGCTCGGTCTGGGTGGGTTGCCTATACACTGCGGTACTTAAGCTTCCATTTGGGTTCCTACTCACCATGACGTCCAGAAACGGAAGCGAACCACCCTGTTCTTCCTCACAGGTAAATTTGATGGAAGCAAACGTTTCACTGATGCCCTCCTGGATTGTATTAAGTTAACAGCCAGGCTGGGGCAGATGACAAAAGTGTCATCGGCATAGCGGTACCAGACACGTGGCTGTGTTGGGAGGGATGGGATGGTGCGTGTCTCAAGCTCTTCCATCACCATGTTGGCAACCACCGCAGACATCGGGGAGCCCATCGCAGTGTCGTACACCTGTGATTCCAAACCTCCACTAATCTCCACGAATCCAAATCAGACAACTCATACTCATTTACATTAAAATAAAAAAACTCTTCCTCCTTCACCTTCTTCTTCACATATACTAATGCCAAGCCTCTTTAAATACCGTTTCTCATATTGATTAGATTTAGCAAACGCCTGCTATCTTACTATAATTCACCAAATGTCTGTCTGTCCATTCGAAGGTACCGTAAAAACTGCTGAATCGATCGCAAAGATATTTTGGATGGATAATTGTGGGATCCCCAGGCGTAAAATAGGCTATTTAGTTTTCCCAATTTCAGCTTTAGTCTCCAGCATTCTCACGTTCGGACTCCCGCATCACATTCGCTTTTGCATGACATTCATTGTGACGTCTTCTGACGTCGAGCAACAGTACCCGCCCTATGGGCCCCGCCCCTATGGGCGGGGCTTCAATTGGGAGGCCCAAATGAAAAGGCTAAATATCGGAAATTGAAGGCTTTTTTTCTTTTAAACGATTTACATAACCATCCGTTAAATCTCGATCGGTGCAGCCGTTTGTGCGGCACCCGGGAAAATAACGTCATGCGGGAGCAAGTATCAGCTGGACGTGGCAGTGTGGGAGTCCACGTTTGCACCGATCGCTGCACCGTGTGCCGCAAAAACGACTGCACCGATCGCTGCACGGCTGCATCGATCGGATGTGGCATGAAGGAGGATCTGCACTTCGGCATGGAGGATCAGATCTAACAGATCGCTGTCTCCATCGATCTTGCCAAGGCCGTAACACCTATCGGCTCAAAATCCTTTTAACTGTTGATTTGGTAGTTACACGTTTCGGGAATTTGGTACACGTATCGGGAGTACATATGACATAGCGATTGTGAACACGATTATCGATCACGATTCACGATCACGATCATCACGATCATAGTGTATCGATCACGATTTGAAACACGATGGAATAATATTTACCGATATGAACAGTGATGTGGCTTTTATTGACATTCTAAAGATACTGTTTGTAATAAGATGAATCCAAGTCTCAACTTAGGAGATGAGCAGTTTAATGAACAGCAGAGCAAGCCACGTCACTCGGCCTCGTATCTCACATCAGGTCTGCCAGCCCCCCGCCCTCCTTCGCATCGGCCACGACCCCCCCCCCCCCGCTCACATATTCATATGACATCCCCCTTTCTCCAAAAAATAAATAAAAATAATAATAATAATAATAATAATAGACAAGTTCATACAGAGCATCAAATGGGCTGGAAACATAAGGAGAGAGAGAAACAAAACAAAAAAGAAAATCACAGTATTACCGGGTGAATTGCAATGCAGTTCAGGAAGGCTATCCACCCACATATTTACATTAGCGAGACCACTATTAATCAAATATCCAGCCTGACAGGCCGTCTGACCGTGCGGCCAGATCGAGTTTGGGATGCTGGTGGTGTGGTAGGCGCTTGGGTACGTGGAGATGATGGTGTCTCCTCGTCAGCACCCATTTGTCCCTTGGCAATGGCACGGTCAACATCGGTATCGTCGAGGGAAGTCTGGAACATCTCGGGCTCTGGCCGCCTTGGCTCGGTCTGTTGAGCGTGTCGGATGTGGCGGCGATTCCGCCTCAGGATGTTTCCTGTTTCTGTGACGACTTCGTACGACCTTGGCTCCGAGCGGGTGGTGGACAGAATTGCTGGTTCCCAAGTGTGGGACCGCCCAGCCTCCTCGAGAACCCGAACTCGTTGGCCCGGTTTAAGTGGCCCAAGATCGGGGCCAGCCCGGCAGTCAAAGTATTATTTTTGGGTTGCTTGCCAACGTTCAAGTGCCTCTAGGGTTGGTCCCGATTCGGTGCTACGTTTGGCACCTTGGAAGGCAGGTTGGATTTCATTTTCCTCTGATTCAGTATCTCAGCAGGTGATGCGAGGTGGCTGTCGATGGGCGTGGTCCTCAAAATGAGGAGGGCCATGTGTGGGTCAGCACCAGAGAGCTTTGTTTTGTGTAGTGTGTTCTTTATGGTTTGCAATTGGCGTTCTATGAAGCCGTTTGATTGCGGGTAGTGTGGGCTTGAAGTTCGTAGGTTCAAGCTCCAGTCCTCAGCAAATTTTTTTAAAACGCGGCTGCTAAAATGGCCTCCATTGTCGCTCATGAGAGTCTCTGGAATGCCCTGCTCTGAAAATACCAGCCGCAGAATACCAATTACGTCGTTACTCGTTGCCCCTGTTGGAAGTTTTCGAACAATGGGAAACCTGGAGTACACGTCTGCGAGCAGGAGGTAGTCATGTCCAACCAGGTGGAATAAGTGTGCCGCCATATTTTGCCATGGCCTGGTCGGGATCTCATGTGGGATCATTGGTTCCTGGGACTGCCGACGCTGATGGGTCTGGCAGATGTGGCAGGAGCCAATCCAGTTTTCAATGTCCTCGTTCACCTTGGGCCAGAACACGCAATTGCGTGCCCTGAGCTGGGTTTTGAGGATACCAAGGTGGCCCTCATGTAGCTTCCTGAGGGTTTCCTGTTGTAAACTGGCAGGGATAAGGAGCCGGCCCCCTTTCCACATGACACCATCTTCAACACTCAGCTCATCGCGATAATTCCAGTATGGCCTCAGTTCCCTGGGCAGATCATGGCGCCTTTCCAGCCATCCAGTCATGATGACTCTCCTGAGCATGGTTAAGAGGGCATCCGCATCTGTGGCTTGCTGCAATTGTTGTGTCTTCTGTGGCTGAATTGGAGGTGCTCCACTTTCATGTCAAGCTGGATAGTTGGCGCTTGCGTTGGTGCCAGCAAGCGAGACAGTCCATCGGCTAGGAGTATGTCTTTGCCAGCTTTGTACTTGATGCGCGTGTCATACCCCTGAAGCCACAGTAGCATCCGTTGCAGTCGCGGTGGGGCAGCAGTGAAGTTTTTCAAGCTGATCATTTCCAGGGGCTTGTGGTCATTCTCGACAACGAAGGGCCGACCGTATAGGTAAGTGTGGAAGCATTCGCACCCAAACACGACGGCTAGCATCTCACGCCAATGTTGGCATACCGTTGCTCCACCTCGGAAAGGCTCTTTGACGTGAAGGCGATGGGCTTGTTATCTTGCATTAGGCAAGCCCCAAGGCCTTTTGTGGAGGCATCGACCTGTAGTATTGTGGATTTGTGTGGGTCAAAGTAGGTCAGGCAGATCTCCTGGCAGATGGCGTCCTTGACCTTCTGGAAAGCCTGGCTGTGGCTGGCTGTCCATTCTAGTTGCTCTGATTTCACCAGTTCCCGAAGGGGGGCTGTTAGGCCAGACAGGTTTGGTATAAAGGGGCCCATGTACCTAATGATACCAAGTGCCTTGCGATGTTCACAGAGGTTTTTCGGGTACTGTAAGCTCTGGATTGCGTCCACTTTTCCTGGGTCTGGGTGGGCACCTTGTTGGACAAAGATGAGACCAAAAAAATGAATCTGTGGCTTTTTGATGCTGCACTTGTCGCTGTTGAACTGCAGGCCGAATCTGGCAGCTGTTTTTGAAGAGGTGGTGAAGGTTTCGGTCATGTTCTTGCTCCGTTTTACCGTAAACGGCAACATCATCAGCAATGCCGACGACACCTGGGCATTGCTCAAGAAGTTGGTCCATCTTGGCTTGGAACACGTCCTGGGACATCCCCAGTCCAAACGGCATTCGCCGGAAGCAGTAACGGCCATATGGCGAGTTGAAGGTCGTGAGCAACTGGGAGGGAGGATCGAGCTTGATTGACCAGTACCCATTTTTGGCATCCAGCTTGGAAAAAACCATTGAGCCTGCAAACTTGTGCGTCAGCTCTTCAAGCGTGGGAGTACGATGGTGGCACCTCTTGATGGCACGGTTCAAGTCCTTTGGGTCCAGGCAGAGCCTACGTTTGCCGTTTGCTTTCCGCACATAGGTGAGGCTACTGACCCAGTCTGTGGGCTCGTCGACCTTCCGTATGATGCCCTGTCTCAGCATTTTTTTATTTTTTTTTGTATACTGAATCGAGGCTCGTGAAAGAGCTAACATGTACTTCACAAACAAATCAACCAGACAAACAAAATATATAAAAAGAGGGAGTGGAAGACAAGATGGGGAGAGAAGGGGAAGCACACAAACACAACATTTGAGAGCAGGGAGATGTGTGGAAGGGAGAGGGCTTGGGGGGAGGAGGCGTGGGAAGGCGGGGGGGAGGGGGGGGGGAGGGAGAAGTATAAAACACAAGGACACCAAGGACTTCCAGGACAGAAGTTGGTATTTCAAAAAAGTGGAATTGGGGTGAAATTAGCGGGGGTAGAAAAGATCAAGGTTTTGGATGGGGGAAGATAAGAGATGGTGGTGAACAGCTGTTTTAAAGACCTGGGGGGTGGAGTGGGATTGAAGAGAGTGAGGGAGTTTGTTCCAGAGGCAGGAGAAAAGAGGAATGAAGGAGTGAAGGTGAGCAGAGAGTCTGGATTTTGGCAGTTTGACCATAAGAGGGTTGCAGGCAGATCTTGTGCGACCTGTAGGAATATTTGCGGGACAGAGCCCAGAGAGAGCTGGGGGGGCAAGGCCAGAGAGGAGTCGGTAGAAGACGGAAAGACCACCAACCTGCCTGCGGTGAGTGAGTGAGAGGCCCTTGGAGTTAGCTTCATCGCGGGAGATTCCAATGATTCTGAATGCTTTGGTTTCAACAGCGTGAAGACGAGCTAGGTGTGAGGCAGGAGCACCAGCCCAGAGGGGAGAGCAGTATTCCATTGAGCTGCGGATGAAAGCCTTGTATGTGGTGAGTAGCTCAGGTGTGCCAAGGAAGGACTTCGCACGATGGAGGATGCCCAGTCGGCGACTGGCTTTGGAGGCAAGATTTGAAATGTGGTTTTCCCAGGAAAGATCATGGCAGATAGTGAGACCCAAAAGCTTGAGTGACAGAACTTCTTGGAGAGGATTATTCAGAAAGTGGATGGGAGGGTTGTCCAGTCGGTCTTTTCGGAGAGACATCGTAAGAGTGTGAGTTTTGTCAGGATTGAAAGACATGTTCCACTTGTTTGCCCAGTCTGTGATTTTGTCCAGGTCTGCAGAGAGTGAGGAGGCTGCAGACTGCCGATCTGAGGGATGAAGAATGGAGCGACAGAGAGTAGAGTCATCAGCAAAGAGATACAGAGGATTTTCAAGAGAGTCAGAGAGATCATTGATGAAGACCAGAAAAAGCACAGGGCCCAGAACACTGCCTTGTGGAACTCCAGCCTGAACAGGAAGAGGAGATGAGAGAAACCCATTCAGGGCCACACGTTGACTACGACTAGAGAGGAAGTCCGCCAGCCATGCGTGGAGATTTCCATGGATACCAAAAGAGGAGAGTTTGGTGAGCAGAGCGGGGTGCCAGACCGTATCGAAGGCACGTGATATGTCAAGGGAGACTGCTCTAATTTCCTGTTTGGCATTGAGGACCTCCATCCATTGTTGAGAAAGCAGAAGCAGCATGTCCAGAGTAGAGTGTCCAGGTCTGAAACCAAATTGATGATCAGAGATCAAGCCATTGGAGAAGAGGAAAGATTTCATATCTGAAGCAATGATGGATTCCATGACTTTGCTGATAATTGGGAGAAGGCTGATTGGTCTGTAGTTGCTGGGATCTGTTTTTGCACCTTTTTTGTGCAAAGTGGTGATGTTGGCAGATTTCCAAGTAGATCGAAGATGACCTTGAGCAAAAGAGAGGGTGAAGAGAACAGAGAGAGGGAGTGAAAGAGCGGAAGAACAGGATTTTAGGACCCGTGGGCTGATGCCGTCAGGTCCAGTTGCAGAATCCGAGTCGAGGGTTGACAGAAACTTTTCCACCTAGTCAGGAGGAAAGGACACAGAGTCCAGGAGCAGCTGGGGACGACTGGGTACGGTGGGTACAGAGAGGGATGGGTTTGGGACACAAGATTTAGAGGCAAACACAGAGTTGAGGCATTCAGCTTTTTCACGTGCGGAGTCAGACGTGTGGCCATTTGAGGTGAGGGAGGGGATGGGGGGGGAACAAACACCAGAAACAGATTTGACCAGACGCCACGAGGATTTGGAAGAGGGAGACAGATAAGAGAGTTCGGTCCTGAGAACGGAGATATATTGTTTCCTGGCTCTCCAGAGGGTGGACACACACTTGTTTCGGGCTTTATGAAAGGAAATGAGATTTCCTTCCGTTGGATTTGCTTTCCAGGAGACGAAAGCAAGTTGTTTCTTGGCAATAGCCTCACCACAAGATTCCGTGTACCATGGATGGGAGGAAGGGTACGACAACTGAAGACGAGATGGGATAAATCTGTGCATGAGAGAGAGCAATTTACTTTGGAAGAAT
Organism: Myxine glutinosa; assembly: GCF_964187855.1. NCBI lineage: Eukaryota > Metazoa > Chordata > Myxini > Myxiniformes > Myxinidae > Myxine > Myxine glutinosa. Next base: position 77,654,591 of record NC_136263.1, read on the forward strand.
TCCCAGGATGAGTTGATGTCAGAGGCGGTAGAGATGGGAGACCACAGATGATTGATGGCTGCTTGAAGACCGTGCCAGTTGGCCTGAGTGAAATGCCAGACTCGTCGACGCTGAGGAGGCTCTCTGAGAATGGTCAGAGAGATGTCCACTTTAACAAGCACATGATCAGAAGAGCCGATTGGAGCAGAAGAAGAGCAGCAGACATTTTCAGGGAAGTTAGTCATAACCAAATCCAGAAGAGAAGATGCTCCGTTGACTGAAATCCGGGTCGGGAAATTGACAGATTGTGTCAGTCCCAGTGAGTCACAGAAGTCCTTTGCTGAAGAGCCATGGCTGGTGAGAAAGGTACCCACACCCAGCCAACTGGCATGGTGACAGTTGAAATCACCACATATGAGGAACAGAGAGTTGGGATGGGTAGATAGAAGTTGGTCCATATTCTCAGACAGCGAGATCTAGATGGAGTCATCACTGTTTGGTGGACGGTACAACACACATATGAACAAAAGGTGGGAGCGAAGGGGAAGCCGTAGCCAAAGGTATTCCTGGGGGTGAGGTAGAGAGAGGGCAGTGCAGGGCGAGTGAGGAAGAGAGTTTTTTTAAATAAAGATAGCAACCCCACCTCCGGGACGAGGCTCAGGTCTATCATACCGGAGGAGGGAGTAACCTGGGAGAGATACCAAGGAATCAGAGACATCATGAAGGAGGAAAGTTTCTGTTAAGCAGATCACGTCTGGTTTGTCAGAAGCAACCTGTATGGAGAGATCAGACAAGTTTGAGCGAAGGCCCCGGATGTTTGAGGTCCATACTGTTAAGGAAGAGGAAGGGGGAGCATCGGATACAGAACAGGGGGGGGGGGGCGGTAGGGTAAGATGTGGAAGAGGATGAAGAGGTAGGGAGAGCTGTTGAAGGTGTGTCAGAGATTACAGAATAGCTTGGAGAAAGGGAAGAATGGGGTGAACAAAAGGTTTGATGGTGATTGGGAGAGGCGCAGTGAGGTGTTATTTGATGAGGGGGAGGAGCGAGGCAGAAGGTAGAGGGAGATGAAGGTGAAAGTTGGAAGGGGGAAGAAGCGGGGAGGATGCTTTGGGGAGGAGGGGTGAGAGGGGAGTCTAGGAGGGGAGGAGCGAGGGAGAGTCTCGGAGGGGAGGGGTGTGGGGGGAGATTTGAAAGGAATGGGTGATTGGGAAGATTTGGAGGGGAGGGGCAAGGGGGAAGATTTGAAAGAGATGGGTGATGGGGATGATTTGGAGGGGAGGGGCAAGGGGGTAGATTTAGAGGGGAGGGGTGATGGGGAAGTTTTGGAGGGGAGGGGTGATGGGGAAGTTTTGGAGGGAAGGGGTGATGGGGAAGATTTGGAGGGGAGGGGCAAGGGGGAAGATTTGAAAGGGATGGGTGATGGGGAAGATTTGGAAGGGAGGGGCAAGGGGGGAAATTTGAAAGAGATGGGTGATGGGGAAGATTTGGAGGGGAGGGGCAAAGGGGTAGATTTGGAGGGGAGGGGTGATGGGGAAGTTTTGAAGGGGAGGGGTGATGGGGAAGATTTGGAGTGAAGGGGTGATGGGGAAGATTTGGAGTGAAGGGGTGATGGGGAAGTTTTGGAGGGAAGGGGTGATGGGGAAGATTTGGAGGGAAGGGGTGATGGGGAAGATTTGGAGGGGAGGGGTGAGATTGGATTTTGAAAAGTGTACGATTAATGGGAAACGAACATTTATTTCAAAATGAGTTTCTTGAGACATTCGAGTCAAAAATACGTTTGAGGACGCTGAAGGATGGGTGGAGTGCTGGAGAGTTTAGGGAATGAATGAAAGATGCACTATAAGAGATGGAATTTTTTTTTGGAATGAATAGATTTGGTGAGCAAGTCGAAAGCATCCTTTTATAGAAGAAGAAGAAAAAGGTGTTATAGAATATGACAGAATACAGATCTTCAGGGGACAAATTAGACATTTTTTAACAACGTGATCACAAACAACGTGGTCGAAGAACGAACGAACAAATAAGAACGAATAAACGAATAAGAACAGAAGGAAATTTTTAAAATATTTTTTTTGAGGAGATTTTAAAACAGGGAAGTATGGGGTGAAAAGACCGGGAAAATCAGAGACCAGAAAGTAATTGCAGCGCGATCGAAGAACCGCTGAGACAAAAACAAAGCCTCAAGCCAAGGTCGGACACGGTAGCCTAGTACTACACTTAGGCCTCAGAATACGTGATACGAAAGACCGACGATTCTGCACACAGGTATGAAAAACCAACACCAAGAATACTATTAAAGACACACCAATAGTTACATACACCGAGGGAAAGATACAGTTTCGACAAAAACACAATTGTGAAAAGTTACTTAACTTCGAAAGCGAGCGCGCATGGACAGCTTTGAAGAGACGAGACCTCCAATCTTGCGCATGCGCAGAAGCAGTGGTAGGAAGGGGCATCGACATTATGTCCAATTCAGACCTTACTTCGTCTATCATCTGGATGGGGCATCGACGTGGTGCGTGTATTACAGGGGGCACATTGGGGTCTACCACGATGCGATACTGGCCTGGGAAGTATCCAATATTGTCAAATTGGTCTGGATACGTGCTCAGCAGGTCATCCAACGTGTTAACTGGCTTGTCACCTGTGCAGTTCTCCTTCACCGAGCAGTGCAGGGTGAGGAGTTCAAGGTCCCTACAGGTGGGCAGGCCGAGGATTGCGGGGCCAGCGGCCTTGACTACGAAAAACTCTGCATCGACCCACTGGGTATTCCTTTTCTTGCAGGGGATGACAAGGGTGCCAAATTGCCGAATTTGTGAGTCATTGTAGGCCGTTAGTATTGTCTGGAGTTTCTCCTGAGTATGACCAGGTAGCGGCAGCCCAGAGAAGTCGACCTTGTGAAAAGTTACATTTGTCTGATGGAGGGGCAAGGCAAAACGTTTGTATATCAAGGCAAAACAAGGCAAAACACGAATACATTTGTCTGTATATCCGAAGGGCAAGGTATTTCCCTCTGCCCCAGTATCGACCTTGACTCTCAGGGAGTGAACACCAGCTCGGTCAGGTAGTGAAATGGCCAAGTCTGTGAAAATCTCTCGCCGGGAATCCATGGTCTGGCTGTGGGTTTTGATGGTGGTGAAGCTCAACGTGTCACAGTCCCTGTCGGGGTCTTCATCTCTCCCCAGGGTGTGGATTGGCTTTCGGGTGAAGGATTTGTGCCCTCTGGTGTCTGGGCGGGTTGTCTGCCGGCCTTGTTCTTGCCTCATTCTTGAGAGACAGACGGCCTTCTCATGGTTTTGCCTTCCGCATGCCTCACAGGTTGAGCCCCATGCTGTGCATCGGTGTCGGGGCTTGGGTGGATGCTGTCTTCCATAGAAACGGCACTCTTTTGGGTGGTACCCAATTGTGTGGACAAAATTGGTTGCCTGTTGGGTCTGGGTAAACTGCTGCATGTGAGTGACAGAGGCCTCATGTGCCCGACTTATTTCCAGGGCTTGGTCCAGCGTGAGAGAGTCATCCTTCGCGAGGAGCACTTTCTGTAGCTCCTGATGCCACGTCCCCGCAATGAGCTGTTCTATTATGCGCTCCTCCGCCTCGGGGGTCTTGAACTTGCATTTCCTCACTTGCTGGCAACATCTGGAGATGAAATTGTCCATAGTTTCATCTTTGTCCTGCTTAAATCGCTGTAAGCAGAAACGAGCCACACCGTAATTTGCCTGGGGTTTCAGCTCAGCTTCAAAACGCTGCCAAACAATCGCTGGCGTCACGGTGTTAGGCCTTGTCACGGTGTTATTGTGCCGTCGGCGTTCTCAAGGCCCCACGAACTGTGGCGTCGCAGGCCTTCCTCACCTGATAGCAGGAGAATGTGGTCGACTTGTTTGTCACCTGCGACGTCCTTCACATAAAAGTAGAGCTGGGTACGCTTTCTGAATAGCTCGAAGGCTTCACTGAGGTTGTCGCTGGTCCAATCCATGCGCGCAATCATGGGTGCGTCCGCCATTGTGAGCTTGGCTTCAAATCCCTAGATGGGGTTCCAATCGGGTTCGTAGGTTCGCCTTTCGCTGCCACCATGTAATAAGATGAATCCAAGTCTCAACTAAGGAGATGAGCAGTTTAATGAACAGCACAGCAAGCCACGTCACTCGGCCTCGTATCCCACATCAGGTCTGCCAGCCCACCGCCCTCCTTCGTATCGGTCACGCCCCCCCGCTCACATATTCATGACACTGTTTCGATTTTGATGATTTGCGTGTGATATGATTCAACGGATCGTTGAAATATGAATCGTTGAAAATAAAAAAAGCCTTAAATTTCTGATATTTTGCCATCGCCATATGCAGATTCGCCACGGACCCACGATCGATGTTTCTCGACGTGAACGTACCTGTTTGTTTGCGAACAGGTACGTTTTTCATGGAAGTCCTTCACGAACTTGCTGTCCATGTCTGACGTGTGACTGAAGGTGCTACAGGAATGTGGAATTTATTGGTTTCATGCTTTAGCATTCACCGTATCTGCATTGCCTGTTTGCTTCTGGACTCCCACCCGTGCGTAGCACAGGTATTTCTCTAGAATATTCAAAAAAAATTCTTTCAACATTTCCCTTTTAATATCACCCTGTCAAACATTATTTCCGAATATACACCGCCTCGGAAAGCATCACAAAGCAGGTCGCTCTGCAATCTACTTGCAACACAGGTGTGAAAAGAATAAGAACAAAAAAGTATGTATTCGAAGAATTAACAACAATTCATTTGCATGATGTACAACACAAAATGCACTTAAGTGAATAATGAAATTGTGAAAAACACGTATGAGGGAGGCCTACCTTGGTTGCGTTTTCCTCTTTAACAGACGCATCTTACGGTCTTTTATTTTTTTAAATGTCGAAATAAATTCGAAAAACCTTCAATGAAAAATCGAGCAGCGGACGAAAACACGTCGACACAGCGAAATATCCACATTGAAATGATTGTTCGTCAGCAATACCCGAGCTATGTGACGTCACAGTCCATTTTATCACGTGGTACATTGTGTGACGTAAGCGTCCTGTACTTCAACAAAGAGTAGTTTCAGCACGATCAGAATCTTAGATTCTGAGTCTTAATTATTGCTATTTATTAATATTGAAATAAATGAACCGCTATTTATTTTGGGGAAGAAGAATTGCTTTTCGAGGTGGGTTTAACTTCCTCATTCTATTTCCATCATAATAATACACAGAAATGCCGATTTTAAAATGCTTTCTTGACAGGAGGTGTTATTTCAATTTCACCTCTAAAACCTCCTCTTCCGAACACTCCAACCCTCCCCCTTGCCCTCCCCCCACGCACAATCCTCATGTGACGTCATCGCACTTACGAGTCGCCATGTTTTTGGGTGGGGAGGGGGAGGTCCGGGGGGTGGATGTCACTTGGAGTTGCAAAGTACAGTCGAGTTTTGAGGAAGAATTAGAATTAGTGCAATGTAGGGATCAGAACACAACAGCAGAAAAGGGATAGTTGAGAGAGGGAGAGAAACAGCAATAGCAGAGTTGAAGGCCAAGATGGAGGCTGATTTGGACAGACAATGGGTGTGGGGAGGAATGATGGCAGGAGAGGATTCATGAGGTGGACAAGGTAGAGGCTGACTTGGATAATGTGTGTGGAGAGGAATGAGGGGCAGGAGAGAATGCATGAGGTGGACAAGGTCGAGGCTGACTTGGACAATGTGTGTGGGGAGGAATGAGGGGCAGGAGAGAATGCATGAGGTGGACAAGATAGAGGCTGATTTGGACAATGTGTGTGGGGAGGAATGAGGGGCAGGATTCATGATGGGGACAGAATGGGTAAGGGAGCTGTTGAAGGTTTTATTCCTGATATGACAATGGGAACAAATACAGGCCCTAGTTATAGACAAAGAAAGGCAATGTATAATGATGAAACAAAAGCAGAGAATAGTTTTACCGCAGCAGTTTCCCTTCATGGTATATTTGGATTTTGTGATAATGATAAAGTTTTGTATGGTCTTAAAATTCGATTTCAACTACAAAGGAATGATAGATAGATTGCTTTTGGGACTGCTAACGCTTTTGGTGATGATAATAAATTTGTTATTAATGATTTGTGTTGGTATATTAGTGAATATACTCTAATCTTAAAACGGAAGAGATGTTAAATGGAAGACTTAACTCAAAGAAACCGCTAAATGTATCATACTGTAGCGGCTACCGCTGGGTTTACACAATCGCCTTGCACCTACCAAGGACGCGGAGCGATCACCATGCCGGGCTCGTCCAGGACGCCCAGGCAGGCCCGGGCATGCCCGGCCATGCCCGCTCTCGACTTGCCAGGCCGCGTCCGGGACGCCCGGGCATGCCCGCCCTCAACTTGCCAGGCCGCGTCCAGGACGCCCGGCCACGCCCCCTCTCGCCTTTCCTGGGCAAACTCTCCGGGATAATGTGTATATATATTGCTGCCCGATAAACGGGCTTTTGGAGAGTACCCGAGTTGTTTTGTTTCAATAAAGAAACTCGGACGAATTCCAGCTTTTTGTCGCGTCCATTCTTCCGATTACGTGGGAGCACAGCTCCTACAATACCTTCAAAAAAGATGTCAACACGTTAAACTGCAACACACTACCTCCACTTGGAATTTAGGTGTTCTTCAAGGAAAGCCACGATACCTATGGCTCATTTTTAAGAAACCAGATGGAGATGAAGGTCCTGATAAGAATAATGCGCTGAGTGATAATGCGAAGGTGAAACAACTTCGGATTTCTCTTGATGACACATTTTACCCGCGAGATAGATTGGAAATTGATTGGGAAAAAAATGATTATGTGGAAGCATACATGTCTTACCAAAAGGTGTGTGAAAGCAACGGTCATCAAGAGCCCATTTTGGATATGACTGCTTTTCAAAAACTTTGTACAATCTATGCAATTGACCTGAGTTCTCAAAAGGAAACTATAAAGTCTAATAGAGTGGATACTTCTCTATACATTGAAAGGGGGGAGAGTGAAGAAGTTGATACATATTGTTTGCTTTTGGAAGAAACAGAATTGCAGATTAATACAGATAATGGTGTTATGATTAATGTCACATCGATTTTTCTAATAAATAAATGAGTGATAAAGTATCAACTGATGTACATGTTAATAAAATCAATCTTGATAAACTATCGTCTTGTATTCAAAATCAAAAGCCTTCTCGTTGTATTATTAATGTTTATACAATTCAAAGAAAAGGAGCAGTAAGAATTGATGTTTTGCTCACAAGAGAGCGGGTGAAAACACTAAATGATACCGGCTCACTTAAATTAAAAATATCAAAACCTATGTTAAAGAAATATTCAATAATAGAGACGAGAGGAGGATTTCTCCCATTTCTAATTCCTTTATTTGCTGGTTTAAGTGCGGCGGGAGCATTGACGGGTGGTATTTCAGCAGCGGTAAAAACTGCTCACGAAAGGAAGGCACAACTAAAAGCTCAAAAAGAATTGGAAAGACAAAACAAGGAGTTGGAGAAATAAATTAGTGGAAGTGGTGTAATTGTAGAATTTGCTGAAAAGCTTGAAAGACTACCTGATAAAGTGAGATTGTTACGCTATTTATTTTGGTGTTATCGCACAGGCAGGTGTTAAACTAACTAAAAGGGGTAATGGATTATATCTTTCTCATAAATAAATAGATAAATGGTTGAAACAATTTGGAAAGAATATGATACGTCAAATATAGAACTTGCTAAGTATTATAAAAAACTAAAAATTGATAATGTGGTTATTTGCATGAGAGATGAATTAACAAAGTTGTCCAAGAATACAAAGAATATTATTATGAATTTAGACACACAGAATGGTTCTCTTTGGGTTTGTTTTCATAATAGTCAGGATAAATAATATTTTGATAGTTATGGTATACCACCACCTGCTGAAGTAATAAAATTCTTCCAGAATGGTGTTTATCAAACATTTCAAGTTCAAGACATTAATTCTAAATGTTGTGGTCAATTATGTTTATATGTATTATTTCAACTCAACAACAATGAAAATTTTTATGATGTCATTTTAAATCTAATATAAATGACTTATGTTGGAAAAGATGCTTCTATCTTTGGAGTATCCCGAGAGTTGGATATTGATTTATCAAATTATAATGCAAAGGCACAGGCTGAATGACAAAAATAGAATATAACCAAAAATATTAACATGAAAAATACTTATAAATTAATCAATTGTCCAAGCCCCACAGATGCGAATGACTTGGTGAGATTCAGTGATTTAACAAAATATTCTACAGCACTCTTTATCAAACAAGTAGAATTTACAAGCACAACACCTGGACCTGCAAACCATACACCTTTCCTTATTAAATTTAACAATCTACTGAACATTGAATTATTTAAAGAAGGCCGCTTAGTTAATATGAGAATAGAAAAATGGGGGTATGTTATGCCTGATTTGGGGTATAATTGGACTTTTTCAATAAACCTACAAGACCTACATGATTTAAATAATTCTCGTATCGAAGAATATCACCCACTTGGTGTGGATAATGAGATATGTGGAAGCATAAATAACACACAACAAATACACGATTTCAAGATTAGAAAATTATATGATGGCGAAGTGATAGTTTATATGACAAAGACGGAAGGAAATCGGATAAAGATAGAAAGCCGAGGAATACAAACCGATTTAACAATTGGAAGATGGGAAGGTATTACCTGTCATCATATTAATTTCCCCTATAGCCTGGTGTTGGCTTAGCCGTTAGGGTGCCGGCTTGGGATCCTAAGATCCTGGGTTCGAATCCCGGTCGATCGATGAATTAACGCTAGGGGGGTTGACTCAGCCTGTCATCCTTCCGAGGTCGGCAAATTGAGTACCAGCTTGCTGGGATGAATGATCACGGTGTGTACCCCGACTTAGAATAGGTACACCGTATCGCTGCACATCGTAAGAGCGTGACCAAGGGTTGGCATCAGGAAGGGCATCCGGCCATAAAAAAAACATTGCCTCAAAAAGGGAACCATGATTGTCATGGGGCCTGCAAGGCTAACCCCCACTCTAGTGGGGAAAAATGGCCTTAAAACTATCATTCATTCATTCATTCATTCATTTTAATCTCCCCTATATTTCAGAAACATGAATTTTTTTATACATAAATGGAAGGGAAAGGATGACAAAAGAATTATAATTTTTGTATTCAGGGATACCTACAAGAAAAGGGTGCTCGGTATTACATACCTTATGAATTGGAACATATACATGGGAATTTTAAAATTAAGAACTGGCCTTACACTGATATTGCTAAACACAAATGGAGACTTGATTAAAATATTAAATAAAAATGAACTTCTCAAAGTTATGAAATATAAAACTCTTTCAGAAATAATCAACAAATCTTATTGGTATCCCATTATGAGAAAAAATAATCACAGATGCAAGGATATCTCAAAATCCAGATGAATATATGTATAATATTCTATGGGGAGATGGTTCACAGGTAGCAAGGGATGAGGAAGGAGTTGAAGAAGAGAGGGAGAAAAGAGAGAATGAGGAAAGAGAGCAAAGAGAAGAGGAAGAGAGTGAGAAAAAGGAGAGGGAAAAAAGAGAGAAGGAGGAGACGGAGGAAAAATATAAAAAGATGGGAATCAGTGACATTAATAAAAGATTGAAGGAATAACAGCAAATAAATCAAACTCAACGCACTGAGGAGGAAAATAAAGAAATGAAAAGTCGAATAGAAATATTAGTTTCAAGAATAACTGTTCCATCACTTTCAGGGGCGGAGATTTAAACGAGAAAGTGGGGATTAAGAAGAAGAAGGAAAAGATTATGTGGTTGATGCTGTTGGTGTTATTGACTTTAGTTCGTTTTATTTGTAAATAAATGGAGGAGAGAGTGAAGGCATTCCTAAGGATTCTTTATGTTTTAAAAATCAAGATAGAAATGTATATGTTGAAAACCAAAAAGGTTTTCGTACTCTGTAGGAATTTTTCTCATAAATAAATGAGTTATTGTGTTAAGTGTAAAAAGAAAACTAATACGAAAAATATATCGTTTGTTAAAGGTAAAAATAATAGAGTTTATGAAAAGGGGATATGTTTAGTGTGTGGCTCTAAAAAGTGTTAATTCATTTCTCAGCATAAATGTGGGGGAGATATACAAAAAAATTTGTCAGGGAGTAAATTTACAACAACTGGAATACCAGGGGAATTACACCTACCAGGGTATTCCTTCTGTGGTACAGGAACAAACTTGGATAAAAGATTAGATGAGGCTGACAATCCCAAACCTTGGTCTAAACCTCTAAATAGGGTTGATGAAGTGTGTATGAAGCATGATATTGCTTATAGGAATACCACTACGTTGACTGAAAAACATAAAGCCGACAGAGAAATGTTGTATAATTTGTCTTTGATACAAAAATCCAACGCTGAGAGAGAAAGTTGATAGGTTTATCGTGAAAAAATTGATAAGTGCTAAATTGAGGTTGGGACTTGGGGTTGGTAATCCAGGTGTTTCAACCTCAAAAAACTATTAAGCTCTGATGATGACATCAAGACTGAGGAGCTTTTGGCCAATGAGTTACATAGACCAGTAATCACAAAATTTAAAAGAAGGAAGGTTTATTCCAAAGGCACTGACCACATCTGGTCCGCTGAGTTAATTGAACTAAATAATGATAAAGGATACAAGTATGCTTTAACCGTTATTGATTTGAGGAGCAGATATGCTTGGGTTGCTCCTATGAAAAACAAAAGGGGTAATACTCATATGTTAGCTTTCAGTGGAATATTTAGTAAGAGTAAAAGAAAACCAAATAAGTTATGGACTGATGAGGGAACAGAGTTCTATTACAAAATATTTATGAAATTTCTTAAGGGGGAGGGTATTCAAATTATACAGCACCTTTAATGAAGGGAAGGCAGTTGTTATTGAGCGTTTTTAATCGTACTTTGAAAGAGCGACGACAAAAAAAAAATTCACACAACTCGGTTCTCAACAATGGGTGTATTTAATTCAGGATATTGTTGATAATTACAATAATACAGTTCATTCATATTTAATTCAGGATATTGTCGATAATTACAATAATACAGTTCATTCATATTTAATTCAGGATATTGTCGATAATTACAATAATACAGTTCATTCAATAATACAGGGGTTACATACAGATGTCAACAATAATACAGATAATTACAATAACAATTACAATAATAATACAATAATACATTCAATAATACATTCAATAATACAGGGAGCCTGGTGTTGGCTTCGCGGTTAGGGTGCTGGCTTGGGATCCCAGGATCCTGGGTTCGAATCCCAGTCGATTGCTGAATTCAACACCAGGGTGGTTGACTCAGCCTGTCATCCTTCCGAGGTTGGCAAATTGAGTACCAGTACACTGGTGATTCCGTATGTGTGCACAAAGGTGACCAACAGGGTTGGCGGCAGGAAGAGCATCCGGCTGTAAAACATTGCTTCAAAAAGGGGACCAAGGTGCCCGGAAAAAGGCCAACCCCTGCTCTGCGGGGAAAAATGGCCTCCAAAGGTGGTTCTTGTTTTTTATTCAATAATACAGGGGTGGGGGTTGGATGAGGGGGGGTGATGGGTCATTGGCAGGAGCGCATTTCCCCCTTCTTTTTTCCTTTATTCTCTTTTTGTAATTAATAATTATATAATTGCAGACAAAACGAATATTATTAAAACCATACAACATTAAAATCTTGTCATTATTTCGCCATTTTTCTTGGGGTAAGAGTCGATATTCAGTTTCCTCCCAGCATGAATTGAAGTCAGCTCCACTAGATCTTTTACCATACAACATTAAAATCTTGTCATTATTATATTGTACACAGAGGCGAGGCTCGTGTAACAGCTAAAGGAATGGGAAGGAGGAAAAATGAAAGATAATGTTAGAGTGCAAATGTGTTTGTACAGTAATAAAGTCATGTACTACAGTAGCTGCAGCGAACACTGAATAGCTGCAGTTCCCTTCATGAGTGACAGATATGATTGACATTGATTGTACGGATCAGGGGGAGACCTCACCTGCTTTGAATTTATACAAATATCTTCACTCAGTATTGTGAAGTTCTCGTCATGATATTTTGAACAACGAAGTGACAGATTGAACAACTTGGTGAAAAAGTGTGCAAATAATTAAATAAAGTCCTTTGAGTGTGCATAGTATACCTGTAGTTCTGTCGACTGGTTTTTATTCAAAAAAAACTTTGGATCGGCCAACCCAGTGAGTCGAGCTTCGCGCATTCCTGGAGATCTTGCACATGGGATTGACGTACATCGGATCTTCTTGTCCAGCCACCATTATGACGACTTCTTCTTATGCACACACATCAGCAAAAGTTAGTCAAAAACACTCAATTGCACTGTCATCATAATTTCCATCATTATCATGCCTTTCAACAAAATCCTGGAATGAATATTTATCCATCTACATCTCTCTCCTTCTCCCTCGAGCCATGATAAACTGCTTCGTGGAGGGCAGCTCAAGTCACCCCAAGCTGATTGCAGGTGAAGAACACAGTTTAAGCAAAGTTAGGAATAATTTGTAATGTCAGGCAAGAATCTTGGCAACTTACATTCCAACAGATATGATGGTTTCCTCAGGTGTTCGGGTGGAGGAGGGAATCTGAACCGCTTCTGAGGGGCCTTTGAAAAAAGACAATAGAAATATGAAAGATTAATGTATTGATATCTTCATCAGTTTGATAACTCTTCATTAGTTTGAAATGCAATGATGGAACAGGTAATCGATGGAAAGGTGAATTCGGTGATTTCATCCAATTGAGGGGAGTTGCAATTCTTGTTATTTATCTTGCATGGCAATGATCAAGCAAAATTATGATTACAATTATCTCTACAATTAATGATATTCTTCTTCCTCAAAGGAAGTATTAACAGCAATGTCTATTTAAAAAATGAAGCACCAAAATTAATTTAAACTTAACATCTTGATGTTGGGGTTGGCTGAGGTTTGCACCCAGTATATTCACACCAACTTCACCAAAGTACTGAAGAGTGCTTACCTGTTGAATGGCAAGCATAGGGATTTCATCCTTAACACTGTGCTGTTTCTGCTGCAGTTGCGAACCTTGGTCACGGTGAGGCCTCTGTTCCTGGAGGAACACATCAACACCATGAAGTTTCTGTTGTTTATGCTGCCGCCAGATATTACATTGAGGATTCTGTTCCTGATGGAACCTCTCAAAACCGTGCTGTGTCTGTTGTTGCGGCTGTTGCAACCTGTCATCACCGTGGGGCCTCTGTTCAATTCCAGAACTTTTGGTTACTGCCTGCCTTTGCTTCTTCATTTGTTTTTTGAAGAAGCACCTTTCCTTTTCTTTCAGCAATTGCTTCTCTTTCCAAACCTCATACGTTTGCACATTTTGTCCCCCCTCGACAACAATACTTTCTTCTTCCTCCTCTAGAACAACACATTCTTCTTCCTCTACAACAACAATATATTTTTCCTTCTCTACAACAACACTTTCTTCTTCCTCCTCTTGACCAATACTTTCTTGTTCTTTCTATTTGGTCACATTGAATTTCTCAAAATATTTTCTGGGTTCCTGATCCGTTACCTTCTCTTCTTTTATTTGACTCATCTCGACTTCCTCTTTCTGCCTTTGATCATCTTCCTCTTTGTGTCTCTGTTCTGCCTCTCTTTCCCTCTGCATTTCTTTTTTCTTTTCGAATTTTCGGTTTTGGTTCTTTCTTTGCGAGTTATGACTGAGGCTTCTGTTCCTGGTGGAGCCTCTCAAAACCGTGTTGTGTCTGTTGTTGCTGCTGTTGCAACCTGTCGTCATCATGGGCAACAACAACAACAACAACATGCATTTTAAAGGCCATTTTCCCTGCTAGAGCGGGGGTTAGCCTTGCGGTCCCCATGACAATCTTCTCCATTTTGCCCTATTTTCTGCATCTCTCCTTGTTAACCCCCTTGCTCGCATTTCTTCTTCCACCATCTTTAGCCAAGTCTTTCTCGGTCTTCCCCGTCCTCTACTTCCTTCTGCATTCATTTCCATCACTCTTCTCAACCAGTCACTTTCATCCTTCCTCAACACATGACCAAACCATCTCAACCTGTTCCTCTTCACAGCATCAATCACAGGCTCTATTCCCATCATCTTTCGCAATTCATCATTTGTCTTCCTCTCTCTCAACGATACTCCGCACATCCATCGAACCATTCGCATTTCCACCCTTTCCAACCTTCGTTGCTGCTCTACGTTCATTACCCATGACTCGCTCCCATAAATCATAACACTTCTCACACATGCAGCATACATCTTTCCCTTCAGCTTCAACGACACTCCCCTTCTCATCAGCATGCCACTCAGTTCCCGAAACTTCTTCCATGCACATCTCACTCTGGCAACCGTTGCCGAGTCTGACCCACCTTCTCCATTCAGCATGTCTCCGAGGGAGCAAAATGTTTTCACACCTTCCAGCTTTACGCCGTCTCCAAGATCCAACTCAACATTTCCTCCATCTGCAGCTCCCTCTGTGCACACCTTACATTTGAATGTAGCTGCCACACTGGTTAATGACCCTCTCAGACCACTACATTTTTGATGAACCCACTCAGCGCACATTGTGCATTGAATGAAGTTCACTCCAACACCCTTCCTACACACAGCACAGGGCCACTTCCCAGTTCTTTCCACCTCACCACATGCTTTAGCACTTGCCATCACCTTCGTCTTTCCGATATTCACCTTCAGACCTTTTGTCTCCATACATTCCTTCCACTTGTTCATCATTTCCTTCAGTCCATCCATACTTTCCGCAAGCAACACCAGATCATCTGCATCCAACAACTCCCACGGTAAAGCCTCCTTTACGTTCTGAGCCAGCACCTCCATCACAGCTACAAATAGTAGTGGACTTAGTACCGACCCCTGATGCACTCCCACCTTCACCTCAATCTCACCACTGTTCCCGTCCTTCGTCCTTACAGCTGTGCGCGCTCTTTTGTACATTGCCATCACTACTCTGATCAACCATTCCTCCACTCCTAGCTTCCTCAATGCCCATGTCAATACTTTGCGTGGAACCCTATCGAATGCTTTCTCCAGATCAACAAACCCAAGAAACAACTTCTTCCTCTTCTCCATGTACTTCTCCTGCAACTGCCTCACAATGAAAAGCGCGTCTGACGTTCCTCTTCCTGGCATAAATCCAAACTGCATTTCGTCGATCTTCACTTTCTTCCTTATCCTCCTCTCCAATACCCTTCCCAATACCTTCATTCCATGCTCCAATAACTTTATCGCTCGGTACGAGCCACACTCCAGAGGGTCACCTTTCCCCTTGTATAGAGGGACGAGGGTACTCAGTTCCCAATTCACTGGAATGCGGCCTTCTTTCACCACCAGATTACAGATCTCTGTCATTCTCTTCACACCCCAACATCCTGCTGCCTTCCACATATCGCCCACAACTTCCGTCGGCCCTCCCGCTTTTCTACTCTTCATTGCTTTTATCGCTTCCTCAACTTCCTTCTCAGTTATCTTCTCTGCCAGTCCTAAAACTGGGTTACTCTCGATGTTGCCATCCCATTCATTCTCTGTATTCAACAGCATTTCCATATATCTTTTCCATCTTCCTTTAATTCCATCTGGGTCGACAACGATTTGTCCCACTTCATCCTTCAAGCAACTCACCCCCATCACATCACACCTCTCTTTCGCTATCTGCTTTGCAATCCTGAATACTGCTCTCTGACCCTCATCATGGGCCTTCTGTTAAATTCCAACAATTTTGTTTCCTGCCTGCCTGCCTTTGCTTCTTCATTTGGTTTTTGAAGAAGCACTTTTCCTTTTCTTTCAGCAGCTGTTCTTCTTTCTGCTTCAGCAACTGCTTTTCTTTCCAATCATGAGACCACTCATGGGCATTCTGATACCGTTGTTGCTGTCGATTCAGCTTCCAATCAGCATTCTTTTGCACATTTTGTCACCCCTCCACAGCAACACCTTATTCTTCCTCCTCGAGAACAACACTTTCTTCTTCCTCCACAACAACAATTTATTCTTCCTCCTCTACAACAACACGTTCTTCTTTCTCTTCTACAACAACACTTTCTTTTCGCTACTCCACTGCAACACTTTCTTCTTCCTCCTCAACCACAACAACACTTTATTTTGTCTGCTCCACTGCAACACTTTCTTCTTCCTTCTCAAATTCCCTGAAGATCAAAAGTCCCTGAGGATCCAAAAGACCCCGAAGACCCAAAATACCCTGAAGACCCTGAAAATCCAAAAGACCCAAAATACACTGAGACTCTAAAGACCCTTAAATAACCCCAAAGACCAAAAATACCCCAAAAGATCCAGTGTATTCAAAAGTCCCTGAAGACCCCAAGGACCCAAAACACCCTTAAAGACCCAGAGCATTCAAAAGTCCCTGAAGACCCAAAGGTCCATGAAGACCCAAAATACCCCGAATATGTAAAATACCCTTAAAGACACTACAGACCATTAAATACACCCAAAGACCCAAAATTCCCTTGAAGATCCAGAGTACTCAAAAGTCTCTGAAGACTCAAATGACCCTGAAGACCCAAAACAGCCAGAAGACCCAAAACAGCCAGGAGACCCAAAACACCCTGAAGAGCTGAAACAAACTAAAGACCCTGAAGAACCTTAAAGACCCAAAATACCCTTAAAGATGTGAAAGACCCTTAAATACCCCAAATACACTAAAAGACCCAGAGGATTCAAAAGTCCCTGCAGACCCAAATGACCCTGAATACCCAAACCACCATGAAGACTCAAAACACCCTCTGGCTCCAGAAGCCCAAAAGACACTGAAGACCCCAAAGACCCAAAACACCCGAAAGACCCAAAACAACCTGAAGAACCTTAAAGATCCAAAATTCCCCAAAGACCCAAAATACCCTTAAAGATGCGAAATACCCTTAAATACCCCAAATACACTTGAAGCTCCAGAGGTTTCAAAAGACCCCGAAGACCAAAAAGACCCTAAATACCCAATACACCATGAAGACCCAAAACACCCTCGAGCTCGAGAAGCCCAAAAGACACTGAAGACTCCAAAGACCAAAAATACCCTTAAAGACACTGAAGACCCTTAAATCCGGAGGATTAAAAAGTCCCTGAAGACACAAATGATCCAAAACATCCTGAAGATCTAAAAGACCGCAAAGACCCAAAACACCCTGAAGACACTAAAGATCCTTAAATACCCCAAAAGACCCAAAATACCTTTAAAGACACAGAGGATTCAAAAGTCCCTGAAGACCAAAAATACCCTTAAAGACCCAAAACGTCCTCAAAGACACTGAAGACCCAACATACCCATAAAGACCCAGAGGATTCAAAAGTCCCCGAAGACCCCAAAAACACAAAAGTCCCCGAAGCACCAAACACCCTGAAGACCCAAAGCACCCTGAATACCAAAAATACCCCAAAGACCCAAAGGACGCTGCAGACGCTTAAAGACCCAAAAGATCCGGAAGATCAAAAACACCGTTAAAGACCCCAAAGAAGAACCAAAATACCCCCAAAGACCCAGAGGAACCAAAAGACTTTCGACCCAAAATACCGAAAAGACCACGAAGATCCAGAAGACCCATGTAATCATGTTTCAATAGCATATAACTAATGGACGTACTGTCCTCATATTTGAATGGTATGTATTTAATAGACGTACTCACGTGCCGAGCCATGCTAGTTTTAGAAAAAAGAGTGTCTTCAGCTTCAACTTCTGACTTTTAACTCTAACAAAACGAAATGAAGGGGATTTATGATTGGCCACGTCTTTGTTTGAGTTGATGAGGTCGAGAAGACCGTGGCCACAGCTAAGGGAATGGGAAGGAGGAAAAAAGTGAAAGATGATGTTGGCGTGCAAAGTGTTTGTTCAGTAACGAAGTCATGTAGTATGGTAGCTGCAGTGAACACCGAGGGTTAACAGCTACAGTGAACACCGAGGGTTAACAGCTACAGTGAACACCGAGGGTTAACAGCTACAGTGAACACCGAGGGTTAACAGCTACAGTGAACACCGAGGGTTAACAGCTACAGTGAACACCGAGGGTTAACAGCTACAGTGAACACCGAGGGTTAACAGCTACAGTGAACACCGAGGGTTAACAGCTACAGTGAACACCGAGGGTTAACAGCTGCAGTGAACACCGAGGGTTAACAGCTACAGTGAACACCGAGGGTTAACAGCTACAGTGAACACCGAGGGTTAACAGCTACAGTGAACACCGAGGGTTAACAGCTACAGTGAACACCGAGGGTTAACAGCTACAGTGAACACCGAGGGTTAACAGTTACAGTGAACACCGAGGGTTAACAGCTACAGTGAACACCGAGGGTTAACAGCTACAGTGAACACCGAGGGTTAACAGCTACAGTGAACACCGAGGGTTAACAGCTACAGTGAACACCGAGGGTTAACAGCTACAGTGAACACCGAGGGTTAACAGCTACAGTGAACACCGAGGGTTAACAGCTACAGTGAACACCGAGGGTTAACAGCTACAGTGAACACCGAGGGTTAAGAGCTACAGTGAACACCGAGGGTTAACAGTTACAGTGAACACCGAGGGTTAACAGCTACAGTGAACACCGAGGGTTAACAGCTACAGTGAACACCGAGGGTTAACAGTTACAGTGAACACCGAGGGTTAACAGCTACAGTGAACACCGAGGGTTAACAGCTACAGTGAACACCGAGGGTTAACATCTCCAGTTCCCTTCATGAGTGACAGATATTATTGACATTGATTGTATGGACGAGGGAGAGACCTCATCTTCGTTGAATTATTAAAATATCTCCACTCAGTATTATGAAGTTCGCGACATATTTTGAACAAGGAAATGAGCGATTGAACAATTTGGTCAAAAAGTGTGCAAATAATGAAATAAAGTCCTTTGAGTGTGCATGGTATACCTGTAGTTCTGTAGACTGGTTTCAATTCAAGAAAAAAATTGGATCGGCTAACTGAGTCGAGCGTTTATTCTCGCATTCCTGGCGATCTTACTCGTTCGAGTGATGGACCTCGCATCTTCTTCTCCAGCAACCTTTAATAGGACTTCTTCTTCTGCACACACATTGAGAGTGGGATTGTAAAAACTTGGTTTTTCAAACAATTAATTTTAATGATCATCCAGGTGTATACACAATGACTTCTGTATGGATACATTAATAGTTATGCCAGACTTCCACCAATTGGAAGATTTGTTTGGTGCTTGGCTGGCCACGAGTGCAGCAAAAATTTGTCTGTTCTCAACACTACTGCCGCACATAAAAATGGGACACAATGCAGGTGAAGAACACGTAGTTTCAGCAAAGTTCTGAATAATTTGTAATGTAAGGCAAGCATCTTGGCAACTTACGTTCCAACAAATATGATGGTTTCCTCAGTTGTTCGGGTGGAGGAGGGAATCTGAACAGCTCCTGCAGGCAGAACCCTTTTCCCGAGTCTCCAATATTGATCTCACATTGTGAGCTATCGTGGCAAAACCGTTTTACTGATATCCCCAAATATATATACATATATGTAATATTGTACACCGAGTCGAGGCTCGTGCAACAACTAAAGGAATGCGAAGGAGGAAAAATGAAAGATAATGTGAGTGCAAATGTGTTTGTACAGTAATAAAGTCATGTACTGCGGTAGCTGCAGCGCACACCGAATAGCCACAGTTCCCTTCATGAGTGACAGATATGATTGACATTGATTGTACGAATCAGGGAGAGACCTCATCTGCCTTGAATTAAAATATCTTCACTCAGTATTATGAAGTTCTCGTCATGATATTTTGAACAACGAAGTGACAGATTGAACAACATGGGCTCAAAAAGTGTGCAAATAATTAAATAAAGTCCTTTGAGTGTGCATAGTATACCTGGAGTTCTGTGGGTCTTTCGGTTGTTTCAGCTCTTCAGGGTCTTTTGGGTCTTCTGGCTGTTTTGGGTCTTCAGGGTCATTTGAGTCTTCAGAGACTTTTGAGTACTCTGGATCTTCAAGGGAATTTTGGGTCTTTGGGTGTATTTAATGGTCTTTAGTGTCTTTAAGGGTATTTTACAAATTCGGGGTATTTTGGGTCTCCATGGACCTTTGGGTCTTCAGGGTCATTTGGGCCTTCAGGGACTTTTGAATGCTCTGGGTCTTTAAGGGTGTTTTTGGTCCTTGGGGTCTTCAGGGACTTTTGAATACACTGGATCTTTTGGGGTATTTTTGGTCTTTGGGGTTATTTCAGGGTCTTTAGAGTCTCAGTGTATTTTGGGTCTTTTGGATTTTCAGGGTGTTTTGGGTCTTCGGAGTCTTTTGGATCCTCAGGGATTTTTGATCTTCGGGGAATTTGAGAAAGAAGAAGAAAGTTTGGGTCTTCTCTGTTTTTCCTCTGTTTTCTTCTGCTTTCTTTCTCTTTTGTCCACACTTCTTCCTCATATCTTTGTTTGTTGTCTTTTTCCTGCACCACTTGCTGAACTAATTGCGTATCCTCCTCTTCATTTAATTCCTGCATCACCACAACTTCTTTCTGTTGAACCTCCTGAAGCAATGGCTGCTCTTTCCTTCCCTTTTTTTTTTACGTTGATGTTTCTTGTAAAATCGAAAACTGCAAGAAATAAAGACAATGCTTATCAGTTCGAGAAAATTGCATGATTTTGGAAAAGACAAAAGGCATATCACATGCGTGTTGCATTGTTATGGGATATAAAAACATTGATCCTGCAGGTGTAACTTCAACAGTATTAATAGGATGGAGGTGGAATGATAACACTAAAACATAAAACAGGCAAATACTTCATCGAGTAACAAAAAAGGGGGAAGACTTGGTGAAGATGAAACGGCATGGAAGGAGTAAACCTAATCTGAACTCCCTTTGAGAGGCCCAAACTTCATGGTGAGTGGACCTGATAATGATGATGATAATGATAATATAAACCCAGACCATAATTACGAATTAAGCCCAAAACAATTATGCTAAAGGCAGAGGATCTATTCAGAGGGGTGGCAGGATGGCCAGAGGTATGCACACTTTCCTCTAAGCTGTCTCGCCTGGGTTTGAGCTATAAACTGTCAAGACGACGTGTTCCCTGTCCTTCCACACATTTCTCTTTGAAACTTGCTGTGCTCAGCTGAGCACATCTACGGTATCTTCAGTCTTAAGCGAGTTTGAGGCCATTTATTCCTGACACCTGAAACACCCGAAAATGCATGCCTACAGAAAACTGATTTTTTGGAACGCCAGCTGCATTTTCCATCCAACCATCATGTAATTTTGATTTTTAAAATATCCCCAAAGGTAGGTGCTCCTATGTTGAAAGTTTTGCGTCATTCGCCCAAGTGGTTGGAGAGAAAACAAATTTAAAAGCGAATAAATGTGAAAAAGTGAGGGTGGAAGAAAGAAAGGTGAGGGCTTCGGCCAACGTGCCACAATATGGTCAGAGATGGTTGTGGACACCAATTACTAATTACTATTAACTACACCAACTAATATGAAGGGCAATGAGGGATGGGCAGGACACGCCTGTCAATCAGCCTGGCGAGGTGAGCCAGCTGGCCAATCACATCTGTATGATTATGGGTGTGGTTAACAATGGCATGTTACCACTGCCCATTATGTAATAGGAACACTATTTAATGTGAAGTGTTTTCACACACAATAGCAATAAATTTCACAGTGCAATCCGAATAAAATTATTGAGCATGTAAATGTATATTTTTAAATTAGAGAAACAGGTAATAATAAATCTATTTTTTTAAAGGACAGAAACAGGTAATAAATAACCTCCATCTACCTTTGGTGGCGGAGGTAACTATAACAATGCGATTGCGTCACCAATATGCCTCCACGTATCCCCACTCATGTCAACAGGGAGATGCCCTCGTTGGAATATACATCGGCCATATCTAACCATCGGATATACACCTCAACTCATTGAAGGTTGGAGAACTAAAACTGGATTAATTTGATATATATATATATCATGAATATGAATCCAGTTTTAGTTCTCCAACCTTCAATGAGCAAACAAACAACTGCTCGACGTTTCGATCAGCAACACGGACAAACGTGCATCCACTGACCTTTTCTCAAGAGTAAAGCAAAACAACTCTATACCCTCCCCTTATATATCCCGGTGTGTATCCCAGTTTAGAATAGGTACACCGTATCCCTGTGAATCATAAGAGGCGACTAAGGGTTGGCGTCAGGAAGGGCATCCGGCCATAAAAACATGATTGTCATGGGGCCCACATGGCTAACCCTCGCTATAGCGGGGGAAATGGCCTTAAAACGATCATTCATTCATTCATTCACCCTTCCTTATATTAGGGAAAAAGGGGGTGGGGACACTGAACCACCAATCAATGCCCTTCTGGAACAACTCGTGTCATTCAAATTTAAACCGTACATCAAAACCGTTGCACCACTGAAACCACACCTTGGGATGTCACATCAAAACAACCGTTAAATCACACATTGAATCAAACAAAACGTTGCATAATTCAAATAAATCGATGAAAAATAAACAACATAATTAGTAATAATTTATATGTTTGTTGACGCAGTTTCCCTGGTATGTTTCCGCATGAAAGGGCCAACAGCTAGTGGTAAATCCAACACCTCCTCTGTGAGCGACACAACAGACTCCTCCACATGCCATGCCTCCAAAATCCTCCTTCGTTTTCTGGGGGTTGCCCCCAAAATGCTGGCATTATCCCATAGGGGAACATGGCCAGGCTGAAGACCATGTTTGGCAATGGCAGATCTCTTTGGAAAGTTGCACTCGAAGGCCTTGCGGTGCTCATTGATGCTTTGTCTTAATGTTCTCCCTGTCTCACCAATATATTCAGCCCCACAAACACAGGGAACGCTGTATACCACCACTGCCCGTGTCATTCCTTGGAAGCTTATCCTTAACATGCATTAGTGCCTGTTTCATGGCGAACATAGATTTGTAACTTACCCTCACACCTGCTAATATATATATGCAAGGTAATCATGGTAAATATGTATCGTACAGCGACATATCATGCAGGTATCTGACATTACAAATCATCTCATATGAAAGAGTTTAAACAACGAGAAAATGTGCATTTTGGTGATGTTGAAATCTGAGTGAGAATAATTTAAAATATTTAATTTCTTTCATTTTAAGCGCAGGTTCAAACCAACACATCCAACAACGCTTTGCAGCGATATGAAAGTGATTTTTTTGCTTGCAACATATAAAAGCAGCAAGAACAGCTAACAAATATGATGTAAGCTGACTTCCGATCAGATGTAAGATGACCTGAGACATTATAGGGTTAGCTATTTCCTCAAAAGAATACCATTTATATTGCTAGTGTGTTTCATGTCACGACATTCCAAAGGGATATTTTCTCTTACTTCCACAGTCTGTTGATCGTCGCCACAACCCTTCCCCTCCTTGTCACGTCTCCAGCACTGATACCTAGGTTGAGAAGGATTGCAAAGTCAGTTTCTTGAACATTTTTTGAGGTATCTGTGTCCAAAAACAAGTTTAAAAAGTGGAGATGAAGTAGATAAAATTATTTACTTCAGACGCTTCCAAAGAGTGGCTTTCTTTGGTGGAGTGGACAGCAAGTGGATTTCACTGCCGTCTTCTGAATGGAGAGACTCATTCACACTGACGTCATCAGAACGAGGTGATTCGTTCTCCTTTGGTTCCCTGAAAAACAACATACTCTGAAATCCACTATGTAATACAAATGTGTTAAATCAGATATCATATACAGCTGGACCCCGACTTTGCGCTATTTGCCATACATAACATGTGACCTGCTTCCACATTTGTGGCCAAGTGCTCCACCTATTCGCAAAAAATATTTTTCATCGGGAACCCCCCTTTTTTTTTTAAAGGCCATTTTCCCTGCTCGAGCAGGGGTTAGCCTTGCGGGCCCCATGACAATCATCATGGTTCCCTTTTTGAGACAATGTTTTTATAGCCGGTGGCTCTTCCTGACACCAACCCTTTAGTCGCCTCGAACGACACACAGGGATACAGTGTGCCTATTCTAAACCATGGCACACACCGGCACATTCATCCCAGCAAGCTGGCACTAAATTTTCCGACCTCAGAAGGATGACAAGCTGAGTCAACCCCCCTGGCGTTAATTCAGTGATTGACCGGGATTCCAACTCAGGATCCTCGGATCCCAAGCAGCACCCAAACCACTAAGCCAACACCAGGCTTGGTGGAGGGAACATAACTGGAAAGAACCGAGAGTTATTATTTCATTACATACAGTCACGTGAAAAAGTAAGTATACCCCATGTAAAGTTTTGACTTTTTCCACATATTTCAACATACAGCTATTTGATCTTCATTTCAACAATATTGATAGATAAAGGTGATATAATATAACAAATATCATGAAACATTTACATTTTGTAGTCCATTGTATAATTTAAATAAACATTAATGCAAATTTCGCATGTGGAAAAAGTAAGTACACCCCGCCATTTATCACTACTTCAAACACCTAAAATTAGAATCAGGTGCACCAGCTCAGGTGCAAATGATTAGAACATCGTTAGAGAGGATCTTGGAGGAACCTGTCTTATTTAAACCTCAGACATTTCGTTTGGTTTGCTCTTTGTTGTTGAAGTGTGTGGCGTCACCATGCCTCGATCAAAAGAGCTCTCTGAGGCCTTCACAAAGAAGGTTATAGATGCCTACGAGTCTGGAAAGGGATTTAAAAAGATCTCCAAACAATTTGAAATCAATCATTCGACTGTCCGGAAGATCATCGACAAGTGGAGAATATTCCAAACATCTGCCAACTTGTTCAGGCCAGGCCGCCCCAGCAAGTTCAGCCCAAGAGCAGACCGCAAGATTCTGAAAGAAGTCTCTAAGAACCCCAGAATGTCATCACGGGACCTACAGGTAGCTCTTGCCACTGTTGATGTCAAAGTGCACGAGTCTACCATTAGAAAGAGGCTGCACAAATTTGATCTACATGGGAGGTGTGCCAGGAGGAAACCTTTGCTGTCCAGAAAGAACACCAGGGCAAGACTAAAGTTTGCCAATGAACACCTAGGCAAAGACCAGCATTTCTGGAACAATGTGCTCTGGACAGATGAGTCAAAGGTAGAGCTATTTGGCCACAGTACCAGAAGACATTTTTGGCTAAAACCAAAGACAGCATTTTACCACAAGAACCTGATGCCAACTGCAAAGCATGGTGGTGGAAATATTATTGTTTGGGGCAGCTTTGCTGCATCAGGGCCTGGGCAGCTCACCATCATATAATCCACTATGAATTCTTCATTGGACCAGAGGGTGCTTGAGGATAATGTGAGGGCGTCTGTCGGAGAGTTGAAGCTCAACCGAAGGTGGACCTTCCAACATGGCAATGACCCTAAACATACCAGTAAATCCACCAAGGAATGGCTGAAAAGAAAGAAATGGAGGGTTCTGGAATGGCCAAGTCAAAGCCCGCATCTAAATCCCATCGAGATGTTGTGGGGGGATTTGAAACGAGCTGTGCATGCAAGAAACCCCTCAAACATCGCACAGCTGAAAGCATTCTGCATGGAGGAGTGGGCAAAAATTTCTCCTAGTTTATGTCAGAGACTGGTAGACAGTTATAAGAAACGCCAACTTGAGGTTGTTTCCGCCAAAGGTGGCAATATCACCTATTAGAGCCAAGGGTGTACCTACTTTTTCCACATGCAAAATTTGCATTTATGTTTCTTTAAATTATACAATGGACTACAAAATGTAAATGTTTCATGATATTTGTTATTTTATATCACCTTTATCTATCAATATTGTTGAAATGAAGATCAAATAGCTGTATGTTGAAATATGTTGAAAAATTCAAAACTTTACATGGGGTGTACTTACTTTTTCACGTGACTGTATCTGTTGTTTAGTTTTAAGTCTTATGATTCCTTTGGTATGATTCTACATTCTGCCCTGTCTCCGAACAACCACTGAAAATGGTTTAAAACAGAGTGATACGATTTAAAATACCTTTAGTCTGTGTAATATACTGCTTTATTGGTGAGGCCAAGGCCGTGAGGCGTGCTCTCGCGAGATCACAGTCGGTCCCTCAGAGTAGGAAGTGCATGTGGTCATTCACAAAACACAGAACCAAACCACAAACATGGACCAGGAACCATCACCTTACAGTTTGCACACGATTAAAGTGTGCTCCCCAAAGCATGCCTTGATCTACCAAATTGGAGGTTTTTGGAAGTGTCAAAAAGGCGATTTGTGTTTTACAGTGTTCAAGTATATAATTTAATTGCATCGAGGATTTAAGGCTGTAAAAAAAAAATTCCGGATATTTTCCACCATTGATGCAGTGTCTTTTACATGACCTTATTTAACACATTATTGTCTCCCGTCGCACCGCGGAGCGAAAGGGGGACTATGGTTTCCCCTCCGTCCATGTGTGCGTGTGTGCGTGCATCCGTGCGTGCGTGCGTGCGTCCGTGCGTGCGTGAGCGAAGGACCGAATTCTAATTTGGGGTGGGTGCAACTAGGCATATGGAAGAACCCTGTTGAAAATTAGGTCGCCACGTCAAAATCGAAGATGGCCGCCGCCATGTATGTCTGAACCTTGTGAGTGGAATATCTTGAAAAGGAATTATCTTGAAAAATAAACGAAATACTAACTTCTAATCTGGTTTGTGGGTGTATCTACGCATAAGGAAGAACGCTATTGAAGATTGGGTCGCCACGTCAGAATCCAAGATGGCCGCCTTGCGTCTTCCACTTTGTCAACTCACATCACTTTACCGACAGGGGACCTAGGCGTAACGCTTGTATTAGTTATTTGTACCTGGTGTTTGTGTATTTCACGACGTCACTAAAAATTACGTTTTCTGGTTGAAATGATTTTCAATTTTATTTTACTGACAGACAGGCAGACAGACTCAAACAATTACCTTACTCTGTGCCTGGGATAAGATTCCATAAAATTTGCCGATTTCAGAGCCAACCTCTGCTCAAATGTAAATAAATGTGAGGTTCATGTTCCCATTCGTGTTCTGGTGTTCATATGTAAAATCAAATTGAAATGAAGTTGCCCTTTGATCAAATATATATATATATACATACCAAATTGTGTATTTTAGTATGAGAGATACATATTTTCGTATATTTTTATTGGTTTCAAAAATGGTTTCAAAACTCCATCAACCGACACATCGACTTACATCCCACATACAAAGCACTACGCAATCAATGACAACGTCAAAAACGGCATCGTCATTTGAATACAGGGAAACCCTGTGATTGGCAAAGACTTGGACCAATCCATGACGTGAACCATCCCCAATGGAACTTAGTATGCACCAAACTCAACGCCTTTGCGGAAGATAACTAGTTTGTTCTCGAAACGTCAGGCTATTAACAAAGAATTTTTTTAAATTCTTTTTACTGCTCAATGTGCTCTCATTTTCAAAATGCATCCTGAGCTGCAAATCTTTCGACATGTGTGTATATATTGTTACGGACCGTGGATAAGATGTTGTTTTGCCGAGCGGATGGCCCCGCGGCCGAACAGTTACCCTGACTAACCCGATTCCTGGACGTTGGCCGAAATCGCGCCACAGATATTCAATTTGGAAACCTCTAAAGCGACCGAACAAGAATGAAGAAGAAGAAGAAGTACGGAGGAATAACAGGATTTATTATTTACACACACTAAGCAAAAGGAGCAGTCAAGGTTATATACAGGGAAAATGGAAGGAGCAGAAACACAGTGAAATCATTAGCTTACCTATACAAGCTTAATTAATAAACACCAGGACAACGTTAAAGACAGACGGACGATCACACTTACACGGGGAAATGCAGGCAGGAAGGAATGGCTTGGAGATGGGTGGCTTTTCGAGGCAAGGAAGGTTCAGCGGGTACTGGGCACTGTCGGGCCAGATGGCACCGCCGTCAAGAAGCCGAGCCGCGGTCGTTGGTCCCAAACTGCGCTGGCGAAGCTCCTCCCTTCGCACTGCTGCCCCGCGCGCTCCTTGCGTTGCCTCGGTCCGTTTTCCTTGCAGCGCGGCACGTCTCACGGCGGCTTGGTCACACCTGCTCATCTCCAGCGCATCTCCTGGACTCAGAACTCATCCCTCCTCTCAGCTCATCTCCTTGGGGAGCGTCCCGCGGTGGGTTATATAGGCCCCGCCCTTTACCCTTTGCGAACCTCCCCCAAGCGTTCTCTCTCCGCCCTCTCAAGCCAAACCCCTCGTTCTGGGTTGGATGAGCGGGGCCGACCTACTCCTCCCCCTCTATGACGAGGTGGAGACCCGCCTTTCTTCCTCGTTGTTACCTCGTGCGTAATGGAGTCAAATGCAGCAAACTGGATGGCAGATGAAATTGCAGCAAAGTGTTTAAAGAGCCAATTGCAGCAAAGTGGCAAACCTGGCACTTGGAAGCTGCCATGGGGCGTCGGAGGGCCTTCTTCTATTTAAGTCGGTGCAATGAAGAGTCAACTAGTGGGAAACACATCCTTAGCCTACAGAGAATAAGGGACTTAAAGCGCGGCGTTACGCGCGCTGCTTGCGAGCAAGGAGGAAACGGACAAGCGGTAACTTATAAGCGTCTTTATTTCAGGAGCTCACTGTAACACTAGCGCGCTCCGGGCTGTGCGCCCCGTGTATATCCTCAGGCCAAGCCTACCCCTCGGGCGTGGCCGCTGCCCACTTGGTGCGCGGAATGATGTCACCACGCCAGTGGGCTTTCGTGTCCGCCACACGCGCCCCCCTAGAATTCCCGCGCACCTGGAGGGCCAGTTTGCGGGGCAAACGGATGACCCGGCCGAAGCGCCCCCTGGCGATCGGCGGCGTCCGGGGTGCAGGGATGCCAGGTGGGATGCCCCTGGCTGCCCCTGGGATGGGTGCAGGCCCGGGGGGCGGCGTAGCGGCAGGGCTGGGCGGTGCCGGGGGTCCGCCCGCAGGGGGGCGGCCCCGACGCGGGGGTCGGGCCACTGGCGGTGGATGGTCCACGTCGAGGTGTGCCGGCTTGAGGCGGTCTACAGAAACGCGGTCAGGAGTACCGCCGATGTCCAGGGTGAAGTGCTTCGCCCCGGTCTCCAGCACGCGGAAAGGCCCGTCATACGGGGCACGCGGTGGTGTCCGGTGGGCATCGTGGCGGACGAAGACGTACTCCGCCGTGCGAAGCTCCGGGGCGACGTGCGACGGTGGGTGCCCGTGGCATGTCGTTGGCACCGGGGCGAACCTCTGGGCGGTCTCTTGCAGAGCGGAGCGCTGCTGTGCCGCGGACCATGGTGCCGTGGAGTCGGGGAGGAACTCGCCCGGCACCCGCAGCGGTAACCCGAAGACCAACTCCGCCGCGGATGCACGCAGGTCCTCCTTGAGCGCCGTCCGGAGGCCCAGCAGGACCCAGGGGAGCCTGTCGACCCAGCCGCCGTCCCGGAGGGTGGCCCGGAGCGCGGCCTTCAATGAGTGGTGAAATCGCTCACACAGGCCGTTAGCCTGGGGGTGGTAGGCCGTGGTTCAGTGCAGCCGGACCCCGAGCCCCTGCGCGACCGCCCCCCAGAGCTCCGAGGTGAACTGGGGGCCACGGTCGGACGAGATGTCTGAGGGGGCACTGAACCGGGCGACCCAGGTGGCGATGAAAGCCTGCGCGACGTCCGCCGCCGTCGTCGACGCCAAGGGCACGGCCTCCGGCCACCGGGTGGTGCGGTCCACCATGGTGAGGACATGGGTGAAATCCCGCGAGGGGGGCAGAGGTCCCACCAGGTCCACGTGGACGTGGTCAAACCGGCGTTCCGGCACCGTGAATGGGGCCAACGGGGCCTGGGTGTGCCGGTGCACCTTGGCGCGTTGGCACACGAGGCACGTCCTGGCCCAGCCGCGGACGGCCTTCCGGAGGCCATGCCAGACGAACCTGTCGGCGATCAACCTTTGGGAGGCCCTCGTGCCCGGGTGGGACAGGCCGTGGATGG
This sequence comes from Myxine glutinosa, assembly GCF_964187855.1. NCBI lineage: Eukaryota > Metazoa > Chordata > Myxini > Myxiniformes > Myxinidae > Myxine > Myxine glutinosa. The sequence continues at coordinate 77,684,516 of NC_136263.1, forward strand.
CGTCAAACACCTGGCGCTGCCAGCCCGCGGGCACGATGGGGCGAGGCCGCCCGAGGGAGACGTCGCACAAGAGGGCCGTGCATGCGCCGTCGAACGGCACCTCAGTGACGCGGAGGCCCGTGACGGCGGTCCACAAGGCCTGGACGTCGGGGTCAGCGGCCTGGTCCGCTGCCATCCGGGCATAGTTGATGCCGAGGTGGACTGCGTGGGCGACGGCCCGGGAAAGGCAATCCGCCACCGGGTTGTCCTTCCCCGCGACGTGCCGGATGTCCGTCGTGTACTCGGACACGGCCGAGAGGTGACGCTGCTGCCGGGCCGACCACGGCTCGGTGACCTTGCCCATCGCGAAGATCAGCGGCTTGTGGTCGATGAAGGCCGTGAACGCACCGCCCTCGAGCAGATGGCGGAAGTGCCTGACCGCCAAGTGAAGCCCGAGCAACTTGCGGTCGAAAGTACTGTAACGGCGTTCGGGCGGGCGAAGCTGCCGGCTAAAGAACGCCAGCGGTTGCCAAGCTCCACGCACCCATTGCTCGTGCACCGCGCCCACCGCGTAGTCCGAGGCGTCGGTGGTGAGGGCGATCGGTGCATTGGGCGCCGGGTGCGCGAGCATGGTGGCGTTAGCCAAGGCGAGCTTCGCGCCCGTGAACGCCGTGTCCATCTGCTCGGTCCAGGTAACGTCGCCTTTGCCCGGCTTACCTCGGAGAGCTTCGTGCAGGGGGCGCAGGAGCTGGGCGATACGGAGCAGGAACCGATGGTAAAAGTTCACCATGCCCAGGAACTCCTGCAGCCCTCTGATCGTGCGGGGGCGCGGAAACCCCTTCACCGCCTCCACCTTGGCCGGCAGGGGGACGGCTCCGTGCCTGGTGACACGGTGCCCCAGAAAATCGATTACGGCGAAGCCGAACCGGCACTTTGCGGGGTTCACAATCAAGCCATGCTGGCCCAGGCGTTCGAAGAGCGTGCGGAGGTGGCGTAGGTGCTCTTCGCGGGACGCGCTGGCGACGAGGATATCGTCCAGGTAGACGTAGACAAAATCCAAGTCGCGCAGGACGCTGTCCATCAGTCGCTGGAACGCCCGAGCCGCATTCTTCAGACCGAAGGGCATCCGCAGGAACTCAAAGAGTCCGAATGGCGTGATGACCGCCGTCTTCGGGACGTCCTCCGGCCTGACGGGGACCTGATGGTAGCCGCGTATGAGGTCCACCTTCGAGAAGAAGGACATGCCCGCCAAACGGGCGGAAAAGTCCTGAATGTAGGGGACGGGGTAGCGGTCGGGAGTGGTGGCGTCATTGAGACAGCGATAGTCCCCGCACGGTCGCCATCCCCCGCCGGGCTTCGGCACGATGTGCAGCGGCGACGCCCAAACACTCTCCGAGCGCCGAATGATGCCGAGTCGCTCCAGGGTAGCGAACCCCGCTTTTGCCACCGCCAGCTTCGTCGGCTCGAGGCGGCGTGCCCGGGCGTAGACCGGTGGCCCGACGGTGGGGATGTGATGGGCCACCCCGTGCTTGACGGCCCCTGCCGAGAAGGTGGGCCGCGTGAGGGCCGGGAAGCCGGCGAGGAGGCGGGTGAATTCGTCCGCTGCCGGAAGCGTACAGATCAACGTGGCCGGAACCGAACCGTTCGGCAAGCCGCTTGGCAAGCCGCTCGTTGAGCTGCTCGACAAGCTGGGCAGCGCACAAGCGAGCGAGCTGAACGTCTCGGCCTGGACAAGACGTCTGCGCTTTACGTCGACCAGGAGCCCATTAGCGCACAGGAAGTCCGCGCCAAGCAGTGCCATGGGCACGTCGGCGGTGACGAACGTCCATCGGAAAACCTGCCCTCCGAACCGCAGAGAGAGGCAGCGTTTTCCGTACGTACGGATGGGCGTCCCGTTCGCGGCAAGCAGCGCGGGGCCCCCGCCTGCGGCGTGCTTGTCTGACGTACCGGTGGGAATGACACTCACCTGCGCTCCCGTGTCGCACAGGTAACGGCGCCCGGATAAGGTGTCCGTTATGAACAGCAGGCTGCTCGAACGGCCGGTGCTCATCGCCACTATTGAGCACCGGCCCGGGCATTTCCCGACCTGTTGAAGGAGCATGGCGGATGACACTGCCGAGCCTCGTGGCCGAACTTGGCGTGGAACCAGCACCAGGTGGTGGAGCTGGAGGAGTGCGGCTGGCTCCGCCAGGCCGGTGGAGTTGGCGGTTTTCCCCGCGGTGGCGGTTTTCGCCGCGGCGGTGGGCGGGGCGTGGCGGCGGTCACGAGGTGCGTATCAGCATGCTGCGTATGCTGTGTAAGCTGATGCTGTGGATCAGCATCATCAGCAGCATCAGCCTCGAGGTCCGTGACGGCCGCACCGACTCTCGCCCGTGTGTCCGAAACCGCGAAGTACCTGTCCGTCTCGGCTGCCAATGCTCGGGGTTCCGTTAGCCCGGTCCCGGCCAACGCGAGGCGAACCTGCGCTGGAAGTTGGCGACGGAAAAGCGCCCGGAATAGAGAACCGGGGGCTTCGTCGCCCAACAGTGACAGCATATGGTCCATTCGGACCGACGGGCACGTGTCGCCGAGCTCGGGGAGATCGAGGAGGCGGTCGGCCCGTGCGTCATCCGTGAGGCCGAACGTGGCGAGGAGTAGCCGCTTGAGTGCCTCGTACTTGTGACCGTCCGGTGGGTGGCGAAGGACGGACACAACTCGAGCGGCCGTGCCGGGCCCGAGGGAGGCGACGACGTGGCAGTAGCGCGTGTCGTCGCCGGTGAGGCGCCGAAGCTGAAATTGGGCTTCGGCTTGGACGAACCAGACTTCGGCCTGGGCCTCCCAAAATTCGGGAAGTTTAATTGACATTGCGTTGTTGGCAATGGCGTCGTGTGTGGAAGGATCGCTCCGGCAGATCCAACGTCGAGGGTCACCAGTAAAGCGCGGCGTTACGCGCGCCGCTTGCGAGCAAGGAGGAAGCAGACAAGCGGTAACTTATAAGCGTCTTTATTTCAGGAGCTCACTGTAACACTAGCGCGCTCCGGGCTGCGTGCCCCGTGTATATCCTCAGGCCACGCCTACCCCTCGGGCATGGCCGCCGCCCACTTGGTGCGCGGAATGATGTCACCACGCCAGTGGGCTTTCGTGTCCACCACAGACTAACTATTTAAAAGGATATATGGTGTCCTGGGTGTACGTTTATGAAATTAACTAAGAGGACGAGCTTCGACCTTTCTTTACATTACGAGGGTCAGTTACACACAACAAAACCATACTTCTCACATTCGTTACACTTTCTCAAAATTGTTACACTTGTCAAATTCGTTACACTTCTCAAATTCGTTACACTTCTCAAATCCGTTACAATATATATATCTATACACTACCGGTCAAAGGTTTTAGAACGCCTCAATTTTTCCAGTTTTTATTGAAATTTACGCAGTTTAATGTCTCAATGTACTCTGAAATTAAGCATGGAACAAATAAACAATTGGAGATAAAAAGAAATCATAGAATCATGTTGTTTAACAAAATTTAATTTAAATATTTGACTCAGCAAAGTAGCCACCTTTTGCAGATGTAACCACCAAACACACTCGTGGCATTCTTTCGACAATGGAAATCAAATATTGTTCGGGAAGTTCTTCCCAACACTGTTGCAAAGTTCCCACAAATGTGTTGCACTTGTAGGTTGCTTTGCTTTCACCCTTCTGTCCAGTTCATCCCAAACTAGCTCGATGGGTTTAAATCTGGAGACTGTGCTTGCCATTCCATTAATTGAAGCCTACCGTCTTGTTTTTTTCCTCGAAGGTAGTTTTGACATAGCCTGGAGGTGTATTTAGAGTCATTATCTTGCTGTGGGATGAATTCCTGACCAACTAGGCATATACCAGATGGTATTGCATGGCGCTGCAAAATGCTGTGGTAGCCCTTTTGGTTCAGGGTGCCAGTCACTCTGTGCAAGTCGCCCACTCTGGATCCAGCAAAAGAGCCCCAGACCATCATGCTTCCTCCTCCATGTTTGACAGTTGGTGTCACACACTGAGGAACCATCCTTTTGCCTCCTCGACGGCTTACAAAAACCCTGCGTGATGAACCAAAGATTTCTAATTTTAATTCATCGGTCCATAAGACCTTCTTCCAGTCTTCAGTAATCCACTGGCGGTGCTTCATGGCCCAGGCAAGCCTATTTTTCTTAATTTGCCATCTCAGCAATGGCATTCTTCCTGCCACTCGACCTGTCAAACCTGCAGCTCGAAGTCTTCTCTTCACAGATGTAACTGAGACTTGCTTACTTCGACCAGTGTTAAGCTGTGCTTGAAGCTGTTGTCCTGTGAGCCGCCTATCACGCAAGCTGTTGACTCTCAGAAACTTGTCTTCCTATTCTGTTGTGGCTTTGGGTCTGCCAGACCTCTTCCTGTCAGTTTCCTCCAGTTTCCAATATACTATTTCCTGCAGTGCAATATTGTCCAAATAATGCTTCAGAGGGTGTAATAACAGTCTGTTCCAATACTGCTTTTGTCCAGACAAAGGGTTTGTAATCAAGTAATCAGCAGAGGTTGGGACAATTGTAGGAATTGTTTGCAACAACTTTCAAGGCTTAATTTAATCGACATTGCTGCAGAACAGCTGCAAGTTGTTAACCCATTACCTGTCCCTGAAGAAGGCCTTTTTTTACAATATAACTGTGCAATTTACATTACTTTCCCGTTTTTGCGAACCTAAACTTTTTTTTGGACCTCGAGCAGTTTATTGCTTACCTTTGTACCATTTCAGGTTATTCCCTGGATATTAAACTGCGTAAATTTCATTAAAAACTGGAAAAATTGAGGCGTTCTAAAACTTTTGACCTGAGACATTGTAGGGTTAGCTATTTCCTCAAAAGAATACCATTTATATTGCTAGTATGTTTCATGTCACGACATTCCAAAGGGATATTTTCTCTGACTTACACAGTCTGTTGATCGTGGCCACAACCCTTCCCCTGCTGGTCACGTCTCCAGCACTGATACCTAGGTTGAGAAGGATTGCAAAGTCAGTTTCTTGAACATTTTTTGAGGTAGCTGTGTCCAAAAACAAGTTAAAAAAGTGGAGATGAAGAAGATAAAATTATTTACTTCAGACGCTTCCAAAGAGTGGCTTTCTTTGGTGGAGTGGACAGCGAGTGGATTTCACTGCCGTCTTCTGAAGAGAGAGACTCATTCAAACGGACGTAATCAAAACCAGGTGATTCGTTCTGCTTTGGTTCCCTGAAAAACAACATACTCTGAAATCCACTTTGTAATACAAATGTGTTAAATCAGATATCATATGCAGCTGGACCCCGACTTTGCGCCATTTGCCATACATAACATGTGACCTGCTTCCACATTTGTGGCCAAGTGCTCCACCTATTCGAAAAAAATATTTTTCATCGGGGACCCCCCTTTTTTTTTTAAGGCCATTTTCCCTGCTCAAGCGGGGGTTAGCCTTGCGGGCCCCATGACAATCATCATGGTTCCCTTTTTGAGGCAATGTTTTTATGGCCGGATGCCCTTCCTGACACCAACCCTTTAGTCGCCTCCAAAGACACACAGGGATACAGTGCGCCTATTCTAAACCGTGGCACACACCGGCACATTCATCCCAGCAAGCTGGTACTAAATTTTCCATCACCATCACCATACAGTTTGCACACGATTAAAGTGTGCTCCCCAAAGCATGCCTTGATCTACCCAACTGGAGGTTTTTGGAAGTGTCAAAAAGGCGATTTGTGTTTTACAGTGTTCAAGTATATAATTCAATTGCATCGAGGATTTTAGGCTGTCAAAAAAAAAAATTCCGGATCTTTTCCACCATTGATGCAGTGTCTTTTACATGACCTTATTTAACACATTATATTAGTTATTTCTACCTGGTGTTTCTGTATTTCATGACGTCACTAAAAACTACGTTTTCTGGTTGAAATGATTTTCAATTTTATTTTACTGACAGACAGGCAGACAGACTAAAACAATTACCTTACTCTGAGCCTGGGATAAGATTCCATAAAATTTGCCGATTTCAGAGCCAACCTCTGCTCAAATGTAAATAAATGTGTGAGGTTCATGTTCCCATTCGTGTTGTGGTGTTCATATGTAAAATCAAATTGAAATGAAGTTGCCCTTTGATCAAATATATATATATATATATATATATATATATATATATATATAAATATGTGTGTGTGTAATTTCAAAACACACCTGGTCACATGTGTGTTTGTGTTCCCAAAATCCACAGCTCCTCACCCACTCACTCACACACCAAAAAATAAAACTCACAACCTACCTACCCTTACACCACTCAAACAAAAACACATTCATGCAAAACCACACCCACTCCTGCACCACACACACACACACACACACACACACACACACACACACATACACACACACACACACACACACACACACACACACACACACCTCCATTTCTCTTCCGTGCCCAGTAACTACCCCTTTAGACTGAAATGAACCACCAGCCACAACCTCAACCTACACCGTTCGACGTGCCTCCATAAACTTGGAGCGTTTCAAAGCAACCTGGGCCACTCCGTCACACATCCTCCTTCTTTCTGCCCCACACAATCCAAGCCGATCAAGAAATGCACTCTCTCCTGTTGGATACTGCAAACCCTTTTGTATTACACATGACGTATTATGTAAACCTGTTTCCGTTTCCGGGTAGGCGGAGTCAGTTGCTCGATAACACTGGTCAACAGCCAAATTGGTTCTGACATATTTTCAACTGTTTATAACTATATTTGGTGCCCACGAATCCGAATCTGACCTTTAATAACATTTCGCTATCACGTAACCTTGACGTCATACATCATAAGTGTGAAAAAAATATTTAGAGCATGCAAATTTCTTGATTAAGTCTCAATAAGTCTATTTATTGTCACAAAAAACAATATCAAATTAAAGTTTTCATTTACATCACATAAAAAAATGTAAATCTCCAAAAATAATATGAACTTTATAAAATATCACAAAAAATAATGTGAACTTAAATTTTTATTTAAATCACAAAAAAATGTAAATCTCCAAAAATAATATGAACTTTATAAAATATCACAAAAAGTAATATGTACTTTAAGTTTTTATTTACATCACATAAAAAAATGTAAATCTCCAAAAATAATGTGAACTTTATAAAATATCACAAAAAATAATGTGAACTTTAAGTTTTTATTTACATCACATAAAAAAAGTAAATCTCCAAAAATAATATGAACTTTATAAAATATCACAAAAAGTAATATGTACTTTAAGTTTTTATTTACATCACATAAAAAAATGTAAATCTCCAAAAATAATGTGAACTTTATAAAATATCACAAAAAATAATGTGAACTTTAAGTTTTTATTTACATCACATAAAAAAATGTAAATCTCCAAAAATAATATGAACTTTATAAAATATCACAAAAAGTAATATGTACTTTAAGTTTTTATTTACATCACATAAAAAAATGTAAATCTCCAAAAATAATGTGAACTTTATAAAATATCAAAAAATAATGTGAACTTTAAGTTTTTATTTACATCACATAAAAAAATGTAAATCTCCAAAGATAATATGAACTTTATAAAATATTACAAAAAATAATGTGAACTTTAAGTTTTTATTTGCATCACATAAAAAAATGTAAATCTCCAAAAATAATATGAACTTTATAAAATATCACAAAAAACAAGATGAACTTTAAGTTTTTATTTACATCACATAAAAAAATGTAAATCTCCAAAAATAATATGAGCTTTATAAAATATCACAAAAAATAATGTGAACTTTAAGTTTTTATTTATATCACATTAAAAGTGCTTCTGAACTTTACTTTTGCGTTTGTCGGAGCAATCACTTTCACGCTGTAAAGTCCAACAGTAGTCGCCCATCATGTTTGGATTGAATCGGCCTTGATATCGAGTCTCCATGATGGCAATTTCCTGGTGAAACCTTCCTCCATGTTCATCACTGACATCGCCAAGATTTTGTGGAAAGAAGTCCAGATGAGAATGGAAGAAATGTATCTCGAGTGACATTCGAGCACCGAGCCCCTGGTAACTCTTCAACATCTTGTCCACAAGCTCTTCATAATTTGGTGCTCGAAAATTCCCAAGGTAATTGTTAGCAAGAGCCACAAAGCTATCCCAAGCAACGCTGTCCAGCTCAGTTAGTCTCGCTACAAAGTCCTGATTCGTGTGTCCAAGACGAATTTGAGGACCATTGAAAACACCCGCCTTTACTTTGGCCTCAGATACAATGCCTTGGAACTTCATTAGCAAGTAGTGGAAGCCAGCACCATCTTGATCCATGGCCTTCACAAAGTTCTTCATCAAACCAGGTTTCAAATGAAGTGGTGGTAAGAATACCTTCTCAGGGTCAACAAGAGGTTTGTGAATTTCAAATGAAGTGGTATTCCTGTGGTATTCTGGTTCTCCAAAACTGGATGTGCTGGTGAAACTTGGATATCATCATCGAAAGCTAGAGGTTCATTTTGGTTAGAATCACCTCAAAATATACTAGAACCATAAAACGTTTAAAATGTTGTTGACCAGTGTCATGCCCTGCAGCCGAAGGTTTGTGTGTTCGGTCTCTGTGTTGTTTGAATAAACTCAGATGTTCATCTCTGCCTGCTTGAACTTTTAACATCTCCTTGAGGTCTGCCACCACCTGCCAATCACAAGCGTCTGACAGCCCTCTTGCTTTCGGGATTTCATGGCATGGAGAGAACAATGGGATGATAGCTACGTCATCACACGTCTCGATTGTGTACAAGCTTGTGAGCAGTTAGTAACTCCCGGAACTGCCTGACATTGGGCATGAGATCAGTCCTCAAGCATGCCATTGATATCGACTTCACATCGGACATACTTTCTGTCAGGGATGTTCTCGCCAGCATCGAAGCACATCTACGAGGACAGCGGCACATCATCCACGATCTGGTTGATTTTCATGAGCGGCACCAAGGGGATGGAGAGACCTCCGACTCATTTTTTTGTGCACGAAAGGGGATTGCTGCCATTTGTGATCTCTCAACCAGGACTGTTGAACAACAGTTTGTTATTTGGATCATCACGGGCATACCTGATTCAGAGATGCGTCGAAAGCTTATGGCTGAGAGAGATCTCACATTACAACTTACTCTGGACATGTGCCGCAGCGACGAAGCAAGCAGGAAGGCTGATGATATGATCCTGTTATATGATGATATGATCTTCCAGAAACGGAAGCGACTCATCCTGTTCTTCCTCACAGGTAAATTTGATGGAAGTAAACGTTTCACTGATGCCCTCCTGGATTGTATTAAGTTAACAGCCAGGCTGGGGCAGATGACAAAAGTGTCGTCGACATAGCGGTACCAGACACGTGGCTGTGTTGGGAGGGATGGGATGGTGCGGGTCTCAAGCTCTTCCATCACCATGTTGGCAACCACCGCAGACATCGGGAAGCCCATCGCAGTGCCGAACACCTGTGATTCCAAACCACCACCAATCTCTACGAATCCAAATCATACATGATACAACTCAAACTCATTTACATTAAAATAAAAATCTCCTCCTCCTTCATCTTCTTCTTCACATACCGTGTAATAATGCCGAGCCTCTTTAAATCCCGTTTCTCATATCGATTAGATTCAGCAAACGCTTCCTATACATTCAATAGTTTCTCTTTCAACATTTCCATTTTAATATCACCCTGTCAAACATTATTTCCGAATATACACCGCCTAGAAAAGCATCACAAAGCAGGTCGCTCTCCAATCTACTTGCAACACAGGTGTGAAAAGAATAAGAACAAAAAAGTAGCTATTCCAAGAATTAACAATAATTCATTTGCACGATGTACAACACAAAATGCACTTAAGTTAATAATGTGATTGTTTTAACCCGTGTGAGGGAGGCCCACCTTGGTTGCGTTTTCCTCTCAAACAGACGCATCTTGCCGTCTTTTATTTTTTCAAATGTCGAAATAAATTCGAAAAACCTCCAATGAAAAATCGAGCAGCGGACGAAAACACGTCTGCACAGCGAAATATCCACATTCAAATGATTGTTCGTCTGCAGTGCTCGACCTATGTGACGTCACAGTCCATTTTATGACGTCGTACATTGTGTGACGTAAGCGTCCTGTACTTCAACAATGAGTAGTTTCAGCACGATCAGAATCTTAGATACTTAGTCTTAATTATTGCTATTAATTAATATTGAAATAAATGAACCGCTATTTATTTTGGGGAAGAAGAATTGCTTTTCGAGGTGGGTTGAGGTAGCAGAATGGTTTAACTTCCTCATTCTATTTCCATCATAATAATACACAGAAATGCCGATTTTAAAATGCTTTCTTGATCGGAGGTGTTATTTCAATTTCACCTCGAAAACCTCCTCGTACGAACACTCCACCCCTCCCCCTTTCCCTCCCCCCTCCCACAATCCTCATGTGACGTCATTACACTTACGAGTCGCCATGTTTTTGGGTGGGGAGGGGGAGGTCCGGGGGGTGGATTCAACTTGGAGTTGTAAAGCACAGTCGAGCCTCGTGGAAGAACTACAATGAGTACAATGTAGGGATCAGAACACAACAGCAGAAAAGGGATAGTTGAGAGAGGGAGAGAAACACCAATAGCAGAGTTGAAGGCCAAGATGGAGTCTGACTTGGACAATGCGTGTGGGGAGGAATGAGGGGCAGGAGAGAATGCATGAGGTGGACAAGGTAGAGGCTGACTTGGACAATGGGTGTGGGGAGGAATGAGGGGCAGGAGAGGATGCATGAGGTGGACAAGATAGAGGCTGATCTGGACAAAAATGGGTGTAGGACTGGGGAGGAATGATGGGCAGGAGAGAATTCATGAGGTGGGCGAGGTAGAGGCTGACTTGGACAATGGGTGTGGGGAGGAATGAGGAGCAGGAGAGAATGCATGAGGTGGGCAAGGTGGAGGCTGACTTGTACAATGGGTGTGGGGAGGATTGAGGGGCAGGAGAGGATGCATGAGGTGGACAACATAGAGGCTGAATTGGACAATGGGTGTGGGGAGGTATGAGGATCAGGAGAGGATGCATGAAGTGGACAAGATGGAGGCTGACTTGGACAATGGGTGTGGGGAGGATTGAGGGGCAGGAGAGGTTGCATGAGGTGGACAACATAGAGGCTGACTTGGACAATGGGTGAGGGGAGGTATGAGGATCAGGAGAGGATGCATGAAGTGGACAAGATGGAGGCTGACTTGGACAATGGGTGTGGGGAGGAATGAGGGGCGGGAGAGAATGCATGAGGTGGGCAAGGTGGAGGCTGACTTGTCCAATGGGTGTGGGGAGGATTGAGGGGCAGGAGAGGATGCATGAGGTGGACAACATAGAGGCTGACTTGGACAATGGGTGAGGGGAGGTATGAGGATCAGGAGAGGATGCATGAAGTGGACAAGATGGAGGCTGTCTTGGACAATGGGTGTGGGGAGGAATGAGGGGCAGGAGAGAATCTATGAGGTGGACAAGGTAGAGGCTGACTTGGACAATGGGTGTGGTGAGGAATGAGGGGCAGGAGAGGATGCATGAGGTGGACAAGGTAGAGGCTGACTTGGACAATGGGTGTGGGGAGGAATGAGGGGCAGGAGAGGATGCATGAGGTGGACAAGGTAGAGGCCGACTTTGGACAAAAATGGGTGTAGGACTGGGGAGAAATGAGTGGTATGAGAGGCTGGATGGATATACAAGAAGCTATTATGGTAGAAAACTGGAAATTTGGTAGGAGGAGGGTTTGGTTTGGGGTTAACGAGGGTAAAAAAAATCATTCTTTTGGATTGGGGACCATCTAAGATGGTGGTGAACATCTGTCTTGAAGACCTGAAGGGAAAAATGAGATAAATTATTGTCAGCAAGTAGCAACGAGAACGCCACTCAGTAGAGTGCATACTCCCGCCGTGGGTGGCCGCTGCTGAGCCCTATCTTCAAATGGTAAAAAATCCTTCAAAAAATTCCTGGATCCGGAATAACATCCTGAGCTTCACCAAAATATAATCAATTCTTCCTTATCCCAAGGGCAATCATCCCACCAACTTTCATCCAAATCCATTCAGAACTTTTCCAGATATCTTGTTCACAAGCACACGCACACACACACGGACGGACACGATCGAATGCATTACTGCCTGACGGGAGTAATTAACAAAGCAAAACGAACGCCACGTGGTTTGCATCATCGTTTTCACTTTTGTTAAAATGGGGAATTTTTACGCTGTATGTTGTCATTCGTACCAATATGCAGGATTCGTACCAATATGCACCAGGAATCCCAGTTGTAAATTTACTTCTTGATAAAAAGAACATTTTAACATTTAGCTTTTAACATTCAGCTTTCATATTGCAGATATTTATTCCTCATGACATAATGTCAGCCTGATACGATGTGATTGGCTGAATTATGTTGCCATGGCAACCATCTCGGTAACTTGGATTGTGCACATGATATTCCAAAAACAGTCCTGTTTCGTTTGTGGAGGTATGTTGTCATTGTGTAGTGTTGGCGCTATTAGCATGGACCGCGTGCGAGGAGGATGCCCATCTCGATGTATGTAAGAAGAGAAACTCTGAGCTTAAGGTTGTTTATGTGTTCTTCACACGGGGTTGAAGACATGCTAATTATCTCGAGGGTTTAAGATAAATCTCCCCAGTTTGTGATTGCCTCCTGTGATTTCCCCTCTGTTCTTCCAATTATAATAAGCCGGCCACAAAAACCCATGTCATTAAACCACGACAACGATAACAGCAAACGTCATAGAGTTATACTATAGACTAGAGGGCGTACTCACGATGCCGCTGACAGAACCCGGCCGTGCCACCATGGAGATCCGGCCGCCATGTTTTTGGGGGGCAACAAGTACATGGATGCGCACACTAACGATATGGTGTCGAAGAACGAGTGGCTGTTTAAAGTTGATTTTTATTATTGCACACCACACCTTTCCTGTGCCATCTCCAGGCGCTACATATCGTCATTGCCGGGCACCGAAGGGGGCTCGGCAATGACGCACGCTGAAAGGGAGTACTCAGTTTTCACTCTGGTTGTTTGTTTGTTTTCTTGTGGTACACCGCACCTTTCCTATGCCATCTCCAGGCGCTACATAACGTCATTGCCAGGCACTGAAGGGGGCTCGGCAGTGACGCACGCTGAAAGGGAGTACTCAGTTTTCACTCTGGTTGTTTGTTTGTTTTCTTGTTGTACACCGCACCTTTCCGAAGCCATCTCCAGGCGCTACATAACGTCATTGCCGGGCACCGAAGGGGGCTCGGCAGTGACGCACGCTGAAAGGGAGTACTCAGTTTTCACTCTGGTTGTTTGTTTTCTTGTGCCAATGACCATATATATTTGGACATGCCAATGACCAGGTGATTTAGCTGCAAAGGCTATTTTTGATAAACTAATTAATCAATTAATCGATTCATTATTTAATTATTCGATTGATGACTAAAAAAAATTTTTTTTTGGAAGTTGCACATTCTGATGAAATGGCGGTGGTTTATGTGTTCCATGACCGAATTGATTAATAATTTAATTTTCTAATGATTATTATTTCTTTATTTTCATTATTAATCATTTATTTATTTTCTTTCTCATCTGGCCAATATCTCAGGCACCTTTTGAGCGAGGAAGCTGATATTTGGACATGACAATGACCAAGTGATTTGGCTGTAAAGGGTATTTTTGATTTATTGATTAATCAATTAATCGATTAATTATTTATTGATTAATAAATTAATTATTTGATTTTTTTATTCATGACTTTTTAAAATAAATTTCTAAAAGTTACATCTTCGGATGAAGCACTCGTGGTTTAGTTATGCTATCAGCCAATTGATTAAGAAAATATTTTATGACAATCTTTTCTTGATTTTAATTATGCAATTAATCAATTGGCTGCAAATTGGCAATTAATCAAATATTGTGCACCTCTCCCTCCAAATACAGGCTCAATGAGCTGCACGGTGGTATTGCCGGGCGCCAGAGGCGCCCCGGCAATGCAGCGCTGGAGGATATTTAATTATTTGGCATGGGGGCGGTGTACTTTGAATGTATCTGTACGTACTTGTTTGTTTCTTTTTTTTCTTTAACCTAAACGAACAATATACTCATTGCCACTATTTATCATACATTAAAGCACCAATCTTGATTTAAGTGGGCAACTACACGAACGAACGAACGAACGATACATTTATTTACCGAAAAAAAAGTTTTATTTTCCTGATTATTAATGGAATGTAAAACAGTTCATTATAAAACACCCATGATAAAACTAAGTTATCCTCGGTCATCTGGACATTCACTCTGCTCATTGTAACGGGAAGGGGGGCACAATCACATTTACAGTGCATTCAGAAAGTATTCAGACCCCTTCACTTTTTTCACATTTTGTTATGTTTCAGCCATATGCTGAAATCGTTTAAATTCATTTTTTCCCTCATCAATCTACATTCAATACCCCATAATGACAGAGAGAAAACAGAATTTTAGAAAGTTTTGCAAATTTATTAAAAAGAAAAAACTGAAATATCACATTGACATAAGTATTCATACCTTTTGCTATGACACTTGAAATTTATCTCAGGCACCTCCCATTAATCTTGATCATCTTTGAGATGTTTCTCCACCTTGATTGGAGTCCACCTGTGGTAAATCCAATTGATTGGACATGATTTGGAAAGGCACACACCTGTCTACATAAGGTCTCACAGCTGACAATGCATATCAGAGCAAAACCCAAGCCATGAGGTCGATGGAACTGCCTGCAGAGCTCAGAGACAGGATTGTGTCGAGGCACAGATCTGTGGAAGCCAACAAAAAATCTCTGTTGCATTGAAGGTTCCCAAGAGCACAGTGGCCTCCATAATTCTTAAATGGAAGAAGTTTGGAACAACCAGGACCCTTCCCAGAGCTGGCCGCCCGGCCAAACTGAGCAATCGGGGGAGAAGGGCCTTGGTAAGAGAGGTGACCAAGAACGCGATGGTCACTCTGGCTGAGCTCCAGAGATCCTGCGTGGAGATGGGAGAAACTTCCAGAAGGACAACAATCACTGCAACACTCCACCGATCTGGGCTTTATGGCAGAGTGGCCAGACGGAAGCCTCTCCTCAGTGAAAGACACGTGAAAGCCCGCTTGGAGTTTGCAAAAAAGCACCTAAAGGACTCTCAGTCTGCGAGAAACAAGATCATGTGGTCTGATGAAACCAGGATTGAACTGTTTGGCTTCCGTCTTGCCACAGCGTGAAGCCGAGCTCAGTGTGAGGCAGGAGCACTGCCCCAGAAGGGGGAACAGTATTCCATTGAGCTGCGGATGAAATTCTTGTATGTGATGAGGAGCTCAGGTG
This sequence comes from Myxine glutinosa, assembly GCF_964187855.1. NCBI lineage: Eukaryota > Metazoa > Chordata > Myxini > Myxiniformes > Myxinidae > Myxine > Myxine glutinosa. The sequence continues at coordinate 77,699,856 of NC_136263.1, forward strand.
TGCCAAGGAAGTTTACTGGTGATTAAAGCACATCATACGTTGCCCGCAAAAGGAAACTCAACAAAATTGGCTCCATCCTCCCAATATCTTGCCACTTCAATGTCCTCACCTGCACACCTTCCCACCATGACCAAGCAGCTGTCCGACTGCTTTTTACATATCTGCCCTCCTCCTTCTTTCTTCCCAAGAAAGGAGGAGGGGGTATATATATATTGTTGTGAATTTGGGGAGAGGAATATCTAGAGTCAGGTAGAGTCAGGTAGTGTTTTTTCCACACTAATACAAGTGCAAAAGTGGTTTCCCTGCACCAACACAAGTGCGAAAAGTGGTTTTTCAACACTATCACAAGTGTGAAAAGTGGTTTTTCCACACTAATACCACTTCAACAGTATATATATATATATATATATATATATAGTATATATAGTATATTATATATATATATATATTATAGTATATAGTATATATATATATAATATATATATATATTGAGTGTAATATATATGAGATATGTATATATATATATATATATATATATATATATATATATATATATATATATATATATATATATATATATATATATATGTATATATATATATATATATATATATATATATATATGTATATATATATATATATATATATATATATATATATATATATATATATATATATATATATATAATATATATATATATATATAGATATATATAGATATTATATATATAAAGCTCCGTTGACTTTTTGCTCCACCAAATAGCAGCGAAACGGAGTTGAGTAAAAGGGTGAAAATTCCACAAATGCTGTGATAAATAATCTCTGTCGGTTTGAATGTTTGAAAGAGAATAGACGTCTGGATCAATTTTTGAATTAAATTTAGATCGCGATATATATATATATATATATATATATATATATATATATATATATATATATATATATATATGTATATATATATATATATATATATATATATATATATAAATAAATATATATATATATATATATATATATATATATCTATCTATATAATTATAAAATTGAAATCTTGCGTGTTTGTGTGTAACATTCGATCGGTCCGGGGGCGTGGCTTACCCCTTTGAGAGAGTAGTAATATCCACCATTTTATTAACTCGCATAGCTTTGAGGCCTGTTTTGTAGGCCCGTGGTGTCTTGCTCTCTCTCCCAGCTTTATTTCAAATCAAATTCGATATATCGTTTCATTAATTTTTCACAGTCGCTAACATAGTTTTAGACTCGGTTGAAAAAAAACGGGAAGAAAATCGCGCCACGTTGATATACGAAAATACACCGCCTAAAATAACAGGCATACAGTATATATCTTCGTTATTTCATTCAACATTATTACCCGGAAGTAAAATATGTTTCAGGAAATTACCGAGAGATATTTCTTCGATTTTTTTTATTATTTATATGCGCATACACTTTAAATAGGTTTATTTGAAATCTTTAATTTTCACAATGTAATTTATTTGTCATTTGATGATCGGCAAAAATATGTTTCAGGAAATTACCGAGAGATATTTCTTCGATTTTTTTTATTATTACCGCTTCCATCTGATTTCATTTTCATCGATGGTTTTAGACTCGGTAAAAGAAATAATTGAGAACATTCACGCACACACGGGAAATTGCAGAGATATATTTTAAAATCGCGCCACGTTGATATACGAAAATACACCGCCTAAAATAACAGGCATACAGTATATATCTTCGTTATTTCATTCAACATTATTACCCGGAAGTAAAATGTTTCAGGAAATTACCGAGAGATATTTCTTCGATTTTTTTTATTATTTATATGCGCATACACTTTAAATAGGTTTATTTGAAATCTTTAATTGTCACAATGTAATTTATTTGTCATTTGATGATCGGCAAAACGATAGCACAAAAACAATACTATTTGCAGGAAGAATGTCGTATCAACCCTCCGACGGCGCTACGGACGCGGACAACGAATCACACCTCACGTCTATGGACGCGAATAGCAACATTCCTTCAAGTTCTCGTGCGGAAGCAGTATCTCCGAGCGGTGCTGAAACAGACGATGGGAGATCACGACGTCTTCAGCAGCAACGAGAAAGCCAAAGGAAGAGACGACATGCTGAAACGCCTGAGCAAAGGTCACAGCGCCTTCAGCTGCAAATACAAAGGGCAAGGATGAGAAGGAGTGCTGAGACGGAGGAGGTGAGAGCGCAGCGTCTTCAGGAGGAACGAGAGAGAGTCAGCTTGCGAAGGGATGCGGAATCTGCAGAGGAGACGGCACAGCGTCTTCAGGAGCAGCGAGAAAGAGATAGGATAAGGGAAGTTCTTGAGACAAGGCAGAGAAACGCGCAGAATGCAAGAAATTTCACTTCTGCTGACGTCGGTGCGATGGACAAGATTTGTCCACATTGTAGAGCGCTTCTTTTCCAAGGTGAAACAGCTCATTTTTGCTGCACGAATGGAAAGGTGTCCTTGGGAAATCTGGGACCTTTACCCCATCAATTACACAATCTGTTTGCCGGCGATGGACCCACAGCGAACGAATTCCGCAGGAACATCAGACAATACAACTGTCTATTTCAAATGACATCATTTGGAGGAAGCCAAGTTTCTCCTCGGCATGGTGCATGGAGCCCATCGGTCATAATTCAGGGTCAAATACATCATCGTATCGGTTCCTTCTTGCCAAATGCGGATGAACAACCGAAATTCCTCCAAATTTATTTCTTAGATCCACATGACAGCGTACAGTTGAGGATGTGGATACTCACCAATGCTGGTATTCACCATGATGTAGTTGGAGCATTAGAGACCATGCTGAGACAAGTGAATCCTTACGTTCACTCGTTCCGCATGGCACGCGAGGAAATAGGCAATTTGCCAGAGGCGTTCGTTCTTATTGATCCCAACAGGAGACCAGCTGGTGAACATGAGAGGAGGTTCAATGGTCAAATCGCTGATGAAGTGGGTGTCGTTGTGAAGAATACTGTCGATCCTCAAGCTACAGCGTGTCACATTGTATTGAAAGCAAGAGGAGGAGCGCTGCAAAGTATTTCTGAGTTGCACCGTTCTTACGACGCACTCCAGTATGTTCTCTTCTTCCCATTCGGAGATGACGGATGGCAGCCCGAAATGAACATGACCAATGGCAGGAGATTGACTGCCATGAAATACTACTCCTACCGAATAATGAACCACGAGGATGAGTTCAACTACCTCCTCAGAGGGGGGCGTCTGTTCCAGCAGTATCTTGTTGATATGGCAGCCAAAATGGAAGGCACAAGATTGGCGTTTATAAGACTGAACCAGGCATCGCTGAGGTCTGCTACATACAGTGGCTTCACTGATGCTCTCAATGACAATGACGATTTGTCCAACATCGGACGCCGCGTACTACTGTCATCGACATTTGTAGGGGGGCCGAGGTATATGATGGAGCGATGTCAAGATGCCATGATGTACGTAAGAAAATATGGTAACGCGACCTACTTCATCACTATGACGTGTAATCCAAAGTGGCCTGAAATCTCCAATAACCTGTTTCCTCACCAAAGTGAGAACGACAGACCGGATCTCATTGCGAGAGTGTTCGAGTTGAAGAAAACGGTGTTCATTAAATACCTCACTGGATCAGAAGGCTTCTTCGGGAACTGTATCGCTCACGTTGTGTGTGTGGAGTACCAAAAGCGAGGTCTCCCTCACATACACTGTTTGCTGTGGCTCGATGAAGCTTCAAAGCCGAGACCACAAGACTATGATCGATTTGTACAAGCTGAAATACCAGATCCCGATGAAGATCCAGAGGGACACAGACTGGTGTTGAAGCACATGATCCATGGTCCATATTGTTCCACAGCAACTGGATGCTGGAAGAATGGAGGAATGGAGCATGCAGACACAGATACCCGCGGTCATATGCTCCGTACACATGGTGTCGGAGACGATTCGTACCCCATATATAGAAGAAGATCCCCAGAAATGGGAGGATTTGAAGGGCACCAAGAAGGGAGGCAACGACGACCTGTTACAAATCAGTGGGTTGTTCCCCATAATCTCTATCTCCTGAAAACGTTTGATTGCCACATCAACGTTGAAATATGCTGCTCTATAAAGTCGATCAAGTATGTTATTAAGTATGCCATGAAAAGTAGCGATCAAGCTACGTATGCACTGCGCACAAACGAGGAGATAACGGAGTACTTGACGGGTAGATACATTGGACCTTCAGAGGCTGTTGCCTCCATTCTTGGATTCTCAGTTCATGACAGGAAGCCGGCCGTTATCCGTTTAGGAGTACATCTGCCAAATGAACAACAGGTATTTTTTGCTGGGAACGTTCGTGAACAAAGAAATAATCCCAATATGGCCAAAACCACGTTGACAGAGTTTATGGATCTTTGCAGACGTGACCATTTCGCTAAGACACTGTTGTATGTGGATGTTCCGAGATTCTATACATGGACCAAGAAGAGATGGCAACGAAGAAAACAGGGCAGACCGGTGGAGGGCAACCCTGGAATGTTTGAGGATGACATATTGGGACGAGTTTACACTGTTTCGCCGCGTACTGGTGACCTGTACTATTTCCGACTACTCCTCCACCACGTGAGAGGGCCGACTTCGTTCGAAGTCCTGAGAACGTGTGATAATGTCATTCTACCCACATTCAAAGACGCTTGCAGAGAAATGGGTTTGCTGCAAGGAGACGCTGTCTGGCGCGAGACTCTGGAGGATGCTGAGAGGACACGCCTTCCCAGACCCATGAGGGATTTGTTCGTTGTGCTCCTCACACAAAGTGAAGTCGACAATCCATTGGATCTATGGGAACGTTTCAAGGACGCTATGGCTGAAGATTATCTTCTAGCTCATCGACGATCTGCAAATGATCCCAATATTGCCATCAACGAGCGCCATCATGACTTGGCTCTATCGTATTTGCAGCAGAAACTGCAATTGTTGAACAGAACTGTTGCACATTTTCACTTGCCGACTCCAACGACTGTTCTTCGTCATGAAGGGATTGCCAACATTCACCTACTGAGAGAACTCCAATACGACACGGAGGAACAACAGCGAATCGTAGACGAAAGGCAGCTTCTGCTCAATGATGAGCAGAGAGTTGTCTATGACTTTGCGTGCTGTTGCATCCGCACGAATCAGTCATCAATGATTTTCATTGACGCGCCTGGAGGCACAGGGAAGACGTTTCTTATTAACCTGATTCTCTCTAAAGTGAGAGCGAGTGGAGAAGTTGCCCTTGCGGTGGCCTCATCTGGCATAGCTGCTACCCTCATGCCTGGTGGAAGAACAGCGCACTCAAGGTTCCAAATCCCTCTGACACCGAGGGAAGATGGCATATGCAACATCGATAAAAATTCCACTATCGCAGACCTCTTTCGAAGTACAAAACTCATCGTGTGGGATGAGTGTCCTATGATCAGGAGAGAGAGTTTCGAGGCTGTGGATCGCACGTTGCGTGATGTATGTGACAAAGACGAGCCTTTTGGAGGGATCTTGACGATATGCTGTGGTGATTTCCGTCAACTTCTGCCCATGGTGAAAAGAGGGTGTGATGCTGACGTTGAGAATGCGTGCATAAAGAAGTCCTACTTATGGCAGAGCTTTGGAATGTTTCACTTGAGAACTAATATGCGACTGACCGACGGAAGTGGGCAGTTTTCAAGATTTTTGCTCGACATCGGCGAGGATAGAATCGAGAAAAATGCGGATGATGAGATAGATTTGCCAGAGGATATACTGCTGACAGCGAGTGGGCTCGATGAATGCATCGATACCATATATCCATCATTCGCCAATCCGATGGAGGTTTTTTCAGCAAGGTCTATATTAGTGCCCCTCAACGATATGATGCGAATCATCAATTCAAGATGCATCACAAGGTTCCCTGGTGCTAGCAAGGAGTATGCTGAGTTCAACAGTGTGACTGAGGGTACTGATGCGACGCACTTCCCAACGGAATTCCTAGATTCCGTTGAAGTGTCGGGATTGCCGCCGCACAACCTCGAGCTCAAAAAAGGATCCCCTATCATTTTGATGCAGAACTTGGACCCTCCGAAACTTTGCAACGGGACGCGCATGATTGTTGAGAACATGCTTCGAAATATTATAGTTGCGAGGATCATAAGTTCAACGTTTGAAGGCGAAACTGTAATGCTCCCTCGGATCCGACTAAATCTGTCGGAAGCTGAGGATATCCCTTTGCAGCGCTGCCAGTTCCCCATACAATCCTGCTTCGCAATGACGATCCATAAGGCGCAAGGGCAAACTATGGAGAATGTGCTGGTCTACCTGGAGAAACCGGTCTTCCAGCATGGTCAGCTGTATGTGGCGCTCAGTCGAGGGAAGAGGAAAGAGAACGTGCGAGTTTATGTAAATGGAGGATCGTCGACAAAGAACATCGTCATCAGAAGTGTCCTCTGACAACAAAATCGTGGTAGTCCACGGGTCGTGTGTTTTTTCTTAAAAAAAAAAAAAACAAAAAAAAAAAAAAACCTGATCGGAGATAAGGGCCGAAATCACGTGTCACAGATAAGTGATTTAGAACGCTGCAGAGGTGAGCCTTATGGCTTGCTGGCCCAAATAATCTCCATGATGATGTCCAGCTTTCGCTTTAGTTCTTTCTCATATCTATTCAAACTGACTGACCCAACGGGTCATGGGTCATCTAGTATATATATATATATATATATATATATATATATATATATATATATATATATATATATATATATATATATATATATATGCAAATGTGAGTTGTCTGTGTGTGTGTCTGCATTTTATTCAGAGATGGCAGAACGGATCTTCATCAAACTTTCAGAGGTTCATCAGTGAGTGCCTGGGAGTGTTCTCGGCAAACAACAACAAAAGAAATTGAAAAAACAAAAATCGCTCGACAGTGCCGAATCTTTTTAAAATTAATGACAGTTATACACAAGTACACATTCGCATAAATAAATACAAAACAATTACCATACATTTGGATACAAATGAATCAAACAATTCCGGAAATGTACGAATTTGGTAGTTTGGCTTCTTCTTCTTCCTGATCGGCATCACACTTAACCCAGAAACGTGAGCCACATTCATTCAGAAACGTGAGCCACTCCCCTTCCCCTCTTGCCTCCCCCCTCCCCTCCCCTTTCCCCCTCCACCCCCTCCACTTCCCCTCTTGCCTCCCACATCCCCTTTCCCCCTCCACCTTACCTCTTTACCCCCTTCTCGCCCCTCTCCCTCTCCCTCCCTCCCCCTCCCTCCTCCCTTCCCCTCGTCTTCCCTCCCTCCACCCCCTCCCCACCCCTCGCCCTCCCCCTCCCCCCCTCCTCCTCCTCCTCCCCTTCCCCTGAGGTGTTTTTAATTTCGTGGTGGTGAGGTGTTTCTCATTACGTGTTTCGTGGCTGTGAGGTGTTTTAAAATTACTTGATGGTGAGGTGTTTTGAATTACGTGGTGGTGAGGTGTAATCGTCCCAAACTTCTAGTCTGCACCTACCCATCCCGTATGTATGTGCTGAGGGGTTCTTTTTTGGATTTTATATATTTTTTCAACCTAAGTCTTCAACCTAAATGGCTTATAAAAATGTAATATCACAAACACTTAAAATAAATTTGTGCAAAATAATTGTTTGTATTATGATTGGTGTAAATCATGACAACACAGCAACTCAGGTACAGTCATTATCCTCAGCTAAAATAAGCCCGTTCTTAAGTAACGACGTGTGGTGAGGCGAACGTTGCGAGCCGAGCCAAGCTAGTATATATATATTGTTACGGATCCGGGGGAAGGCACTCCCGTTAGCAAGGGGGGTTAATCCCCTTGTCCTGTTAAGCTGGCCGTCCGCCGGTCCTGGAAGTATGACATCACTTCCGGTCGGTGGTGAGTAGGGTTGTAAGCCCAATCCATCTTACTACCTAATTACCACCACCGGCCGTAAGCGAGGAGATACTCCCACCCGGGCCGCAGCGTGATTGGATGCGCCCAGCGAAGCGAGCTGCGACTCGGGCCGTTAACAAAGGACTAAACCCGACTCCGAGCGTTGGCCGAATCGTGCCACAGGTACTCAATTGGGAAGGGACTAAAGTGACCGAGGGAAGAAGAAACCAAAGTGAAGGAAGAACAGATATTTATTAATTATGTACCCGAAACCCGAAGAGGAAATGAAAGAAGGGCATTTACAAGGAGAGGAAGAAGCAGATACACAGGGCAGCCTTAAAACAGTCTTATATTACCATACGCCCAGACAGAACAAACAGACTTACACGAATAGGGAATGGCAGGAAGGAATGCCTGGAAGGGGGAGAAGGTCCAAGCAGATGGACCGGCAGGTACCGGCAGTAGGAAGGTACCGGCAGATGCACAGCGTTGAGGTCCACTCCAGTCCATGCTCTGGTCCACGCTCTGGGCGTGAGGTGAAACCCGGCGGCAGCTGCACACATCGGTTTCATGCTGTCGGACAATGCGTATATACTGCGGTATTGTCGTCATCAACGGACACACTCTCCTGCATTACGATTCAGCATGTTCTCCTCTGGTACCTTGCACTTCGGACCTTCGCACTCATCTCTCGAAGCAGTGCCTCGCAGCCACTTTTATGGGGCGTTTTCAGATCAAGCTGCCGGCTCCCAGGACACGCCCAATGGTGAGCTTGCCCCGGCCCTGGTTGGCTTTCCGAGCTCACCGGTCCGCCCCTTGACGAGATGTTGACAGGGCCACGCCTTGTTCTTGGCGCCCAACTTACTCCTCCCCCCTTTTCCTCCAGATTACCGCGTGTGTAATGGCGGCTTGGTGCCAGCAAACAAACCAAGACAAACGGCAGCGAACGCTGCCATACCGCTACTGCACTTTGAAGAGCGGGAGATGATTGGGGATAATTGAAGGGGAATATCTTATTTGATTAATGCAACGTAGATTCAAGTATTGGGAACAGATCCTTAACTAAAACACATAATAATGAGATAAATACAGAGAGGTCCTATGGTGCTCTACGTGTTGTACATGGACTAAGTAGGGTGTGATCTTTAACCTTTACTAAAAATGGGAATATTTACAGGGGATTATTTATATGGGAACATTTACCAAAATTTACAAGGTGAAGGTTCTAAAAACCATAACACAGCACCCGTCTCTGCTCCATGGGCCGTCCTGGCCCGAAATAACTTTAACTTAATGTGACACTCAGGTGTAGTAACCCTCTACTATTAACCTTACCCTGAATGCGACAGTTTTAAAACAATTAAGTATGTCCACCTGCTGCGTTGCATTCTGTCTAACTGAATCACGCCCACAGGATAACCGAATCACAGAATTATTTCCAAACTACACAAAAGCCGGTGGGGAGCATTATTTACAAGACACTAATTATGTACACTGCAAACCCAGGACCTGTCTTTTGGGAGACAAAAAGATGTTTCGAAAGAGGAAAGAGCATGCACTGCACTGTACCGATACACCATACCCACATGCCCGGGGATGCACAATTGATATTTCAGTGCACCCCCGAGCACAAGAGCATTACAATTCACCAAAGCACCAAAGCACCAATAAATACAATAAAGCACCTCAGTCATCACAATAAAAACAAACTGATGACCTCGTTCTTGTTTCTCCCGCTCTGCTGGCCCGATGTTTCTTGATGTTGTCGTTCTTGTGGCTTGCTGCCTATTTGTAATAATAAAAAGGCACACAACGCGTCAATTTTTTTATTTATGGTCAACAGGGGCCAACTAAGGGTGGTCCACCTGTATGGCATAGGGGCCACCTCACCGTGGTCCGCAAGCAAGCTTGTCTCTGGCCACCATGGCCGGTCCCAGCAGAGGGGCCAGGCACCAACACGTGGGGTCCATAAGTGTGGTGCTTAGCCACAGAACCGTGGTCCATATGGTGGTGCTAGGCCACAAGTCATGCGGTCCATAAGGTGGTGTACCGGTCCAGGCAGGCTGCAGCGGCGGTTCGGGCACACACTGCGGCTACCTGCGCACTCCCCCCAGACCCAAAAGAAACAAGCCGTGAGTGGGGAAAGAAGGACACAGCAAGCATCGGGGCAAGGTCTCAAGGGTACACATCAAAACAAGGTAATGGAAGGTGAGGTGTGCATGGGAGCGAGCGGAGAAAGTTCGTCCCTACTGTACGTCACCCCCCCCCCTGTCACATACCCTACCCTTGCCCTTACCCCGTATTTACAAAATTCTACACATTTACAAATTCGTCACTGCTGTCTCGTCTTCCCTATATCTCCCCTAATCCAAATTGGTTATCAATCCCTCTAATCCAAATTTGCCCCCAATGCCAATTCCTCATCAATCCCTCCGAAGGAGGAAGAGATGGAATTACAGCACAATGTCACACTTGCGTCATGATGCGTCTTTCAATCAACCAAACATTTACGAACACAACATCATGGTGTGGAGTCTATCTCACCTTGGTGAGTGGCTGCATATGGTGCGAAGGGATTTCATTCTACCTATCTTCTAAATGACATTACCATTCTTTACACTACCCGGGGTCTTTCCCTGCAAAACCATTGGCCACTTTACTCTATGCGGTTCTAAAAACCAATTCCCACTGACCATCTGTGGCACTCACCAATTTGGGGTCTCACTCCCCCGATTCAACTCCCGGTGCCCTCGCACAATTTCAGGGCTGGGTCGTGTGGTGCTCCCAGCAGGGCCTGCTCACCTGCACACCTCCGCCACCGTAGTTGCCTCCCGAGCTTACCTGCTCCTTACTCTAACCTATCTTGGGGAAGGCACTCTGGCTCTCTCCCCACTACCGCCCTCTCTGGCGTCGGGCTACCCGGGTCCGTCCCTGGATCCTCGGGCCCCACTGAACACTACTGGCTCCCAGAGCCTACCTGCGGCCTCACCTGGCCGACAGACTAGCAGTGGCGGAGTTCCCATTCAACCATACACACTAACAGGCCACACACCCAGCAAATTTACTCTAATACTGCACCCATCCAAACACCATTCTGCACACGCACCACAGATGTCAATAACCACCATAATTTACCTATACCCTCTACCTACTCTTAAACTACCCTCCCCGGGTGCTCGTGAAGGGGGGTCCACATTTCCCCCATTCACACCTTCGCACCATGAACTCCCACTCCACATTTCCCACCCTCTCACTCCACACCATCCATTCTATACTCCATTCATTCCAGACCATTTATTCCCCACAACCATTCTCACCTGTATTTGCACACCTGTGCCCACACACCTGGTGCCACTTGCACCCTCCTTTCCTCCCAGGACCATTCACTTCAATACAATGCCAATCACACACTTTCACAATACTCTGCTCAATACTCTTTCTTCACACACGCTGCATCATCTGACCTAACTACTCCCTTCTGAAACTCGCGCCATCACTCCTGGCCATCACTCCAACCTGTTTAGTTAAGCTAGAATTTTCACTGTGTCTCCTTGATTTCTTCTGTCTTTATTTTATTATCTTTCCTTCTTCCTTGGTTTCTTTGGTCCTGTAAATAGTAATAAATAATAATTGTATTTAAAACCTTTTTTTTGTCTTCTTCTTCTTCTTCACATCCGTGTCGTCTTTGTCTTTTCCAAATTGAATATCTGTGGCACGATTTGGCCAACGTTCAGAATCGGGTCTAGTCATTGTTAACGGTTCGGGCCGCGGCGCCATCCGCTCGGCAAATTAACATCTTATCCGCAGTCCATAACATCTCTCACCCGGGTTGCACGGACGACGAGGTTTGGGGCGGAATCGCCCAATTGCTCCCTCTCCTCGTGTCTCACACAAAATTTACAGTTTTCCCCCAGACAAGGACGCCGAGACAGTGCATCAGCATTCCCATGGGCCTTCCAGGCCCTAGGGGTCACATTAAAATTGTACTGCTGCAACTTTTCCAACCACCTTGCAATTTGGCCCTCCGGTTCCTTGAACCGAAGGAGCCATTGCAAGGAGGAATGGTCAGTTCGAAACAAAAATTTCCGCCCGTACTAGTACGGGTGGAAATGGTTCATGGTAGCCAGCATGGCAGCCAGTCTTCCCTTATACTAAGCACTCCCACGTCGTTATAATCCAACTAACCTACCTACGTCCCCTACTACAGGTATCATGTCGCTATTTAAATCTACCGTTACCTATTGTCATCTTTCTAGATCCTTATCATTTTATCCTAACCCTCCCGGGCTAGTTTGCACGGCCACCCCTCCCTCGGCGTGCGTAACCCTCCCTCGGCGGGCTAATTGTGGTGTCTGGCATGGGACCGCATAGCAAGTCGGCGTGAGCCCGCAACTCCCGCCCATACATGAGTAGCGCTGGACTGCATGGGGTGGCCCCATGCTGGCTAGTTCGGTAGGCCATCAATAAGTATGGGAGATGTTCTTCCCAGTCATCCTGACGGGTGGTGGTGAACAAGGCCAGTTGTTGGACCAATGTTCGATTGAACTTTTCCACCATCCCGTCAGATTGGTGTCTTAGAGGCGTTGTCCTGGTTTTCCGAATTGACAGGAGTCTACACACATCTTTTAGCAATTGACTTTCAAAATTTCGACCCTGATCAGTGTGCAGCTCCTGTGGAATCCCATGCCGACATACAAATCCTTCCACGAAGGCCTGTGTAACCACACCGGCTTCTTGGTTGGGGAGGGCATAGGCCTCCGGCCACTTGGTGAAATAGTCCATTATAACTCGGATGTACTTGTTACCTTGGCGAGTGTGGGGTAGCGGTCCTAGAATATCCATAGCCACCCGCTCAAGCGGGGCCCCCACCTGGTGTAATTGAAGGGGGGCCCGCATCCTCCGTGCTGGTCCCTTTTTAGCAGTACAGGCCGTCCATTTGTCCAATGATGTACTGCAGTTTTTGGCAGTACATCACCAGCCATCTCCGACACCAGTCCTGTATATTGCGCCCCATATTAACCCAATAGAACCTCCGGCGGACCCGAGATGTAGTCTTTGTCCTGCCCAAATGGCCGACGGAGCGGGTACCATGCACCTGTTGTAATATGATGTTTTGGAATTTGTCAGGGACCATCACCAGCCAGGAAGTTCTCTCAGAGGGAACCTCCACCCACTTGCGATATAAGATGTTATCCTTCAATTCCAGGGTCTGCCACTGAGCCCAATATGCCTTAGTTTGCGCCCCGAGGGGGGTGGCTTCTTCCCCATTAGGTCTCTCTCCCAATCAAACCCATTTGTACACCGGTCCCAGGACGGGATCCTCCTGCTGGGCCGTGCTCCAAGCCAAAGTTCCAAATTCCTCGTCTGCGGTTAGTGGCAAAATTGGCCCTCTCACCCGGGTTGCACGGACGACGAGGTTCGGGGCGGAATCGCCCAATTGCTCCCTCTCCTCGTGTCTCGCACAAAATTTACAGTTTTCCCCCAGACAAGGACGCCGAGAGAGTGCATCAGCATTCCCATGGGCCTTCCCGGGCCTATGGGTCACATTAAAATCGTACTGCTGCAACTTTTCCAACCACCTTGCAATTTGGCCCTCCGGTTCCTTGAACCAAAGGAGCCATTGCAAGGAGGAATGGTCAGTTCGAACCAAAAATTTCCGCCCATACAAGTACGGGTGGAAATAGTTCAAGGCAGCCAGCATAGCCAATAACTCTTTGCGAGTGACGCAATAATTTCGCTCGGGCCTACTCAAGGCCCGACTACAATAAGCAATCACCCTCTCCACGCCCTCCTGTGTCTGCGACAAAACTGCGCCCAATCCTTCCTGGCTTGCATCCGTGTCCATGGTAAAGGTCCCGTCACTAGTGGGGTAAGCTAGAATGGGTGCGGATGTCAAACACCCCTTCAATTTTAGGAAGGCCTCTTGGCACTCCCTTGTCCAATTAAATTGAGTCCCCTTCTCCGTAAGCCGGTGAAGGGGCCGGGCCAACTCTGCAAATTTCGCCACAAAGTGCTGGTAGTAGGAGCAGAGTCCCAAAAATCCCCGCACCTCCTTGATGGTACATGGTGTGGGCCACTCCTCTACCGCTGTAATTTTGCCTGGGTCTGTTTTTACCCCCTCGCGACCGATAACGTGACCGAGATAGGCCACCTCTCTTGCAAACAAAGTGCACTTGCTCAGGCTCAATTTCAACCCTGCCTGTCTGAGGCACCCAAACACCTGGTCCAAATTAGCTAAAGCCTGGGGGAATGTTTTGGCATGTACTAGGACGTCATCCAGGATATGCCGCCGGCTCCCAGAACATGCCCAATGGTGAGCTTGCCTCGGCCTTGGTTGGCTTTCCGAGCTCACCGGTCCGCCCCTTGACGATACGTTGACAGGGCCACGCCTTGTTCTTGGCACCCAACTTACTCCTCCCCCTTTTTCCTCCAGATTACCGCGTGTGTAATGGCGGCTTGGTGCCAGCAAACAAACCAAGACAAACAGCAGCGAACGCTGCTGTACCGCAACTGCACTTTGAAGAGAGGGAGATGATTGGGGATAATTGAAGGGGCCTATCTTATTTGATTAATGCAACGTAGATTCAACTATTGGGAACAGATCCTTAACTAAAACACATAATAATGAGATAACTCCAGAGAGGTCCTATGGTGCTCTACGTTTTGTACATGGACTAACTAGAGTGTGATCTTTAACCTTTACCAAAAATGGGAATATTTACAGGGGATTATTTATAAGGGAACATTTACCAAAATTTACAAAGTGAAGGTTCTAAAAACCGCAACTATATATACATTCATACATATATATATATATAGATATATATAGATATATATAGATATATATATATATATATATATATATATATATATATATATATATATTGTTACTGATCGCGGTTTAGATGTTATGATGACCGAGCGGTGGTGTATTACCGCGACCTAACAGGATCCCCGACTCACCCGATTCATCTCCCAAACGTTGGCCGGATCGCACCGCAGCTAGTCAATAGGGAAAAGACGAAAACGACGCAATACAAAGAGGAAAAGGAATAAAACGAGAAGACGTACAGACGAGTAATGGGATTTATTATTTACACAAGCAAAACGGAGCAATCAAGGTTTATTTACAACACATAATACGCAGGTGACACAGTGCAAATACTAGCTTATAGTTATACAGACTTAACTTATTCCCAGGACAGAACAAACAAAGACACTGACTCACGCGGGGAATGACAGGAATGGCAGGAGGTGGATGGCTGGAGGTGAACGCTTGGTGGAGCCAACGCGGAGCTTGGTGGAGCCTTGGTGGAGGTGAACGCTTGGTGGAGCCAACGCGGGGCTTGGTGGAGCCTTGGTGGAGGTGAACGCTTGGTGGAGCCAATGCGGAGCTTGGTGGAGCCTTGGTGGAGGTGAACGCTTGGTGGAGCCAACGCGGAGCTTGGGGGGTTGGTGTGACGGGTTCTCTCTCCTTCCCTCACAAGCTTCAGGACTCTTTCTCTCTCTTTCTTAGTCCCACCCAGTCCAACAACTTCCTCTCTTGCTTAGTCCAACTCAAGGCCTTCCTGTCTTCTGATCTCCTCCCTCCTCGACTCCTCACCGCAACCAACGCAACCACTGACCGCCACCACCGACTCCTCACCGCAACCAACTGACCACCGACTCCACTGACTGACTCTTCACGACTCTCTCTTGACGACCAACTCTTTGTGACCAACTCTCTCTGGCAACCGACTCACTCTTCACTTCCTGCGTGCGCGCCTTTATAACGCCTCCGGCGATTAAGCCGCCGGCCTTTAGGACACGCCCATCGGGGTGCTCACCTCGGCCCTGGTTGGTCATGCGACCCTCTGGCTCCGCCCTTGATGACGACGGGCGGGCACGCCTTTCTTCTCCGACCCTGCCTCGTGGTCAATGGCGGTTATTGGAGGGGAGGTAATATGGGCAATCGAGGCTCGGCAATGACGAGAGGGGATGTAATATGGGCAATCGAGGCTCGGCAATGACGAAAGGGGATGTGAAGGAAATGGGGATTTTGGGGATGGGAATGAAAGGGGATCTATTCTCTTTCAGTGGTGCAATGGAGTACTTCAATTAATGGGAGACACAGCCTTACCCTAAAACACAGAATAAGAGATAACTATCAACAGGGGTATTCTATTACTTGGCTGATGTGTATGCTTGTGGACTAATTATGGGATGCCCTTTCACCTTTACACAGCTCCGGAGGTAGGGGGCGCAGAATAAACAATAATAATAATAATACAGCACACAATCAAAAAATATACAGTCCTCATCTCTGCAACACTGCACCCTCCTCCTCTTAGGCACGTCCCGGGCCTACAACTTTTACTTTTAGTGTGACATGTAGGTGTAGTTCCCTCTACTTTTAACCTGACCCTGAGTGCGACAGTTTTAAAACATAAATAAATGTGTCCCGCTGCTCCATTGCACCCTGCCTAACAGACTTACGCCCACAGTTAACCGAATTGCGGAATGGTCTTCAAACTACACACTGACGGTGGGAAGCATTATTTACAATGACGCTATTTTTATTTACAAAACTAACCCAGGACCTGTGATTGTTCTTTCTGGGGGGGGGGAGACAGTCTGCTCTGCATCAATGCACCATTAAAGCACCCAAAAACGCACCAATACACGCCCCAAGCACCAATCGGTGCAGTCATCACTGTTCAAGTGTTCAACAATAAAAAATAACCAAACAACCCCTAACCCTGCAGGTGATCTCTTGCTCTTCGGCTCCCTCTGCTGGTTATTATTATTTCTTCTAGTTGTTGTCTTTTCCTTCATTTTCTTACTGGCGGCCTATTTGAACTGAAAAATGCACCCAATGTGTCCTTTTTATTTGATTTTATTTATAGCCCACAGGGCCGACTAGTGTGGTTCACCTGTGGGGCATCGGTGCCCTGTGGCCAAGGTCCACCAGCAAGATTTCGGGCCCTCATGGCCGGTTCCAGCAGAGGGGCCATGCCCCAACCCATGGGGTCCATAAGTGGTGCTCAGCCACAGACATGTGGTCCATAATGTGGTGCATCGATGCAGACAGCTGGTTCTGGGAATTCCGGGCGCACAATGGCCGACCCACGCACGCTCCCCTCGGCACCCAGTGGCGCACAGGTCATGTGGGAGACAAAAGGGGAAAGACAATTGAGCGAGGGGTAAGGTCACAAGGGTACACATCAATAAGGCAATGCAAGGCGAAATGCGTACGGAGGGCGAAGTGAGAAAGCTCGTCCCCACCGTACGTCACCCCCCTGTCACCTACACTACCCTTGCCCTTACCCCATATGTACAAAATCTACCCATTTACAAATTCGTCACTACTGTCACGTCTTCCCCATATTTCCTCTATACCAAATTCGTCACCACAATCCCTCTAACCAAAATTTGCCATCACCCAATTTGTCATCAATCCTCATAAGGAGGGAGAGATGGAATTACGCACAATGTCACACCCACGTCATGATGCGTCTCACAATCCAAACATTTGCATCACAAAAAATAATCAAAACATGGCATGGTGTGGAGTACCTATCACCTCAGGTGAGTGGATGCAGATGGTGTGAGGAGACTTCAATCCTAACTATCCTCTAAATGACTTTAACACACTTTACACTACCCGGGGTCTCTCCCTGCCAATCCATTGGCCAACTTACACTATGGGTTCTAAAAACCAATTCCCATTGACCAAACTGTGGTGCTTCTCAATTTGGGGTCTCACTCCCCCGATTCAACACTCGGTGCTCTCGCACAATTTCTGGGCTGTGACGTGTAGCTCTCCCAGCAGGTCTACCCACCTGCACACCTCCACCACTGTAGTTGCCACCCGAGCTTACCTGCTCCTCACCCTAACCTAACTAACTGGGGAAGGCCCTCTCGCACTCTCACCCCCTCAGTGCCCTCTCTGGCACGGGCTGCCCGATCCACACCCGGGATCCTCAGGCACCCACTGACACTAACGGCTCCCAGAGCCCACCTGCGGCCTCACCTGGCCGACATCCTCACAGTGGTGGAGTGCCCAAACCAACTACACACACTAACAGGCTACACGCCCAGCCATTTCCACAACACTAATGCACCCATCCACAATACCATTCTGCAACCGCACCACAAATGCCAATATCCAACCACAATTTACCTATACCCTCTACCTAACACTTACACTACCCGCCCCGGGTACTCGTGAAAGGGGTCCACTCTTCCCCCATCCACACCTTCGCACCATGCACACCACTCCATACCACTTACTCCAACTCTCTCCACACCACTCATTCCAATACTTGCACACCTGTGCTCTCACACCTGGTGCCACCTGCACCCTTCTCTCCCCAAGCGCATTCGCGCTAATCCACAACACTCACTACTCCCTCACTGCTCCACACACCTGTCCAGTTCTCACACAGCATCATCTCATCTAACTACTCCCCTCTGAAACTTGCGCTTCCCAGTCATCCCTTTAAACTATTGCGCTCCCTCGTCATTATAATCCACACTAATCTACCTGCGTCCCCACTACAGGTATCATTGTCACTAGCTAACCTTAACGTTACCTAATGTCATCTTCGCTAGATCCCTACACACAATATAACCTAACCCACCCGGGCTAGTTTTCACTGCCATCAACCCCATAATCTAGTGCGCATTTGCCCCACTTTTTGTGAGGGATGACAGAGTTGCCATCCCACCACATCGGGCATCTCCCACTACCAATTTTGCACATCAAATTTCAACAAATCAAAAATTTCCCAATCACTACCCATCATCTGCCAATCATTACTGCTGTGGAAGAGTAACTCAGCGTAACTTATTAATTGGCACTGGTAACTTATTAATTAACCTGGTAACAAAGCAAATACATTTTACATGCAAACTCTGTGAAGGACGAGTTTGTAAATGAGTTAGGAATGTGCACGAACATGATAATCTCTTGAAACACCTGGTCACAGCCCCAGGCTGGAGCACCCCCCTATTGTTTGATAAATGGAACTCACAACAGGGGGGGCTAGCTGGCGCCAGGAAGGCGACCAGAAACGTCAGCGGAGAAGAGATTACGAGTTCAGCGGACAGAGGATTAAGTCGAGTTGGTCCATATAAGCGGGAGCTGCGGCTGGAGTCGAGAGGACTTGGTACGTGAAGCGCTGACCGAACGGGAGTGTCGGATGAACGAGAAGGACCAGCGAAAAGAGTTAACCTGATCCATTATATTATGCGGTATCATTTTGGTAATTGGATGAAGTGAATACAGTTTAATAAACTAGACCTTTTGTAACCTGTGTCCGGTCATTGGAGTCCTGTGAGTCCCCCACTACAAATTCCCTGACAATCTTGGAGGCACCGCTGACATCAACTGGACACAAACAAGTCTTTAAAAGGTGAGTGTGTCTTGTTTGGTCCAATATGATTTACGAACTTGGAAGTTATGGGTACATACATGGGGGAGCAGGTGGTCTGGGGCTTCTTTGCGCACCGATGCCGCGATATAGGTGGCGTGAGCCATCACGAATGGGATTTCGATAAACGACTGTAGCAATTTATTCGGTTTTTTTTCTAAATGATTTCTGTAAATACGTATTTTTGCGCTGGTTATTAAAGGGCCTTACTGTAACCTGGAAGCAGACGGAGCAAGTGTGCACCTTGCGACCGCTTGCTTCCAGGACGTGTAAGGCCGGTACACTCGTTTACCCACCCGCACACGGATAAAGTACTACTTTTTTTTTGCACTTGTTCGAAGCACTTGACTTGATCGGCGCTCGGCGAGCGACAGGGAACCGGGAAACGGAATTATATTTATATATATATATATTTCCAATATGGTACACCGGCCACAACGATTTTAGCGATTATCCGAGTTTTTTTTAACGATTTCTGTAAATACGTATTTTTCCTGCGCTGTGTAATTCTTCTGACACGCGCCACGAAGAAACGCACCACTGATGTGCATGAAGCGACTTGTTTGCCGGTTCGGTAAGGTCCGTCCGTACACGTGTACAATCGTGTACACCCGTTTTAAATAAATATTTTTTTTCAGTTTTCCCGCCATGCCTATAAATTCATGACAGACAACCCCCCCTCATGCCGGTCCAGAATTATGATGAAAAATGGCGATTGAGAAAAAAAATTGCATCAAATTTTGTCCAGGTCCATCAAGAAGCCTTTGAGACATGCTTCACGGTTGAATAAAAAACCACCGTTTAGAGTACTTCTTTTTTTGTTCAAAGCACTCGACTTGGAGCCAGCGACTTGCTCGGCGGGGGATATAATTTTAGATATATATATAGTACGGGCATGCCCTAGTGAGAGATAATTACAGGAAATGGTGTTTGTGAGTAACAACCACCCTCTGGTCGAGGCTCATAGAAGGGGTGATGCTTACTGATTCGGCACGCTTACAATAGGTGTTAATGGTGGGATGTCAGAGGTTTTGGTGTGGGTTAATGTTCACACTGTTTTGGAACTTGCTGTTGGAACTTGTTGGAACTTGTTGTTGGAACTTGTTGTTGGAACTTGCTGTTGGCACTTGTTGGAACTTGTTGGAACTTGTTGTTGGAACTTGCTGTTGGAACTTGTTGGAACTTGTTGTTGGAACTTGTTGTTGGAACTTGTTGGAACTTGTTGTTGGAACTTGCTGTTGGAACTTGTTGTTGGAACTTGCTGTTGGAACTTGCTGTTGGAACTTGTTGTTGGAACTTGTTGTTGGAACTTGCTGTTGGAACTTGTTGTTGGAACTTGTTGGAACTTGTTGTTGGAACTTGCTGTTGGAACTTGTTGTTGGAACTTGTTGGAACTTGTTGTTGGAACTTGCTGTTGGAACTTGCTGTTGGAACTTGTTGGAACTTGTTGTTGGAACTTGCTGTTGGAACTTGCTGTTGGAACTTGTTGGAACTTGTTGTTGGAACTTGCTGTTGGAACTTGCTGTTGGAACTTGTTGTTGGAACTTGCTGTTGGAACTTGTTGTTGGAACTTGTTGGAACTTGTTGTTGGAACTTGTTGTTGGAACGTGCTGTTGGAACTTGTTGTTGGAACTTGCTGTTGGAACTTGCTGTTGGAACTTGTTGTTGGAACTTGTTGTTGGAACTTGCTGTTGGAACTTGTTGTTGGAACTTGTTGGAACTTGTTGTTGGAACTTGCTGTTGGAACTTGCTGTTGGAACTTGTTGGAACTTGTTGTTGGAACTTGCTGTTGGAACTTGCTGTTGGAACTTGTTGGAACTTGTTGTTGGAACTTGCTGTTGGAACTTGCTGTTGGAACTTGTTGTTGGAACTTGTTGTTGGAACTTGTTGTTGGAACTTGTTGTTGGAACTTGTTGTTGGAACTTGTTGTTGGAACTTGCTGTTGGAACTTGTTGTTGGAACTTGTTGTTGGAACTTGTTGTTGGAACTTGTTGTTGGAACTTGTTGTTGGAACTTGTTGGAACTTGCTGTTGGAACTTGTTGTTGGAACTTGTTGTTGGAACTTGCTGTTGGAACTTGTTGTTGGCACTTGTTGGAACTTGTTGGAACTTGTTGTTGGAACTTGCTGTTGGAACTTGCTGTTGGAACTTGTTGGAACTTGTTGTTGGAACTTGCTGTTGGAACTTGTTGGAACTTGTTGTTGGAACTTGTTGTTGGAACTTGCTGTTGGCACTTGTTGGAACTTGTTGGAACTTGTTGTTGGAACTTGTTGTTGGAACTTGCTGTTGGAACTTGCTGTTGGAACTTGTTGTTGGAACTTGTTGTTGGAACTTGCTGTTGGAACTTGTTGTTGGAACTTGTTGGAACTTGTTGTTGGAACTTGCTGTTGGAACTTGCTGTTGGAACTTGTTGGAACTTGTTGTTGGAACTTGCTGTTGGAACTTGTTGTTGGAACTTGTTGTTGGAACTTGTTGTTGGAACCCGTACTTATTTAATTAATTACATTTCTTATTACATTACAGTAATTACATTACAGTAATTACCTGAGGTAATTACAGTAATTACAGTTCCGGTAATTACAGTAATTACAGTAATCATTACAGTAATTGCAGTAATCTTATTACAGTAATTACATTACATTAACTCAGGCACCTTTTGAGTAAGGAAGCTGATATTTGGACATGACACTGACCAAGTGATGTGGCTGTCAAGGAAAATATTGATTTATTGATTAATCATTTAATAAATTAACTCGTTGATTTATAAATGACTTATTTAATTAAAATTCCTGAGAGATACATCTTCGGATGAAATACTTGCAGATTGGTTATGCTATGAGCCAATTCATTAAGGAAAATATTTTGTGATGGCCATATTGGCAATTTCGTGGCCATATTCGTGGCAACTCAGTTAGTGCCACTGCACCTTTAAAATGCATCCCTGCGTTCATTTTTCGATCGATTGAGTTGAAATTTTGAACAATCGGATCTGGACTGTCGTTGTTAACGACTCTAGCACGCACTCGTCCAATCAGGATGGAGCGGTATGGTCCCCGGATCATCACTGCCCGCAGTTTTAATTAATTTTACTTTTTCTCTTGGTCATATAATTTTGAAGACATGCGTGTCATGATAGAGGAAATGTTTGTTCTGTTGAACGGAATAAATGTTGTTTATTTGTGTGGGAGTGTATTTTTGTGTATTTCTTGTGTATTTTGGATATATTTTCACGACTAATTCCAGTTAACATCCTGCAAAATTTGCTCGTTTGCTGGCCGAGTCGAAATTGCGTTGAGTTTCTATGGCATGCGCCATTAAAAGCGCTGTGTAATGGTTGAGCTCCTTTTATTTCGGTTTGGTCATGCGGATGAGCAAACAAAGTGACAAATGCTGTGGCTGGAGCAGTAGAAGCGATGTTTTTTTAATGGAAACGATGTAATGAGTAATTAAAAGTGGGAGGGGGCAACACCACGCATACCTCTTTTAAGGTGTGTATAAACCCTGGAATATTTCAGCAATCAATACAATGCTGAAACTATGTAAGTTAAGTTAATGAGTAATTTACTGAGTAATTTAATGAGTAATTTAATGAGTAATTTAATGAGTAATTTAACGAATAATTTAATGAGTAATTTAATGAGTAATTTAATGAGTAATTTAATAAGTAATTTAATAAGTAATTTAATGAGGAATTTAATGAGGAATTAAAAGTGGGAGGGGGCAACACCACGCATACCTCTTTTAAGGTGTGTATAAACCCTGGAATAAACGTGGGAGGGGGCAACACCACGCATACCTCTTTTAAGGTATGTATAAACCCTGGAATATTTCAGCAATCAATACGATGCTGAAATGATGTAATTTACTGTGTAAGAGGGTCGACCTTGGGTTTGTTTGGGTTTGTTGTTTATTTTGTGGATGTGTATTTTTTGTGTATTTTGGATATATTTTCACGACTAATTCCAGTTAACATCCTGCAAAATTTGCTCGTTTTCTGGCTGAGTCGAAATTGCGTTGAGTTTCTATGGCATGCGCCATTAAAAGCGCTGTGTAATGGTTGAGCTCCCTTTATTTCGTTTTGGTCATGCGGATGAGCAAACAAAATGACGAATGCTGCGGCTGGAGCAGTGGAAGCGATTTTTGAATTGTTCAATGATTATTCGATATTGTTATGACTTATTGTCAATAGGTATACTGAGTGGCCATGAGGTAGCCTGTTGCTATGTACAGTTTTATTCTATTGTTGATTATACCACATAATTGTGGTGATAAAGGAAATGTTCGTTTTAAATAGATGATTATGATATGACCATGACTATAAAATCATGATGATTATTATGAATGATATCATAGGGTTCAAATGCAGAATGATTGCATGAACTTGGGAAAGAACTTTCAAGCCCTATGGGATAAATTGGGTGTTACAAGCAATGGAGCTTCAAAATTTAGCATGATTGAAGGAATTTTACAGTCTTATTTCAGTAGTTTTACGAAATTTAAATTGCCAAGAGATTTTGGGTACTATTAAAGAAAAAAAATGATGAGATATTTTTTCCAATGAACTTTAATATCTGCCATCCATTTTGGCTGTCTCACGAATGAAGGATGAGTTGCCTTTAGTGGTTGCAAAGAAAATTTGTGGAGACCAGGCAAAATGGGGAAATATGTCAGATATGACCCTAGGACAGGACGGTGATTCATCAATTGACATGAGGTACGAACCAGAGGTGACGACCGATGAGTCGATCTCAGTCAATGGATGGACCTGTCCTGACATCATTGGGGAAAGGGCTTATGCAAGGAGTCATTCAAAATGATTAATTTGATTTATTGATGAATATTGATGAATTAATTGAAATTGAATAATTGATTGAATTGTTAATTGATTGAATCTAATTGATTGAATTTAATTGCATAAATTGAACTGAATAAATTGAATTGAATATATTGATTGTTTGATTGATGAAAATGCGGTCTCAAGAAAGAAGCTTTGATATCTTTGCGAGATATTATCAATGTGGAGACAACCTGGGAAAATTGAGCAAGGTGGTGAGTTTATATACAGATATGTATGTGCGGTTACCATTGTGTGATTTCCCCGTCAAACAGAGCGGACACCTGAGGATTCACCCACTTCATACTGACCCTCCGGCTCATCTGCAAATACTGATCTGTGAGATTGGATTGTGCAAAAGCCACAGCTGAGGGAGATTCTCTGGAAATCACCGTGCGAACAGGTGGAGAGATCCTTCCTGGAGGTACGAGTGAAGCTTTAGAGGAACCTGGAACAAGCTACAACACATCCAACGCTACTTTGATAAAAGGCAGAATGGGAAATGGAGCCTGCAAGAATACACAAGGACAACCAGAAATTCCACAAAAAGGTACTTGTACACATCATATGTACGACCGTTATGGTGCCGAAGCTATAAGGCAGGTCGAGAATTGGTATTTGTGGACAAAGGGACATGATGAGGAGTTTCCAAGAGATGGTACATTTGAGCGAAGTCGATTGGAAAGATTGGAACAAAGATTGAAAGCCAGGAAGAGACAGAATCTAACGGTAGACTGGCTTGCATTCCATCTTTGGGATGGTGAATCCAGACAACGGGAACAGCAAGAACGGATAACGGATCTAGAACTTAAAATAAAAAGGATACAGGATACAGTGGAGGAGACAAATGCACAACTGCCCTCGAAATTAGGAATGAAAGTGACAGTTGTCCCATCAGATTTCCAGTTGTCTCCCCAAAAAGGACGGTACAGAGAATTTTTTCGTGTTTCAGGAGATAACGAGAGATTGCAGTGGCAACTCAGGGATGTAGAGATGCAGCCCAGCAATACAAGTGCACAGGTGCACAGATCAGACAACGACAGAA
This sequence comes from Myxine glutinosa, assembly GCF_964187855.1. Classification (NCBI taxonomy): domain Eukaryota; kingdom Metazoa; phylum Chordata; class Myxini; order Myxiniformes; family Myxinidae; genus Myxine; species Myxine glutinosa. The sequence goes on from NC_136263.1 coordinate 77,725,051, forward strand.
ACCGGTGTTTCAAGTGTGGACGGATGGGACATTGGAAAAGAGGATGTCCGTATACCAAAAGGAAGACAAGTTAATAGGGTAAACCAAGATCAAGGGTACCAGTGCTGACCGATACCTCAGACAATGATTAGGCCTTCATTGCGACAAATCCCAAATGACGATTGGCCTCAACAAATTAGATTACTGGACAAACATGAATAACTGTCGATGATTCTTGGGTCTGAAAAGTTTTCGGAGCAAGAATTATTCATTTTTCTTTTGCTTGTAAGCAAATTAGTAATTAATTGATCAAATGCCAAAATTGGATCTTCTATTTTGGGCACAGCAATTTTAAATTTACAAAGTTTGGAACAATTGCGTTGCAATTGTTGGCAAACCAAGTAACAAGAGTCACATGATGATCAGGTGGGAATTTCGGACTATTGTTCCGCACAATTGATAGGTCAATGGTCGACTGTCATGCAAATGGGTGTGTAGTCAAAATTTGGATAGATTATTGTGAAGGCAGAAAGGGTAATTTCAATTTGACATCATAAAGGTTTTCTAAGAATGGACTTTTGGTTCATTTGTCTATAAGCATTTTGAATTTGATTGACAAATTTTATGAAATTGAAATAAAATTGACACCCATCTGATCTGTAAATAATGGTTCCAACGCAAACAAATATGCATAATGCATGTGTGTGTGTGTTTTTGTGTATCAATCTTACAAGATTGTTGACACCGACAGTGTGCCTGTCTGGAAATGGATAATTATATGTGGATGGGATTGGGATATGTGGATGGGATTGAATATCCAGAGAATCCGTAAAATAAAATAGAAATATAATTTGATTATGAACATTATCTCTTTTGTCAAGGGAAATGGAATATAAAAAATTTGATGTGCTGGGTTATGAGCAGCCATTAATTAATAGTAAAATTGTGAGTAATTTTGGGATTCCATTTTTGATAGAATGTATATGAGAATAACATCTATTTATGGATATGAGCTTCATAAAAGGAAATGAGGAAGTACAAAATCATCCAAATTTGGGAGAGGTCTTACACTGACTTCCCAGAATACTCTGCTCATGGATTTTATATATATAAACTTGAATTTTATCAGCATATAAATTGTGCTGTATGTATGGATGTGTTTTAGGCATAGATGATATGGGAAAAGAGTAAAGAAAATTTTGCTGGTTTGAACTATTGTGGGTTTTTCAGTTCTGGAGTTTAAACAAAGTCACTGGTTAACAGATGAGAAAGGATAGTAAATAAATTATTCTCTGCTGGGCAAATTAAGTACGATATTACTAAGACTTATGAGAGCTATTGTTCCACCTTACAGCAGTGGAAAATTATTGGAAAAAATTAGATCCAACATAATGAATCTATAAAAGAATGTGATAGGGATAATATCCTCAATTTGTACTAATTATTTGATTGTGGGTAAAGGAATTAAGTCATCGTAGTGGATTGTTAACAGCAGCCTGAAAATGTCCTGAGAGTGTGCATCCATGTAATCAGAAATCCCAGATTTGTTTTTACAAACAACATTTTGGTAGAGGTCTTGTGTGGAACACTTCCTTGGTAGATAAAAAACGGTACTGCATGCTGGCAGCCACTTTTGCGGCCAGTTAGGCCAAACAAATTGAGAGGAAATTGTAGTTAAATACGTAAGTTACACATGGCTATTTGTAAAAAAAGGAAATTTGTTGAGATGGGAAACATTTTTTCGAAGGTTTATTAAGGTGTTATAATATGACATGTGGCAAGGCAAACTATTGGATGGGAAAATTAGATCTGGCTATAGAATAAATTTATTGACCCCTTGAAGTTAATCCTTCGAATCATTGTTTCACTGGCATTTTTGTTCAAATTGGAAATAGTTTGGTAGAGCTTTGGTTAAAACCTTTGGTTGCGGTATCTTGGAACGAAATGATAAACCATAGGAGATTGATAAGAATAGAAACAAATATGGACCCAAAATAGAAAGTTGGATTCATGCCTCTCATTGCAAGCAAGCACATGGGGCTAAGGTGGACGATCCCACAGAAAATGAGGCTGCACCTAGCAGCCCAGCAGAACATTCAGTGGTAGAAAAATGATAGTCATGATTTACAGTCATTTGAATTACATTTTAACACCCCTTGCATTGATAAACATTACATTTTCAACATGTGATATTCCTACTTGGAATAGTGACATTTATTTGCCTACATGACATACAATTACCTGCTGATATTAATACAGCATGAGTGAAAAAAATGTATCACAACTACACTCATGACCAGGGGATTGAGTTCAACCCCGGGAGATAGGGGGATCAGGGTAAGACAAATAATCTGATTATGTTACACTAGCGGGGTCACCCGTGGGAATCCCACGGGCATGGATGTGTGTGACATTTCGACATATTGAGTTAGATGCTGCACCTGCACATTCAGTTATATAAAATGGTTACTGGCAATAATTGATCACATCCACAAATGATGTAATCCACACAATTTATGTACTTTATATAACGTTAATAGGAATACATACATGCCCGTGTAGATGGGAAATACAGTTTGTTTGAAAGAAATCACAAATATCAGAAGAAAGTTTTAAAAATTTAGAACTATTCTCACTCAGAGTTAAACATCACCGTAATATTATGCGGTTGCTTCAACGTTTTCGGTGAATTATATGTCATTCCCATCTACACGGGCATGTATTCCTATTAACGTTATGTAAAGTACATAAATTGTGTGGATTACATCATTTGTGGATGTGATCAATTGCCAGTAACCATTTTATATAACTGAATGTGCAGGCGCAGCATCTAACTCAATATGTCGAAATGTCACACACATCCATGCCCGTGGGATTCCCACCCGTGGGAATCCCACGGGCATGGATGTGTGTGACGAATTTTAAATATATGTCGACTCTTATTTTAGGCGGTGTATTTTCGTTTATCATCATGGCGCGATTTAAAAAAATATATCTCTGCATTTTCCTCTCCAATACCTCCTCACACTTTACACACACACCGACCCATGTTTACACATACACACACACACACACACACACACATATACACCCACACACATATACACATACACACACACGTACATCGACACACACGCACACACACACACACACACACACACACACACACACACATATGCACATATGCAAATATGTATACACATATGTATCCACATATACACATATATGCACATTATACACATATATACACATACATACACACACACACACACACACACACACACACACACACACACACACACACACACACACACACACACAAAAACACAAAAACACACACACACACACACGTACAGACACATATACACACATACACACACACACAGACATATATACACATACAACAACAACATGCATTTTAAGCCCATTTTCCCTGCTAGAGTGGGGGTTAGCCTACATACACATACACACACATATATATACACACACACACACACACATATGCACGTGCACACACACACACGTACACATGTCCCACATCCCACATGTATATACATGTTTAAAGTGTACGTGCCCTTCCCCCTTCCCCCCTCTCCCGCCCGGCAACGCTGGGTACTTCTGCTGGTAACGAATAAAATAAAAACGCAGAAATATCTCTCGGTTTCATGAAACTCGGTGGAATTGGATGAAATTCGCTCGGTGAATTCACTCGGTTTATTCGGTTCGGCTCGGTTCACTCGGTTGAAAGAAAAAGCGATAATGTCGACATGTTGCTGTCTGTGTCATGTTGGGCGGTGTATGATACCTGTTGGCTGTTGGGCGGTGATATGGTGTATTTTTAAAAAATATATCTCTGCATTTTCCCGCGTTGCTGACACCGAGTCGTTCTTCATCGACTGTGTCATTCATTTTGGAAATGGAAGTTTCCACGCAACTCATGAATTGTCACGAGTCAAGAGGAAGTGTCTCGTCATCATCAAATGACAAATATATTACATTGTGAAAATTAAAGATTTCAAATAAACCTATTTAAAGTGTATGCGCAAATAACTAATAAATAAAGAAATGAAGAAATATCTCTCGGTAATTTCCTGAACCATATTTTACTTCCGGCTAATAATGTTAAATGAAATAAAAACGAAGAAATATATGTCGTTTTGTGATGATTGTCATCAAAAGTAAACGGTGAATTCACTCGGTTTATTCGGTTCGGCTCGGTTCACTCGGTTTAAAGAAAAAACGATAATGTCGACATGTTGCCGTCTGTCATGTTGGGCGGTGTATGATACATATTGGGCGGTTGTTGGCGGTTGGGCGGTTGTTGGCGGTTGCGCGGTTGGCGGTGATATGGTGTATTTTTAAAAATATATCTCTGCATTTTCCCGCGTTGCTGACACCGAGTCCAAAACCATCGATAAAAATGAAATCATATGGTGAGTTAGATTGGAGATAAAGGCGTGAGAGAGACTCAATGGCCTTGAAGTTACAGGCCTTTGAGAATTCATTTCGTTCTATAAACGGCAACTTTCATCGGATTTTCTTCCCGTTTTTTTTCAACCGAGTCTAAAACTATGTTAGCGACTGTGAAAAATGAAATGATTTATCGAATTTGATTTGAAATAAAACTGGGGGAGAGCAAGACACCACGGGCCTACAAAACAGGACTCAAAGCTATGCGAGTTAATAAAATGGTGGATATTTGTTTATAATTATATGAAGCCACTCCCAGAATGGGTGGAGCTATGGGTGGAGCTACTCTGCAAACCGAGTAAGCCACACCCCGGACAGACACCCAACAGATAGACAGACAGACAGACAGAATCATCTACGGCTATTATAATATAGACTAGCGGGGTCACCCGTGGGAATCCCACGGGCATGGATGTGTGTGACATTTCGACATATTGAGTTAGATGCTGCACCTGCACATTCAGTTATATAAAATGGTTACTGGCAATAATTGATCACATCCACAAATGATGTAATCCACACAATTTATGTACTTTATATAACGTTAATAGGAATACATACATGCCCGTGTAGATGGGAAATACAGTTTGTTTGAAAGAAATCACAAATATCAGAAGAAAGTTTTAAAAATTTAGAACTATTCTCACTCAGAGTTAAACATCACCGTAATATTATGCGGTTGCTTCAACGTTTTCGGTGAATTATATGTCATTCCCATCTACACGGGCATGTATTCCTATTAACGTTATGTAAAGTACATAAATTGTGTGGATTACATCATTTGTGGATGTGATCAATTGCCAGTAACCATTTTATATAACTGAATGTGCAGGCGCAGCATCTAACTCAATATGTCGAAATGTCACACACATCCATGCCCGTGGGATTCCCACGGGTGGGAATCCCACGGGCATGGATGTGTGTGACGAATTTTAAATATATGTCGACTCTTATTTTAGGCGGTGTATTTTCGTTTATCATCATGGCGCGATTTAAAAAAATATATCTCTGCATTTTCCTCTCCAATACCTCCTCACACTTTACACACACACCGACCCATGTTTACACATACACACACACACACACACACACACACACACACACACACACACATATACACCCACACACATATACACATACACACACACGTACATCGACACACACGCACACACACACACACACACACACACACACACATATGCACATATGCAAATATGTATACACATATGTATCCACATATACACATATATGCACATTATACACATACGTATATACACATATATACACATACATACATACACACACACACACACACACACACACACACACACACACACACACACACACACACACACACACACACACACAACACACACACATACACACACACACAGACATATATACACATACAACAACAACATGCATTTTAAGCCCATTTTCCCTGCTAGAGCGGGGGTTAGCCTACATACACATACACACACATATATATACACACACACACACACACACATATGCACGTGCACACACACACACACACACACGTACACATGTCCCACATCCCACATGTATATACATGTTTAAAGTGTACGTGCCCTTCCCCCTTCCCCCCTCCCCCGCCCGGCAACGCTGGGTACTTCTGCTGGTAACGAATAAAATAAAAACGCAGAAATATCTCTCGGTTTCATGAAACTCGGTGGAATTGGATGAAATTCGCTCGGTGAATTCACTCGGTTTATTCGGTTCGGCTCGGTTCACTCGGTTGAAAGAAAAAGCGATAATGTCGACATGTTGCTGTCTGTGTCATGTTGGGCGGTGTATGATACCTGTTGGCTGTTGGGCGGTGATATGGTGTATTTTTAAAAAATATATCTCTGCATTTTCCCGCGTTGCTGACACCGAGTCGTTCTTCATCGACTGTGTCATTCATTTTGGAAATGGAAGTTTCCACGCAACTCATGAATTGTCACGAGTCAAGAGGAAGTGTCTCGTCATCATCAAATGACAAATATATTACATTGTGAAAATTAAAGATTTCAAATAAACCTATTTAAAGTGTATGCGCAAATAACTAATAAATAAAGAAATGAAGAAATATCTCTCGGTAATTTCCTGAACCATATTTTACTTCCGGCTAATAATGTTAAATGAAATAAAAACGAAGAAATATATGTCGTTTTGTGATGATTGTCATCAAAAGTAAACGGTGAATTCACTCGGTTTATTCGGTTCGGCTCGGTTCACTCGGTTTAAAGAAAAAACGATAATGTCGACATGTTGCCGTCTGTCATGTTGGGCGGTGTATGATTCATGTTGGGCGGTGTATGATACATATTGGGCGGTTGTTGGCGGTTGGGCGGTTGTTGGCGGTTGCGCGGTTGGCGGTGATATGGTGTATTTTTAAAAATATATCTCTGCATTTTCCCGCGTTGCTGACACCGAGTCCAAAACCATCGATAAAAATGAAATCATATGGTGAGTTAGATTGGAGATAAAGGCGTGAGAGAGACTCAATGGCCTTGAAGTTACAGGCCTTTGAGAATTCATTTCGTTCTATAAACGGCAACTTTCATCGGATTTTCTTCCCGTTTTTTTTCAACCGAGTCTAAAACTATGTTAGCGACTGTGAAAAATGAAATGATTTATCGAATTTGATTTGAAATAAAACTGGGGGAGAGCAAGACACCACGGGCCTACAAAACAGGACTCAAAGCTATGCGAGTTAATAAAATGGTGGATATTTGTTTATAATTATATGAAGCCACTCCCAGAATGGGTGGAGCTATGGGTGGAGCTACTCTGCAAACCGAGTAAGCCACACCCCGGACAGACACCCAACAGATAGACAGACAGACAGACAGAATCATCTACGGCTATTATAATATAGACTAGCGGGGTCACCCGTGGGAATCCCACGGGCATGGATGTGTGTGACATTTCGACATATTGAGTTATATGCTGCACATTCATTTTTACAAAATGGTTACTGGCAAGTCATCAGATCCAGAAATGGTGTGAATTTAGTTATTTCACATAATATGTGACCCCTCACTCCTCTCCACCTGACACTCTCCTGTCTCCACCTGACACTCTCCTGTCTCCACCTGACACTCTCCTCTCTCCACCTAGCACTCCTCTCCTCTCCAAACCCTCACATCCCTCTCCTTTCCAATCCCTCACCTCTCCAATCCCTCACACTCCTCTCCTCTGCAATCCTTCACACGCCTCTCCAATCGCGCCTCACACTCCTCTCCAATCGCGCCTCACACTCCTCTCCAATCGCGCCTCACACTCCTCTCCAATCGTGCCTCACACTCCTCTCCAATCGTGCCTCACACTCCCCTCCAATCACTCCTCTCCAATCGTGCCTCACACTCCTCTCCAATCACGCCTCACACTCCTCTCCAATCGTGCCTCACACTCCTCTCCAATCGCGCCTCACACTCCTCTCCAATCGCGCCTCACTCGCCTCTCCAATCGGCTTTCCCCGTCTCGTTTCTCTCCTTTTTCTCCCGTCTCGTTCTTTTTCTTGCTCCAAATCGGCCCGTCGGAATCGGAAATCGGCCCGTCTCGCCCGTCGGCCCGTCGGAATCGGAAATCGGCCCGTCTTGCTTTTGTGCTTGTGCGTAAATAAATTGTGTTCATGACACCATTTCTGGTGTTGGGCTAGCGGCTAGGGTGCCGGCTTAGGATCCTGGGTTCGAATCTCGGTCGATCGCCGAATTAATGCCAGGGGGGTTGACTCAGCCTGTCATCCTTCCGAGGTCGGCTAATTGAGTACCAGTTCACTGGTAATTCCCTGTTTGTCGTTGAAGGCGGCAAAAAGGGTTGGCGTCAGGAAGGGCATCCGGCCGTAAAACATTGCTTCAAAAAGGGGACAAAAAAACAACAACTACCACGGTCCCCGAAAAGGCCAACCCCCGCTTTGCGGGGAAAAATGGCCTCTAAACGGTGGTTTTTACACCATTTCTGGATCTGATGACTTGCCAGTAACCATTTTGTAAAAATGAATGTGCAGCATCTAACTCAATATGTCGAAATGTCACACACATCCATGCCCGTGGGATTCCCACGGGTGACCCCGCAAGTTTGCATTGACGTTCGTCGATGGACTCGTTCGCCCGTCTCATTCGTTTTCTTGCTGCATCCTGTTCAAGTCTGCGTTCTTCATCGATCGTCTCATTCATTTTGGAAATAGAAGTTTCCACGCAGCGCATGAATTGTCACGATCCTCAAGAGGAATTTGTCTCGTAATCATCAAATGATAAATGGCAAGTAAATTATATTGTGGAAAATTAAAGATTTCAAATAAACCTATTTAAAGTGTATTCGCACATAACTAATTTTAAAAAACGAAGAAATATCTCTCGGTAATTTCCTGAAACATATTTTACTTCCGGCTAATAATGTTGAATTAAATAAAAACGAAGAAATATATGTCGGCATCATTGTTGACGTTTTTGTGACGACTGTCATCAAACGAAAAAGTAATATATCTTAACGGAAAAGCAAAAGCGAATTTTTAATATATATCGACACGTTGCCGTCGGTGTCATGTTGGGCGGTGTATGATACACCATGACGCGATTTTTAAAAATATATCTCTGCATTTTCCCGCGTGTGTGGAATGTTCTCAATTATTGCTGACACCGAGTCCAAAACCATCGATAAAAATGAAATCATATGGTGAGTTAGATTGGAGATAAAGGCGTGAGAGAGACTCAATGGCCTTGAAGTTGAAGTTACAGGCGTTTGAGAATTCATTTCGTTCTATAAACGGCAACTTTCATTGGATTTCCTTCCCGTTTTTTTTCAACCGAGTCGAAAACTATGTTAGCGACTGTGAAAAATGAAATGATATATCGAATTTTTAATATGTATCGACACGTTGCCGTCGGTGTCATGTTAGGCGGTGTATGATACACCATGACGCGATTTTAAAAAATATATCTGCATTTTCCCCACGGAGGTATATAATATGGAGAGCCAATTGGCCACCTCGCAGCATTAGCCGCCGTGAAGCCACCGGAAATAGTCTGGCGGCCATATTGGGAAGCCGATTGTTTTGTAAACAAAGCCTGTCAAAGCAAAGGCGTGGCGCACTGATGATGCAGCTGGAGCGAATTTTAGGACCGCCGACTATTTAATTAATATAGAATACTAATATTTGAACTGATATTCGGGCTCAGAATCCCGTTCTTTAAGGAAATGGTGTTCATTAAGTTTGAAGTTGGTTCTAGACGCATTTTTCCTGGGGAATCCAATGGTTTAGAGCTTGTTTGAAAAAAAAGTGCCCAAAATTACCGCTCGGTGTTCTTTATCGTCCTTCTCATGACCCAATCACCCACTAGTAGGAATAAGAATCCTGACATGTTACACCCCTGTTTAACTCCTGTCTTCACCTTGAACCATTCTGTTGTTTCACCTTGGTCGACGACCGCACATTGAAAGTCTTGGTAAAGGGCTTTTACAAGGTTCACTAATTTTCCAGGTATGCTGTATTTCTTCATTATGACCCAGACTTTCTCTCGGCAAGGAGTCGAAAGCTTTCTAGAAATCTATAAAATTGAGGTACATCGTCGTTTGCCATTCTTTGGCTTGTTCTATAATATTCCTCAATATAAAGATCTGATTTGTTGTCATGTTATATTAGTGGGGCGGCTTAGCCCAAATATTCAAAAGAATTGTGCATTTTGTGATACAAGCACCAAATTTGGCACAAATGTACATTAATATGTTGCGAACATTTTCGGATATTGGGCCACTTGAAATTCCGTAATTTTTTTTTTCAAATTTTTTCAAATTTCGTAATTTCAAATTTTTCGGGTGACACCGTCACAATTTCGGTCTTCGAGGCCGGCCGATAGGCAAAGTGTGACCGGAAGGGACGAGGTTCTCCTGACCACGTGGCCCTCGATCTGGGAAGCGAGAGGCGTTCCATTAGTGGACGCGCCCCTCACGCCCGACTTTTGGGCGGCCCCGGCAGGCCGTTTGTTTTGACGTTCCGTGACAGGCCCCGCACCCCCACCTCCGGGCCGACCGGAAGCTTGTGCTGAGTACATCATACCTGAACAACTCAGTGAGGCAGAACACAGCAGTGCACACCAGGGTGACCCCTTCAGTGCATAAACCAATTAACCTGTCCACTGCAGGGCATATAGAAATGAAGTTATTTTCTGCATATAATAATAATATAAGTTCAGTTCTATATAACAATTTCTGTTATCACCACTACCACTACAACTACCACTACTACAAGCTTTGTCTGGAATTTTGTGGACTAACAGACAAACAGACATACAGACAAGCTGGGATCAAAACATTACCTCCTTCCACCATTGAGTGTAGAGGTAAACATCATGGAAATTATATCATGCCCTAGATTTAATTCATGCTTACCCGTGTATTTGCTTCACTGGTTCACAAGGTCTTTTGCATACATGTAATTCAGACTCTCGTCTTCATTGCTGACCACACAATGTTCGCAACATATTAATGTACATTTGTGCCAAATTTGGTGCTTGTATCACAAAATGCACAATTCTTTTGAATATTTGGGCTAAGCCGCCCCACTATATCGGCCGGCCTCGAAGACCGAAATTGTGACGGTGTCACCCGAAAAATTTGAAATTACGAAATTTGAAAAAATTTGAAAAAAAAAATTACGGAATTTCAAGTGGCCCAATATCTGAAAATGTTCGCAACATATTAATGTACATTTGTGCCAAATTTGGTGCTTGTATCACAAAATGCACAACAGGTTTGCTATGCTGCTACACTATATGATGTTACTTAATTCAGTCATTATATTGTAACTAAGATGTGTATGTTTCTATTACCGAGATGTTAGAAACCAGTCACATAAATGACATGAAACGCTGTCATGTAGTTAACCCACACAATTCTTGGGTTTCGGAAGTTTTTGCTATTCATAACATACAAGACTTACATGTTGCAATGGAACGTTCAGCAGGACATGGTAATTGTTACATGAATAATGGAGCGGAGATATAGACATCTCATGCAACACATCTTTTACAGTTTAAATATTTACATGAAGTGTTGGTGAACTCGCCATATCAGACAAAGGGCAACCCACTTGCAGACTTGATGTCATGTCGCATCAAGAGGCGCTTATATGCGGCAACAAACTGCCGGGCCGTTGGGTTATTCCCACTTCCACATGCAATGCGGACCGCTCCAAAGAAAAGTTCAATGTGGTCTTGGCTCATTTTGTACGTGAGCAGGTATCGCAGGGGAGATGAGGCAGGTTTGACATATGTGAAATACAAAATTGTGACACTCTCTATGCAGATCATGAAACCAATGAAGGGGGTTTTCAAACGCGTATTGGTCATAACTTGACCATTCATGTTTTTGATGTTGGACAAGTAACTGTAGGCAGTATCCAGGAATGGCAGGAAAAGTCCTTCTCGTGATGTCATGAGTGGTGCCTTGTAGTTTCGTGCCAATGGATTGCGAGAATTTAGAATGTCAAACAGTTTGTCCAATGTTTCAATGTATTGGCAGGTAGCCTCACTGCCCTGAAATTCTGATAGTTGCAAAGTGTCCCTGCAAAACCGAATTGCATCTGCCACACTAGTGCTCAATGTCTGAGCGCTGTGTCCATCTTCATGACATTGCTCTTCCACTCGATGTGTTTCCGGGAGAGCTTATTCCCCAGACGCAAGCCTTCCCTCTTCTGCAGATCAAAGAGTGCCTGGATGTATTTCCACGCGATGACTTTTTTGTTGCCATCCTCCATCATTTTCATGGATCCAAGACAGTTTCTTGCAAGTTTAAGCATGTGACATGCATCGAGTACTTCGAGTACTTCGGCTTCAGTCGGACGGTTTGACCAGTCCTGTCGAAGTCACTCTCATTGAAGTGATCACTGCACAGAACTGTGGTGCCTGGGGTGGGGTAGAAGGACTCCCTTCTCAGGGCAGATGTCCATCGAGAGCACAAGTCCTTATCCTTTGGAAACCTTGAAACAAAATACATTGTGGTCACAAAATGTGGTTGCGGGTCAAAACCTCAGAGGGCAGTCACAACATCCGAGTCAAAACGACTCCATATCAAAATAATATTTTGAGTTTCATATGTATAGTTAAATACAACTTCATCTGCTAATGTTTGCCATGTGTCGGACTTTCGTACCTTCCACAAGTAACCCCCATTTGCTCTTTCTGCTCACGAGTGACACAGGAGGGCATGGAAACCCTGACAGTAGTAGACTGGACAATTAAGTTAAGCTCATCACAAATTAAATCACTTGACAATGATCACGAGCTGACGAGTCAATCTCGATACTTCAATCTGAATCAATGAATGAGTCAATCAGACATCAGTCTGACATACTCACATAGCCCTAGTGAATACACAATACAGTTATATTTGAGATCTGTGTCGTATTGCACACCCTGCGCATGGTCTAACATCATCAAATTCAAACACAGTGTTCAAACTTCATTGAAACTTAATTACCTAGCCCCACCACCGTGACCACGCCAAAAACTGAAAAAGCAGAACACCCGCGATCGCGGTTTGTCACTTACTTGTGAAATGTGCATGTGGAGGCCTTCCCTGAGGTATTTGTGCAGTCAAATGCAACACACTGTGGCATTTTGAAACAGCGCGTTCACAAATAAGACTCCTTACAGTCGGTAAGCATCCAAAATGAATCAGAAATTGTGAGATCAGCTGATTGTGAGATCAAACACGGACGCAGACACAATCGGCTTCCCAATATGGCCGCCAAGCAACTTCCGCTAGCTTCAGCCGACAGCCATCATTGGCTCTCCAGGTTTATTATATACCTCCGTGATTTTCCCGCGTGTGTGGAATGTTCTCAATTATTGCTGACACCGACTCTAAAACCATCGATAAAAATGAAATCATATGGTGAGTTAGATTGGAGATAAAGGCGTGAGAGAGACTCAATGGCCTTGAAGTTACAGGCATTTGAGAATTCATTTCGTTCTATAAACGGCAACTTTCATCGGATTTTCTTCTCGTTTTTTTTCAACCGAGTCTAAAACTATGTTAGCGACTGTGAAAAATGAAATGATATATCGAATTTAAAATAGATATCGACACATTGCCGTCGGTGTCATGTTGGGCGGTGTATGATACACCATGACGCGATTTTAAAAAATATATCTCTGCATTTTCCCGCGTGTGTGGAATGTTTGTGGAAAATTAAAGATTTCAAATAAACCTATTTAAAGTGTATGCGCACATAACTAATAAAAAAAACGAAGAAATATCTCTCGGTAATTTCCTGAAACATATTTTACTTCCGGCTAATATGTTGAATGAAATAAAAACGAAGAAATATATATCGGCATCATTGTTGACGTTTTTGTGACGACTATCATCAAACGAAATAGTAATATATCATAACGGAAAAGCAAAAGCGAATTTTTAATATATATCCACACATTGCCGGCGGTGTCATGTTGGGCGGTGTATGATACACCATGACGTGATTTTAAAAAATATATCTCTGCATTTTCCCGCGTGTGTGGATTGTTCTCAATTATTGCTGACACCGAGTCTAAAAGTAAAACCATCGATAAAAATGAAATCATATGGTGAGTTAGATTGGAGATAAAGGCGTGAGAGAGACTCAATGGCCTTGAAGTTACAGGCCTTTGAGAATTCATTTCGTTCTATAAACGGCAACTTTCATCGGATTTTCTTCCCGTTTTTTTTCAACCGAGTCTAAAACTATGTTAGCGACTGTGAAAAATGAAATGATTTATCGAATTTGATTTGAAATAAAACTGGGGGAGAGCAAGACACCACGGGCCTACAAAACAGGACTCAAAGCTATGCGAGTTAATAAAATGGTGGATATTTGTTTATAGCCACTCCCAGAATGGGTGGAGCTATGGGTGGAGCTACTCTGCAAACCGAGTAAGCCACACCCCGGACAGACACCCAACAGATAGACAGACAGACAGACAGAATCATCTACGGCTATTATAATATAGATATTAAGGGATTTTCTTTATTTACCTTTTAGGAAGCTTGTTAGTTTGGTATATAATGTTAAATGTCATCGACATATAACTATGTTAAAGCGCGGCGTTACGCGCGCTGCTTGTGAGCAAGGAGGAAGCGGACAAGCGGTAACATATAAACGCCTTTATTCAAGACTACACTGTAACACTGTACCGCTCCGGGCTGGGCGCCCGGTGTCTCTCATGAGGCCACGCCTACCCCTCGGACGTGGCCACCGCCCACTTGGTGCGTGGAATGATGTCACCACGCCAGTGGGCTTTTGTGTCCGCCACACGCGCCCCCCCAGAATTCCCGCGCACCTGGAGGGCCAGTTTGCGGGGCAGACGAATGACCCGGCCGAAGCGCCCCCTGGCGATCGGCGGCGTCCGGGGTGCAGGGATGCCAGGTGGGATGCCCCTGGCTGCTCCTGGGATGGGTGCAGGACCGGGGGGCGGCGTGGCGGCGGGGCTGGGCGGTGCCGGGGGTCCGCCCGCAGGAGGGCGGCCCCGACGTGGGGGTCGGGCCACTGGCAGTGGATGGTCCACATCGAGGTGGGCTGGCTTGAGGCGGTCTACCGAAACGCGGTCAGGAGTACCGCCGATGTCCAGGGTGAAGTGCTTCGCCCCGGTCTCCAGCACGCGGAAAGGCCCGTCGTACGGGGGCCGCAGTGGTGTCCGATGGGCATCGTGGCGGACGAAGACGTACTCCGCCGTGCGAAGCTCCGGGGCGACGTGCGTCGGTGGGTGCCCGTGGCATGCCGTTGGCACCGGGGCGAACCTCTGGGCGGTCTCTTGCAGAGCGGAGCGCTGCTGTGCCGCGGACCATGGTGCCGTGGAGTCGGGGAGGAACTCGCCCGGCACCCGCAGCGGTTGCCCGAAGACCAACTCCGCCGCGGATGCGCGCAGGTCCTCCTTGGGCGCCGTCCGGAGGCCCAGCAGGACCCAGGGGAGCCTGTCGACCCAGCCGCCGTCGCGGAGGGTGGCCCGGAGCGCGGCCTTCAATGAGCGGTGAAATCGCTCACACAGGCCGTTAGCCTGGGGGTGGTAGGCCGTGGTTCGGTGCAGCCGGACCCCGAGCCCCTGCGCAACCGCCCCCCAGAGCTCCGAGGTGAACTGGGGGCCGCGGTCGGATGAGATGTCTGAGGGGGCACCGAACCGGGCGACCCAGGTGGCGATGAAAGCCTGCGCGACATCGGCCGCCGTTGTCGACGCCAAGGGCACGGCCTCCGGCCACCGGGTGGTGCGGTCCACCATGGTGAGGACGTGGGTGAAACCCCGCGAGGGGGGCAGAGGTCCCACCAGGTCCACGTGGACGTGGTCAAACCGGCGTTCCGGCACCGTGAACGGGGCCAACGGGGCCTGGGTGTGCCGGTGCACCTTGGCGCGCTGGCACGCGAGGCATGTCCTGGCCCAGCCGCGGACGGCCTTCCGGAGGCCATGCCAGACGAACTTGTCGGCGATCAGCCTTTGGGAGGCCCTCGCGCCCGGGTGGGACAGGCCGTGGATGGCGTCAAACACCTGGCGCTGCCAGCCCGCGGGCACAATGGGGCGAGGACGCCCGAGGGAGACGTCGCACAAGAGGGCCGCGCCCGCGCCGTCGAACGGCACCTCGGTGACGCGGAGGCCCGTGACGGCGGTCCGCAAGGCCTGGACGTCGGGGTCAGCGGCCTGGTCCGCTGCCATCCGGGCATAGTCGATGCCGAGGTGGACTGCGTGGGCGACGGCCCGGGAAAGGCAATCCGCCACCGGGTTGTCCTTCCCCGCGACGTGCTGGATGTCCGTCGTGTACTCGGACACGGCCGAGAGGTGACGCTGCTGCCGGGCCGACCACGGCTCGGTGACCTTGCCCATCGCGAAGATCAGCGGCTTGTGGTCGACGAAGGCAGTGAACGCCCGGCCCTCGAGCAGATGGCGGAAGTGCCTGACCGCCAAGTGAAGTCCGAGCAACTCGCGGTCGAAGGTACTGTAACGGCGTTCGGGCGGGCGAAGCTGCCGGCTAAAGAACGCCAGCGGTTGCCAAGCTCCACGCACCCATTGCTCGTGCACCGCGCCCACCGCGTAGTCCGAGGCATCGGTGGTGAGGGCGATCGGTGCATCGGGCGCCGGGTGTGCGAGCATGGTGGCGTTAGCCAAGGCGAGCTTCGCGCCCGTGAACGCCGTGTGCATCTGCTCGGTCCAGGTAACGTCGCCTTTGCCCGGCTTACCTCGGAGAGCTTCGTGCAGGGGGCGCAGGAGCTGGGCGATACGGGGCAGGAACCGATGGTAAAAGTTCACCATGCCCAGGAACTCCTGCAGCCCTCTGATCGTGCGGGGGCGCGGAAACCCCTTCACCGCCTCCACCTTGGCCGGCAGGGGGACGGCTCCGTGCCTGGTGACACGGTGCCCCAGAAAATCGATTGTGGCGGCGCCGAACCGGCACTTTGCGGGGTTCACAATCAGGCCATGCTGGCCCAGGCGTTCGAAGAGCGTGCGGAGGTGGCGTAGGTGCTCTTCGCGGGACGCGCTGGCGACGAGGATATCGTCCAGGTAGACGTAGACAAAATCCAAGTCGCGCAGGACGCTGTCCATCAGTCGCTGGAACGCCTGAGCCGCATTCTTCAGACCGAAGGGCATGCGCAGGAACTCGAAGAGTCCGAATGGCGTGATGACCGCCGTCTTCGGGACGTCCTCCGGCCTGACGGGGACCTGATGGTAGCCGCGTATGAGGTCCACCTTCGAGAAGAAGGACCTGCCCGCCAAACGGGCGGAAAAGTCCTGAATGTGGGGGACGGGGTAGCGGTCGGGAGTCGTGGCGTCATTGAGACGGCGATAGTCCCCGCACGGTCGCCATCCCCCGCCGGGCTTCGGCACGATGTGCAGCGGCGACGCCCAAGCGCTCTCTGAGCGCCGAACGATGCCGAGTCGCTCCAGGGTAGCGAACTCCGCTTTTGCCACCGCCAGCTTCGTCGGCTCGAGGCGGCGTGCCCGGGCGTAGACCGGTGGCCCGACGGTGGGGATGTGATGGGCCACCCCGTGCTTGACGGCCCCCGCCGAGAAGGTGGGCCGCGTGAGGGCCGGGAAACCGGCGAGGAGGCGGGTGAATGCGTCCGCTGCCGGAAGCGTACAGACCAACGTGGCCGGAACCGAATCGTTCGGCAAGCCGCTCGTTGAGCTGGGCAACGCACATGCGAGCGAGCTGAACGTCTCGGCCTGGACAAGCCGTCTGCGCTTGACGTCGACCAGGAGCCCATTAGCGCACAGGAAGTCCGCGCCAAGCAGTGCCATGGGCACGTCGGCGGTGACGAACGTCCATCGGAAAACCTGCCCTCCAAACCGCAGAGAGAGGCAGCGTTTTCCGTACGTACGGATGGGCGTCCCGTTCGCGGCAAGCAGCGCGGGGCCCCCACCCGCGGCGTGCTTGTCTGACATGCCGGCGGGAATGACACTCACCTGTGCTCCCGTGTCGCACAGGTAACGGCGCCCGGAGAAGGTGTCCGTTATGAACAGCAGGCTGCTCGAACGGCCGGCGCTCATCGCCACAATTGAGCGCCGGCCCGGGCGTTTCCCGACCCGTTGAAGGAGCACGGCGGATGACACCGCCGAGCTTCGTGGCCGAACTTGGCGTGGAACCAGCACCAGGTGGTGGAGCTGGAGGAGCGCGGCTGGCTCCGCCAGGCCGGTGGAGTCGACGGGTTTCCCCGCGGTGGCGGTTTTCGCCGCGGCGGTGGGCGGGGCGTGGCGGCGTTCACGAGGTGCGTATCAGCATGCTGCTGAACCACAGCGTGCTGTAGAAGATGATGCTGTGGAACATCAGCGTGCTGTAGAAGATGATGCTGTGGAACATCAGCGTGCTGTAGAAGATGATGCTGTGGAACATCAGCGTGCTGTAGAAGATGATGCTGTGGAACAGCAGCGTCGAAGGCCGTGACGGCCACGCCAACGCTCG
The DNA here is from genome assembly GCF_964187855.1 of Myxine glutinosa. Lineage (NCBI taxonomy): Eukaryota > Metazoa > Chordata > Myxini > Myxiniformes > Myxinidae > Myxine > Myxine glutinosa. Next base: position 77,743,429 of record NC_136263.1, read on the forward strand.
CCCGCATGTCCGAAGCGGCGAAGTACTTGTCCGCCTCGGCCGCCAATGCTCGGGGTTCCGTTAGCCCGGTCCCGGCCAACGCGAGGCGAACCTGCGCTGGAAGTTGGCGACGGAAAAGCGCCCGGAATAGCGAACCGGGGGCTTCGTCGCCCAACAGTGACAGCATATGGTCCATTCGGACCGACGGGCGCGTCTCACCGAGCTCGGGGAGATCCAGGAGGCGGTCGGCCCGTGCGTCGTCCGTGAGTCTGAACGTGGCTAGGAGTAGCCGCTTGAGTGCCTCGTACTTGTGGCCGTCCGGTGGGTGGCGAAGGACGGACACAACTCGAGCGGCCGTGCCGGGCCCGAGGGAGGCGACGACGTGGCAGTAGCGCGTGTCATCGCCGGTGAGGTGCCGAAGCTGAAATTGGGCTTCGGCCTGGACGAACCAGACTTCGGCCTGAGCCTCCCAAAATTCCGGAAGTTTGACGAAGGCGGCCATGGCGATGGCGTCGCGTGTGGAAGGATCGCTCCGGCAGATCCAACGTCGAGGGTCACCAATAAAGCGCGGCGTTACGCGCGCTGCTTGTGAGCAAGGAGGAAGCGGACAAGCGGTAACATATAAACGCCTTTATTCAAGACTACACTGTAACACTGTACCGCTCCGGGCTGGGCGCCCGGTGTCTCTCATGAGGCCACGCCTACCCCTCGGACGTGGCCACCGCCCACTTGGTGCGTGGAATGATGTCACCACGCCAGTGGGCTTTTGTGTCCGCCACAATGTCATAGATATGAATATATACAAGGAGTAGCAGACTTGTTTGTTGGTTTAGTAGTTATATTGGCAATTGTTTTAGTGGTGGCTTGCTTGAAAGCCTTAGTGACGGTGTGTTTGAATAAGGTAACCAACAACACGATGATAACACATGAAGTGACAAATGAGGAAAGAAATGTGGAACCAGAAAAGGAAGACTTTTATGGCGACATAAACAGTAGAATTAAGATAATGGCATAACGACAATGTTATGAGTTGTGTCAATTACAATATCAATGAACTCATATCACCACGAGTGACACACTGTTAAAAAAAAAAAAAAAAAAAAAAGAGGGAAAAGAAAAAGTGGAGAGGAATTATGGTAATAATACATTATGCTTAATTTGTTGGTTTGGGAAAATTGTTGTTGGGAATTAGGTATTCCCGTTTGTGATTGTAATCATATACAATGCTATTCTTAGTTTAGTAATAAAATACATACCTGATTGAATATTATTTGTGTGACGCATATAAATGAATATAACTTTTTGTGTGAAGGAAAAACAACAAATTGTTGAATGTGAAACTGTCGGAAGATATACATGATTATGCTGATTTCATGGTAAGATGTACCCTATCTGATTCAGTGTGTGCGGAAAGCAGATTCAGATATGACTGAGCATAAGGATAAGACGAGATCACATTTTGGAGGGATTGCTAACGGAATTGGGAAGAAGAAAGAAAGAAAATTTGTGGCTAAAAAATGAAGTTAATCGTGGCATACACCCTCTTTCTCAAAGAATGATGAAGACATTCTCCCGTGTAACTTGGAGATGAATGCTTACCTTCACCAAGGAAATTTATGTGACCATTTGCCTGGATCACACTGCAACATATGAAAGAAAGGCGATCACTTACTCTTGTTCGAAGACTTCGAACATTCACCACATCAGAAGTTGCAGGACAACGACATTTTACCTGCAACCTCTGTGAAATGCGGGGACATATGTTATTACTTCACCAACGTCCGGGGAACCAGCATGGAGCTGCAAAAAACGGCTGTGCCCTTGTCACAACAGCTGTGCACGATTCTGCTGGTTGCTCCTGGTAAGGACCATGAATGACCTGAACACCATGGTCCCAACATCAGTGTGGATGCATCCGGCATCCCTGTTCCACATCTTGCTGGCCAATCATGGTTCACAGCAAAAAGTGGCAAGAATGCTACATGGAGAGAAGGGTCAGTCTATGACTCCGCAGTGTTACCACAACAGCGAAATCCTACACGAAGTAGTGCAGGAGCTATGAAGACATTAGGAGAAAATGTTTCATACCTGGATTCAAACACAAGTGATCAGCCCTTCCTTTCAAACAAAGTCAACATTTGTGTGGAGGCAAACGTTTTTGCCAGATGGTGCAGATGCTTTACAAAACTTGAAAATGAAGTGAAATTGTTGTATCTTGGTGATGGTGAAGTGTTGTTTTGAAAATATATTTGTGATGCAAATGCAATAGATTGAACAATATGGAAGGAGTCAATGACCAACGAAATGTTTTGTGATTCTTGCAGGATGACGGTGTATGCCTAAGAGAATTTGATTACCAAAGTTATGATTATTTACTTATACTTGTAATGATGTTTACTTGCAGTGATTGATTATTTACTTATACTTGTAATGATGTTTACTTGTAGTGATTGATTGTTTACTTATATTGATGTTTAGATTAATGGTTAATATAAACAAAAAAAAACAAAAAGATGAGGGAATTGTGGAAGAGTAACTCAGCGTAACTTATTAATTGGCACTGGTAACTTATTAATTAACCTGGTAACAAAGCAAATACATTTTACATGCAAACTCTGTGAAGGACGAGTTTGTAAATGAGTTAGGAATGTGCACGAACATGATAATCTCTTGAAACACCTGGTCACAGCCCCAGGCTGGAGCACCCCCCTATTGTTTGATAAATGGAACTCACAACAGGGGGGGGCTAGCTGGCGCCAGGAAGGCGACCAGAAACGTCAGCGGAGAAGAGATTACGAGTTCAGCGGACAGAGGATTAAGTCGAGTTGGTCCATATAAGCGGGAGCTGCGGCTGGAGTCGAGAGGACTTGGTACGTGAAGCGCTGACCGAACGGGAGTGTCGGATGAACGAGAAGGACCAGCGAAAAGAGTTAACCTGATCCATTATATTATGCGGTATCATTTTGGTAATTGGATGAAGTGAATACAGTTTAATAAACTAGACCTTTTGTAACCTGTGTCCGGTCATTGGAGTCCTGTGAGTCCCCCACTACAAATTCCCTGACACTGCCAATCCTTTGCCAATCATCAAATTTTGTTTTTTTCTAATTTCGGGGCCAAAACACTATCCTCATCACCCGTCTACTTATTACATCCTATCGGTGCGCCAATTCACGTCTACAGCCCGGCTTCGTACAGCCGAGCAATGAACGCGGGTTCTTTGGTGCCGGCGGCTGGATGCGTCCGGCACTCGGTGCAGGGACGGGGGCTTACCCGTGCCGAGATCCCACGCACCACCTCGGCGTGGAGCCATCCAATGTCCCGATCTCGACCTGCCGGCACGTCTCAATAGAAAGTGGTCGCCAAGACGACCCTTCCTATCGGGCTGCCCGCTCCGCCTAGTGGAGCCCGGACGCGGCTGTTCCAAGCGAGGCACAGCGTGGATCGCGTACGGCGGCTCTTTCGAAACCGCCGTGGTTCGGATCCCCGCTGGTCCTCGCGGCACGCGAAGCTGCCCGACGCGCACCGAGGGCCCGATTCGGCTATAAGTCGTTCTAACCTCTAACCCGGTTACCGTCGATGCTTCACCTGCACGCTTACATGCATACGCTACCCCTTTCTTGCTCATACATGCAGCCGTTTCCATGCTCCTCGTCGTACCTCTTCTTACACACCTCGGTACACTCATTCCGCTCACCGACTTGGTCACACACCTGACCACCGAACACCTTGGCACACATTCATCGCTCGCACACCTCACCAACACACCTCTTCGCGCCCCCTCCTCGGTCACCTCCTCTGTGACAATCACAGGTGTGCTCTCACTCGCACACCCAACCACGTGCCTCACTACCAATTCCAGCGTGCATTCCCACTCACGCTCTACCATTCCAGGTGTGCATCCTTCCATTCCAGGTGTATATCCTCGCTCACCTGTCACAACCAACTCACGCTCCTTGTCACTCTCACTACTCTCACCACCACTCTTGACAACGCACTCACCCTTACTCCCGACAGCGCACTCTTTCCTCATGCACCTGTCCGTTACACACCTTTCTCACGCACACTCTTGCGCACATTCTCCCGTTACACCCTCTGTAACACTCACCACAGGCGTGCATTCTCCCTTACTCTTGACAGCATGCGCTTCCCCCATGCACCCGTCCGTTACACACCTTTCTCGCGCATCCTCTTGCGCACACTTTTTCGTTACTTCCTCCGTAACACTCACCACACCGCGCTTCCCTGTGCTCCCTCGCACACGCGCTTCGACCAACTCGCTCCTGACGGCACACTCACTCCTCGGCGTGCACTTTTTCCTCACACACCCCATGGTCGGACATTCTCGCACACCTCTTTTTTCGCACACCAGACCTGTCGCACACTTCACCAACGGCCTCTCACGAACACCCGGATCCAAACCAATCCCCAAGCCGACTGAAGCTTTCCTCACATCATATACATTGCCACTCACCTCCGTACCTCGTCTCCGCACCTCCTTTGCCACCTGCAAACTCTTTATTCGGTTAGTGAGCATCACATCATGAGTTGAGCACCGACCTTGCACATATTCCATCACCTCCTCCTGGATTTCTCTCTTAGTTTCTGTCCGTCTCTTCTTAATTTCACTCACCTCTTCTTCCACTTCCTCTAATTTTTGTTTAACCTCTTTTATTTCTCGGTGCGTCTCCTCAAGTTCGTCCTCTAAGGCTACCGTGACCGTCTCTATGTGCATCCTCACCTCTCGGTCCTTCGTCTCCATTATCTCTGTCACCTCGTCCACCCTCATTGTCAGTTCCTCACGTACCATCTGACATTGCCTCTGCGTCGCTATTAATTCGTTTTTAATTTCTTTTTGTGTCGCCTTTAACCCTCCTAGTACCGCAGTGTTCTTTTGAACCTGCTCCACTAGTTCTTTTTGTCCCTCCGTCAGCTGTTCCACCTCCTCCGTCAGATCTTCTATTCCCCCTTGTAACTTTGCCATATTATTTCTCACTTCTTTCTCCATACGCTTCTCACCTCGCTTTACCTCCTCGCGTAGCCCCGAAACCTCCTCACCCATACCTCGTCGTATCTCCTCCTTCATCTCCTCCCTTTCTTTTGTAGATGCCGCCCTCATCTGTCCCAATTCATCCCTCTGAGCATCCAGTTTGGTTTCTACCCCGATTTTTACCTCCTCTATCTGCTCTCCCATTTGTTTAATTTCTCTGGCGGATTGCTCCCCTATCTCCCGCAATTTGTCTTCCATCCTATTTTCTAGCCCCATTAACCCATTCTTTACCTCTTTTATCCCGTTGTCTAACCCCTCAAAATTATTGTCTAACTTCCCAAATTTCTTGTCTAACTTCCCAATTTGGGCATTGGTACCCCTCGCTTCGTCCCTCATTGCCCCCTCCATCCTATCCATTTTTGCATTCAGTTGGGTCAAGAATAATCTGAGGTCAAACCCGGTTTGCCCAGCGTCCCCAGCCGCCACCGCGGGCTCGCCCTCCATGTGCCGCTATTTTGGGACTCTTCACCCACGTGCGCGAGCACGCCCTTTGGTGCACCTGATACCCCCTCAACCACATTGCCAATGTTCTCCTCCTCTCCTTCCTCCACATACATTTCCCCGAGGTCCTGGGTCGATTCCACCCCGTCTATCTCTAGCTCACCCACCGGCATCCCGTCGCCTTGACCAGCCATGGCGCGATTTCAAAATTCGGGTTTTATTTCTTTAAAACACAACAAATTTCGTCCGCTCCAAATTTTGACCAAATTTTTTCTAGATGCTTTAAAAATTTGGTTCGGGCCCCGAATCCCACTCCTGACACCAATTGTTACTGATCGCGGTTTAGATGTTATGATGACCGAGCGGTGGTGTATTACCGCGACCTAACAGGATCCCAGACTCACCCGATTCATCTCCCAAACGTTGG